>NW_006399969.1:1290567-1294816 GCF_000299155.1 Elephantulus edwardii
CCAGCCTGGACTTCTGGCAGTTCTCTGATGTTCCAGTCATTTTTGGGTGATCTTCGGTAGAATCTTGCTTGCATGTGAAATCAATAATACTGTTCTATAGTTTCCACATTTTGTTGGATCACCCTTCTTTGGAAATCAAAAGACAAATTACATTAGGGAAAAAATCTGCTCTCAGGGGCCACTCTAGAATGCTGAAGAGCTATGATGTCGGTCTAGAGACTAAAATGCACCTGACCCAGGTCATGTTCTTCACAATTACTTGCTATGCATCAGAAAGCTGGACAATAACCAAAGATGGCGGAAGAAAAAATGATTCCTTTGAATTGTGGTGCTGGAGAAGAATATTGAACCTACCATGGACTGTCAAGAGAACTAACAGGTCTATCCTGGAGAGGGTGAAACAAAACTGCTCCTTTGAGGCAAGGATTATGAGACTCTGTCTTACTTACTTTGGGCATATAGCCAGGTGGGACCTGTTTTTAGAGAAGGTTATCATATTGGAAGGGTTGAGGAATAGCACAGGAGAGGGACACCCCAAATGAGATGGATTGACACAATAACTGGGGTGATGAGGGTAGGTGTGTCAGAGACAGTGAGGTTGACTCAGGATAGAGCAAGCTTCAGAGCTGTTGTGCACAGGTTCATTATGAATTGAAGTTGACTCGATGGCACATAACAACAACAAACAGCTGTCCTGATCATTATTAAATGTCATCAAAGTGGAGCTTCTTGAGAGGAGCTCAAGGTCATCATTCTTACATTAAATAAAATCTGCTTTTGAGGGAAATGGGGAGAATGTCTCTGAGCAAAGGCTAGTTCACAGATGTAAAAAGAATTAAGAGACAGAAAAGAAGATAAAGCAGTTAACCATTCTGGTTTTTTTGGTTTATTTTTTACTGTTCTGTTATTAGGAGACAAAGTAGAAGATTAATAAATCACACTCCATTATCTTGTTATTTTTGTCCTAAAACCACAAGCCCCTTTTGACCTTTCTGAATGTAGCAATAGAGGAAAGAAAGAATTGTTCAGGTTTTTCGCATAGGATCTTTTCTCCCATAAAACTACCTTGACTTCTCTTCATTTCCGTAACTAAACCAGTAATGGCATATTCACAGTTTTTAGAACTATTGTTGTTGTTGTTACGTGCAGTCGAGTCGCTTGCGACTCATAGCGACCCTGTGTACAACAGCCCTAAATTCTGTTCTGTCCTGTGCCAATCGCACCGTCTCTGACACTCCCATCCTGATTACCCCAGTCACTGAATCAATCCACCTCATAGAGGGCCTTCCCCTCCTGCGCTGTCCCTCCACCCTCCCAAGCATGATGTCCCTCTCCAAGGACCTGTCCCTCCTTGCAACATGCCCAAAGTATGTCAGACGAAGCCCCAGAATCCTTGTCTCCGAGGAGCCACCCGATTTAACCCTTTCCAGGATGAATCTGTTTGTTTTCCTAGCAGTCCATGGTATTCTCAATACTCTTCTCCAGCACCACAGCTCAAAGGCATGAATTCTCAATCTATCCTCCTTAGTCACTGTCCAACTCTCTGATGCATAACAAGTGATCTCAAAGACCATGGCCTGTATCAGACGCACCTTAATCTCCAGAGAGACACCATTGCTCTTCAGTACTTTGCAGAGGTTCCTAACAGCAGACTTTCCCAGCACAATACGTCTTAGAAAATAGTAAAACATAGCCTGCCCAGTCTTATTCATTGTCCTCATTCAAAATAATGCTCTGGTGGCTTAGCCCTAAGAAGTTGCTCTCCCAACCCACAGGCACTTGGTTTGAATCCACCAGCTGCTCCGCAGAAGAAAGACGGGCGGTCTCCTGCTGTATGATTTACTGTCTCTAAAGGTCAGCTAAGTTGGGTCATAACAACCAAGTAAAATTTGAATTTCAGGTAAATAATTTTTAGTATAAATATGTCCCAAATAGTGCATGAGATATAACAAGATTTGAGATGTATTTGCACTAAAACTTATTACTAGAATGTTGTTTATCTGAAATCCTACTTTGACTGGACATTCTACATTTAATCTGGAAAATATTGTTACGTGATAAATGTACTTATTTATGCCTGATGTTCTATCAGAATAAAGACACCTTAGGTTAAAATATTTTCTACAAAGATTCTTTTATTACAAGATAGGCTTTAGAGCAAAGCACGACCTGCTAAGCCCGTGAGAAAGTTAACTGCTTGCCTTTGTAATTGAGCCTCTTGCCTTTGGTTGTTGTTGTGATGTCCTGTCGAATACAACTCATAGTGACCCTATGAACAAAAGATCTGAACCCTGTTATATCCTGCACTCACACTTCTGATACACAAGACCTCATTGTGGCAGTCACTGTGTCAATCCACCTGGTCAAGGGTCTTCCTCACCTTTGCCAACTCTCCAACCTTCCCAGCATCATGTCCCTCTCCAAGAAGTAGCTCCTCCTAGCAACATGTCCAAAGTATGTGAGGTGAAGCTTCATAATTCTTGCCTCCAAAGAGCACTCTGGCTGCCACCTCTCCAAGGCATATTTGTTTGTACTTTTGGCCATCCACGAGATGTTTCACACTCTTTTCCAATTCCACAGCTCAAAGGCATCAATTCTTTTTCTGTCATCCTCAATCACTGTCCAGATCTCAGATGCATAGCAAGTGATTGGGAAGACTATGGGCTAAGTCAGATGCACCTTAGTCCTCAAACTGGCATCATTACTCCTCAATAATTTGGAGAGGTTCCTAACTGCACATTTTCCCAGTGCAATGTGTCTTCTGATTTCCTGAGTGCCACTATCAAAATGAAGTTGTTGACAGTTTCAATCTCTTCTCCATCTATAATGATGATGCCTATCAGTTCAGTGGTAAGAATCTTTGTATTCTTGACATTGAGATGCAAACCATACTGAAGGCTGGGAAAAAGAATGTCTGTTTGTGCTTTATTGACTATGCAAAGGCATTTGATTGTGTGGATCATAACAAGTTGTGGCTGACACTGTACAGAATGGAAAACCCAGAACACTTAATTGGTTTTGTGCAAAACCTAAACTTGGACCTCGGAGGCTGTTGTGTGAACAGAGCAGGGGAACACTGCATGGTTTAAAATTAAGAAGGGAGGAATGTGACATCAGGATCAGAGGAAGTCTCATCAATAACCTGTGTTACGCAGATGGTACAACTTTGCTGCTGAAAGCAAGGAGGACTTGAGGCATTTGCTTCAGAAGATCAAGAAATGCAGCCTTCAGTATGGATTGCATATTAATGTTATACCCAGGAAAACTTGAGACACTTCTCTTCTTTACTGTGTTAATAGAAGAGGAACAGGTTGCTCTTTCAAGAGATGGATGGTGAAGCTGCATCCCACATACTTTGGGCATGTTGGCAGGAGAGACCAGACCTAGGGGAAAAACATCATGCAGGGAAAGGCGGAAGGTCAGAGAAGAGCAGAAGAACCTCAGCAAGATGGATTGACATAGTGTGTGTACTAATGGATTTGAGCATGTTAGAGGTGGTGAGGACAGCACAGGATAGGACAGGGCTCAGATGTTCACAGGGTTGCTGTGAGTGGTAATCGATTAGATGGCAATTAACAACAACAATGTTCCCTACTTAGGAAGCTGGACTATTAACCCAAAAGTGACACCTCTCTGGTGGTTCCAATCCACTAGCCGTTCTTTGGAGAAGGAAGGACAATTACTCATGTGATTGATTTATAGCCTCAGAAACCCAGAAGAGGGTCAGCTCTGTGCTGATTCCAACTCAACAGCAAAGAATTGAGTTGAACTGATTTACTATTCAATTGCTTTTTTAAAAAAAATCTTCTTTATTTACAAACAAGATTTCTTTTCATATCATGGGAATGCATCATTGTCAGTCATAATCAAGGTGGAAATGATTTGGAACTGACCTTCCAGCAGCTTTTCAGAGGCAGTAAATTTATGGATAGGAATACTCAATATGGTGAAAATGACGATCTTACCAAAAGCAATCTACATGTTCAATGAAATCCCAATCCAGATACCAAATTCATTTTTCAAGGAGATTGAAAGGTAAATTATCAAATTTATTTGGAGAGGCAAGAAAACCCAAATAAGCAAAACACTTCTATGAAACAAAAATGAGATTTGAAGCATAGCACTCCCTGACCTCAAAACCTACTACACATCACCAAAGAAGACATTCAGATGGCCAACAAGCACATGAAGAAATGTTCAAAATCCCTAGCTCTAAGAGAGATGCAAATCAAAACAACTATGAGATATC
>NW_006399969.1:1297956-1319424 GCF_000299155.1 Elephantulus edwardii
TATAAAATTCATTACAGAAAAGCTAGGAACAACACTAGAAGTCCTAATCCACAACATAAACAGTCTTCCCAGTATCCTGGAAAAGCTACAACCAGGAGAAAAATGTACAATCTAAAGAAGATAAAATTGATGCATGGGACCTTCTAAAGATTAAGTCTATGTGTGCATCAAAAACTTTTCCCAACAGGGTGAAAAGAAAAACTACAGACTGGGAACAAACATTTGGTAATATCATCTCAGACAAGAGTCTTATAACTAAAGTTTACAGAATCCTCCTGGGCCTCCACAAGAAAAAGACTGATAACCCAGTTACAAAATGGGCAAAAGACATGGAAAGAATTTTCACAGAGGAAGATATTCGAATGGCAAACAGTCACATGAAGAAATGCTCCAAATCACTGGCAATAAGAGAGATACAAATCAAAACCACAATGAGGTACCATCTCACCCCAGTAAAAGTGGCAAAGTTTAACAGAGCATCAAGTAATAAACATTGGAGAGGATGTGGTGAGAAAGGAACTCTTAAACATTGTTGGTGGGATTGTAAAATGCTACAACCATTCTGGAAGGCAGTTTGGCGCTTCCTCAAAAAGCTGAACATAGACATTCCATACAATCCAGCTATTCCATTACTTGGAATAAACCCTGAAAAAATGAGAACTGAGGCACCAACAGATTTGTACACCAACATTCATAGCAGCATTATTCACCATCGCAAGAACATGGAAATAGCCCAAATGACCAACCACAAATGAATGGATTGAGAAATTATGGTACATTCAAACAATGGAATACTATGCAGGACGCAGGAGCAATAATTTTAAATTATTACCTTACTTGGGAGGGACTGGAGAGCATTATACTGAGTGAACGAACTCAGTCCCATAAGGATAAATATTGTATAAAACCATTATTGTAGAATGAGTCTAAGGATCCAAGAGGGGTGGGAAAGGTTGGAAGCAGAGGGATGAGGATGTGCAGGGGGAGGGGTAGATTAATCATCGGGTTGTACAATTTGATGGGTAGGGGGGTGAGGGAAATGGAAAAACTTTGTTTTTTAAAATGATGTATTTGCATTTTGTAAATAAATAAATATTTTGTAGAAAATAAAAACAAAACAAACCCTTCCACAAAATGGGATTGGTATGTCCTTAGGAAATTTTGCAACATTGTGGTTGAGAATTTAGGCAGTTTGTTATTGCAAAAGTAATTTCTAAGCTTTAGCAATTATCTATCAGTTATTCAATGAATGATATGTAGCAGTATAATAGATAATTAGTTCAGATTAATAAAATTTTAGAATTCAGTCCAATGAATAGATATAACTTCTAGAGTTTCCTCAAGAAATAACCTGAGGTAAAAAAGAAGTGTGGAAAACCTGATGGGGAAAAGTGATCACCATGTTGGATGTGGGTATGTGACTGTTATTTACCGGACTCTGAAACAATGGCGCTTCTGTCTTATTCATCTCTGGATCCACAGTGCCTAATATTGTGCTTGATCCAGAGAAGGATCCAGAAATTGTTTTGGCATGGATCAGAGGGAAAAAGAAGACCAGGAAAGGACAAAAGAGATGAAAATAGAGAAGTAAGGGGAACTTCAGGCCCCACAGAGCCACAGATGGCCATTGTTCAGGAACTTAACGAGAAAGGGACCATTAGTGTGACATCCACATCAACTAACCATAAATGAGACTCGCTTAGACCAAAAGGCATAACAGTTGAATGGAATCTCTTAACCTGGTCAGTTCTTCAGAGGTTACACAGACTATTTATTGTACCCGTTAGCAGCTAACAGAACAATAAATGTTGTGATTGAAAACATTCCCTCTTTCTAGTTGTTCATTCCTTCCTAAAATGTCAGCATTTTGGCTACCATTTTTCCCATTTATGATGAGCCTAAAGGCAACCTTTGCAAGAAATAAATCTTTAATTTAAGAGATCCAAATTCACTAGGAAGTGCAGAAGCAGCACTAGCTGAGTGTACAGCAAACATGCTGTATTTAAAATGTACACTTCAGTGAAAGCTGGCTGAGGCTCTATGTGACCTCAGCACCAAAGACAAGATGATGTTGTTGTGTACCGTAGACTTGGAAATGACCCATAGCTCACCCTCCAGTGGGTTTCCCAAGGCAGTTAATCACGTGGAGCTACAGAGCGGTAGAAGGATTCGAACCTGACGCCTTTGGTATTGCAGTGCAGCTTCTTACCACTGTTGTTGTTGTTGTTATGTGCCGTCGAGTCGTTTGCAACTCATAGCGACCTTATGCACAACAGCCCTAAACCCTGCTCTATCCTGCGCCAACCGCACTGCCTCTGACACACCCATCCTGATTACCCCAGTCACCGAATCAATCCATCTCAAAGAGGGTCTTTCCCTCCTGCGTTGTCCCTCAACCCTCCCAAGCATGATGTCCCTCTCCAAGGACCCGTCCCTCCTGGCAACATATCCAAAGTATGTCAGATGAAGCCCCAGAATCCTTGCCTCCAAGGAGTAGATTGGTTTAATCCTCTCCAAGATAAATCTGTTTGTTTTCCTGGCAGTCCATGGTACATTCAGTACTCTTCTCCAGCACCACAGCTCAAAGGCATCAACTCTCCTTCTGTCCTCCCTAGTCATTGTCCAACTCTCTGATGCATAACAAGCGATTGCAAATACCATGGCCTGTATCAGGCGCACCTTCGTCTCCAGAGAGACACCGTTGCTCCTGAGTACTTTAGAGAGGTCCCTAACAGCAGACTTTCCCATCGCGATACGCTTTTTGATTTCCTGACTGCTGGTGCCAAGAGTGTTGACTGTGGAGCCGAGCAAACTGAAGTTGTGAACAATCTCAATCTCTTCGCCATCCATCCTGACGCTGCCAATAGGTCCAGTGGTGAGAATCTTTGTCTTCTTGACATTGAGCCTCAGTCCATACTGAAGGCTGCAGTCCTTGACCTTCTGCAGCAAGTGCATGAGGTCCTCCTGCACTTCTGTCAAATCAACGACTCACAGAGCCCTAAAGATAAGAGTATTTATCTACTCTATACTGGTTGGTTGAGAGTAGTCATGGCACTTTCAAGGGCCTGGGGTCATTCTCCATTATTTTAGCACTCCCTCTTTTAACTGTCATCTGTCTCCTGTGGTGGATCCTAAAGCAGTGTCTAGGGGTAAACATCAGTCAGGTTATTTAATATTTCCTGGAACACACAGATATATTCAATGAGTAGGGTCAGAAGGTCAACAAAATGGAATTGCTTTGGTTTTAGCCTTATAATATTATTTTTAATTTAGTAAATTATCTTTATTCATCCCTTTACAATAAAACACAGAAGACAGCCTTTTATTTATTCAGAGTCTACAAAAATAGTATTTTTCTTCCAAAGTTTATTTTGCGATTTTACATGGGCATGATAGCATTTTACCCTTCATCAGCCCTAAATCATGGTATTATAAACATGTTTTTCTTCAAAGAAGATCTAATTTCATACTCAACCAGCATAGCATTTCTGGACTTACCAATTCTGTCTGTAGGTAGAGTCATCATTTTTCTAGTGAGTTGTATCTTACTTACTTAGCAAGAACTACAAAAATGATGTGCAAAGACTCATGCAAAAGTTGAGGCAATGACCTCGCAACATGAGTACATGGGGATGCTGACTTGCTAGACATTACCAGCACCCACTGTCCTTTATAATAATGTTGTTGTTGTTGATTGCCTTTGAGACTAGCACAACTCATAGCGACCCTGTCAACAAAGGCCTGAATTCTGAGAAGATTATTCGAGAAGCTGGACTCCATGAAGAAGAACATGGAATCAGAATTGGAGGAACACTCACCAATAACCTTCATTACACAGATGAAGACACAGCCTGATTTGCTGAAAGTGAGAGGACTTGAGCACTTCAAAGTAGTTTTCATCTCAATGTCAAGAGAACCAAAATCTTCACAACTGGACTGAAAGGCAACATCATGTTGTTACTGTCGTGTACCATCGTGTTGGAACCAACCCATAGCTGACCCTCTGGCCAATTTTCAGTCAATTAGTCGAATGAGATGATATTGCCTATCATTCTCTCATGAAGCAGCTGGTAGATTCGAACCATGTGCCTTTGGGATTGCAGTACAGCTTCTTACCACTAGGTTAACATCACAATAGATGGGGGAAAAGACTGAAACAGACAATGACTTCATCTTACTTGGTTTCACAATCAATACTCTTGGTACAAGCAGTTATAGTGCACTGGGAAAGTCTATAGTCAGGGACCTCTCCAAATTATTAATGAGCAATGATGTCAGTTTGAGGACTAAGGTGCACCTGATTAGGGTCATGGTCTTCTCAATCTCTTGCTATGCATTTGAGAGCTGGACGATGAATAAGGATGATAGAAGAACTGATGCTTTGAACTTGGAAAGAGTACTGAGTATCCCATGGACTACCAAAAGAACAAACATGTATGTCTTGGAGAAGGTGCAGCCAGAGTGCTCTCTGAAGGCAAAGATGATGAAACTTTGTTTCACATACTTTGGGCATGTTGCTAGGAGAGGTAATTTCTTGAAGAGGAATATCATGCTTGGTAAGGTGTAGGGATGGTGAAGGAGAGGGAGACACTCAACTGAGTGGATTGACACAGTGACTGAAGCAATGGGCTGTAGAGTGTCAGAGATTGTGAGGATGACACAGGATAGAGCAGGGTTCAAATCTATCGTTCACAGGATGACAAGTAGTATTCCACTTGATAGCACCTAATAAAAACATGATATGATTTTCATTTTCATGTCACATTTAGAAAATCTGCTGGCTAAGGCCTCTTTAAAATGCTAAGGAACAAGACTCTCAGTTTAAAGACTAAGATGTTCTTGATCCGAGATATGATGTTGTTAATTGCTTCCTATGCATCTGAAAGTTGAGTAATGAATAAGGAAGACTAAAGAAGAATTAATGCCTTTGACTTGTGGTATGGGTAAAGAGTATCAAATATCCTATAGACTGCCAAAGAAGAAGTGCAAGCAGGGTGCTGCTTAGAGGTAGGGATGATGAAACTTGTCACATGCTTTAGGTATGTGTCAGAAGGAGCCAATGCTTAGAAAGACATCATACTGGAAAAGGCAGAGAGCCAGCAAAAGAGTGGCAGACCCTCAAGCAGATGGCCTCACACAGTGTCTGCAATAATGGGCTGAGATTGTGCATGGCACAGGCTAGGACAAGATTCAGCTCTGTTGTTCATAGTGTCTCTAGGAGTTGTAGTCAACTTGACGATACCTAACAACATCAACCCCACTTGATGAGATAGTTCCAGATTTGAACTTATGCACTGATTCAATTTGAAGTTTCATTTGCCTCTTAATCTTTGTTGGTCCTGGAAACCCGGCCTGGCACTTTTATGGCTGTTGTTGTTGTTGATTGCCGTCAAGTCGAGCACAACTCATAGCTACGCTATGAACAAAAGGCCTGAAGCCTTCCTATAACTATTGACATTTATCAAAGTTCATAGAGTTTCCAGAGGCATGTTATTAACTGCTTCAAATAATAAAAAGAACCATTGGAAAAGTCAAACAACAGGAATGGGTTTTGGAAAACTGGTGACCAGACGGGTTTGCCTTTTGGGCCTGCTTCCCAGGGATGAAGGTGGTGCTAGCCTGCTGTGGTGCCAAATGTCTCAGGATTCCCACATCTGTAGAGTCAGGAGAATTAGCGAGTCCTGGGGTGACAGCAGAGGGAGGTGACTCAGCGACGGCAGGACCCAAGCCAAGTTGATGGATTCAAAATTGCCTTGGAATCATGTCTCAATGTCCCCACTGCCACAGAATTGATTTTCTGATTAAACGTTAATATGTTTTCTTATATTTAAGCATCTATATAATATAAAGCAGATGCATATGGAAAAAGGAAAACATACGCTAATGTCTGACTAACTTAACACATTGACGAATTCTCTACAGCTAGGCCTACTTTGGGCATGTCGTCATTGTTTTTGTAGGTGCCGTCTAGTCAAGTACGACACATAGTGACCCTATGATCAACACAGCTGAGCCCTGTCCTATCGTGTGCCATCCTCACACTTCCTGACACACCCAGTTAGGAGAGGCTATTCCTCGCAGAAAGACGTCACACCTGGAAAAGAGGAGAGTCAGAGAAAGAGAGGAAGACCCTCAACCAGATGGATCAACACAGTGACTGCTGCAGTGGGCCTGGGCATGTCAGAGAAGACAAAAAAGGCCCAGGATAGAACAGGGCCCAGATCTGTTGTTCATACAACTATGGGTTGTACTTTATTCAGCAGCACTTCGACAATTGTTTCTGAGCTGAAATTCACTTCCAAATGACCCTCTGTTAGGTTTCTGAAGCTGTAGATGACATGGGAGGAAGTTGCCCGTCTTTCTCCCTTGGGCTCAGTGGTGGATTTAAACCATCATAGCTGCAGAACACCCTGCAGATCAAACCACCCTTTGAGATCAATGGCCAGGAAGTGGGCACAAGTCTGTACCATTGGAAGCTGTTTTGGAGAGTCTCAATGGTGCACAATGAAAGGCATGGCTGTAATTCCGCTAACCCAGCTCGCACTTGAAGCCAAATGACATGCAAAGTTGCTTCTCAATAGTAAACCTCACCAAGAAAATACCAGTTTGCTGCAGTGTGAAGTCTCTGCTGCTGCATTTTCCACATACTGAATTCTACTACTCAGTGTCCACAAGCAAACATTAGGAGGCTTTTGAAGAAAATGGTTACATTATCAATTAATCTACAGTGCATTTTAAACAAATATTTCTATTAAATGCAACAAAAACCAGAATTTGCATGGCTCGCACCTAAATTATCGTCATCATTGCCAAGCAGATGCGGCGTGCAAGACAACGCGAACAATTGGCACTGTAATTTGCCCAGTAACATTGTTTTAGATCTAATTAGTGCTTATGCAGATCCTTTACAAAAATGTGAAAACTGCACCAGGATGTAATTGTTTAATGAATTTAGTGCAAAGCACATCTGCATAAATTCCACTTTAGCTGGAAAAACTAAGTTCAACTGCTATTTGCTCCAGAGCCAAAACATTGTGAATTGTGCCACTGTGCTACAGCCCTGCCCGGCTGGCTCTGATATTCCAAATAAATACGACAAAGTTAAAGCCTCCAGCTGCAGACCGGCCCATCTGTAGATGTTTGTTATATTTGGCAGCATTGTAGAATGATTGTGTCTTCTTGCTTAGAGTAAAAGAAGGGGAGTGGGGTGCAGTTCAAGCAGAAAAGAAAAGAAAAAGTTAAATGTGAAATATTCACCACCTGATGAAAGCAATGATATCAGTCTGAAGACTAAGGTGTGCCTGATTCAGGCCATGGTCTTTTCAGTCAAAAGCTGGACAATGATAAGCATGACAGAAGAAGAATCAATGCCCTTGAGTCATTGTGTTGGAGAAGAGTACTGAATATCCTACGGACTGCTCAAAGAACAAAGAGGTATGTCTTGGAGAGGGTGAAGCCAGAGTGCTGCTTAGAGTCAAGGATGGCAAAGCTTTGTCTCATATACTCTGGGCATGTTGTTAAGAGGGAATTGTCCTTGGAAAGGAACGTCGTGCTTGGAAAGGTGGAAGGGCAGTGAAAAAGAAGAATGCTTGCAAGGGTGGAGGAAGAGTACAAGAGAGGAAGACCTTGGATGAGATGGACTGACTCTGTGACTGGCGTAATGGGGGTAGTTGTGTCAGAGACAATGAAATTGGCTCAAGATAGAGCAGGGTTCAGAGCTGTTTTACATAGGGTCTCTATGAGTTGCAGGCACCTCAATGGTACATAACAACAACAACAACAACATTATTCATAACATAGAGTGACCTAGCAGTGAATTTTAAACACCTGTCTCCATTTTAAATCATGCAGAATCCCTTTCTTCTATTTGAAAAATTGGTTATTGGTCTGTTTCGGTTCCACATGAGCACAACTAATTGTTCTGAGGTTCCCATTCTTCTCTATGTTATCTGTAATATTTTGTTTGTTGTTGTTATATGCTGTCTAGCCGCCTGTGACTCAGAGCAATCCTATGCACAATAGCTCTGAACCCTGCCCTATCCTGAGCAATCTCACTGTCTCCATCTTCTCTCATTGTCCTAGTTACTGTGTCAATTCACCTCATCCAGGGCCTTCCTCTCCTGTCATTTTTCCAAGCATGGTGTTCTTCTCCAAAGACTGGTCCCTTTTGCCAACATGCCCAAAGTATGTGAGACAGAGCCTCAAAATCCTTGCCTCCAAAGAGTAACTTGGTTTTACCCTCTCAAGGACAGACTTGTTCTCTTGGCAGCCCATGGAATATTCAATATTGAACATTACTCTTCTCCAGCACCACAACTTAAATGCATTGATTCTTTTTCTGTCATCCTTAGACATTGTCCAGCTCTCTGATACATAGCAAGTAATTGTGAAGACCATGGCCTGAATCAGGCACACCTTATTCTCTAAATCACTCTTCTGCCCTCTGAAGAGGCCCCTGACAGCAGATTTTCCTAATCCAATTCAACTTTGGGTTTCCTGACTGCTGGTGCCAAGAGTACTGATTTAGGACCCGAGCAAGCTGAAATTGTTAACTATCTTAATCTCTTCTCCATCTATCAGGGTGCTGCCAAATGGCCCACTAGTGAGTATCTTTGTCTTCTTGATGTTGAGCTTTAATCCATATTGAAGACTACAGTCCTTGACATTCTGTAGCAAGCGCTTCCAGCCCTCCCGAGTTTCAGCAAGCAAACACAGGTCATCGAGGGTCTTCCTCCAATTCTGATGCCACATTCCTTTTCATAAAGTCCAACCTCCCAAATGATCTATTCCACATATAGATTGAAAATATATGGAGACCGTCTATATCTTTGAAGTACTCTTTTCCTGATTTTGAACCATGCTGTGGTTTCTTTGTTTTGTTCTGAGGACTGCTTCATGAACACTATCAGGTGTTCTGAGATTCCCATTCTTCTCAAGGTTAGATACAATTTGTTGTGATCCACAATAAAACAGATACACATTCCTCTGGTATTCTCTGTTTTCGGCCAAGATCCATTTGACATTATAATGCCCCTAGTGCCACAGCCTCTTCTAAGCCCAGCTTGTATTTCTGGTAGTTCTATCAATATACTGATTCAGTCATTTTTTTTATTCTTTTCAGCAGGATTTTGCTTGCATGTGTATTGAAATTTTTATGTTATACGCTGTAAAATGCCTCTATGTGGTCAATAAAATACAAGTAAATATCTTTCCATGGATTGCATCTCAATGTCAAGAAAACAAAGATTCTTAGGACCAATAGGCCACATCATGATGGATGGAGAAGAGATTGAAATTGTCAGCAACTTCATCTTACTTGGATCCACAATTGACAGACACCCATGGTACCAGCTGTCAGGAAATAAGGAGACACATTGCACTGGGAAAATCTGCGGTTAGGGACCTCTCCAAATTATTGAGGAGTAATGTCAGTTTGAGGACTAAGGTGTGTCTGATTCAGGCCATGGTCTTTCTGATCACTTGTTATGCATCTGAGCTAACTGAGAGGGTTAGCTATGAGTCAGTTCTGACTCTGTGGTTCACAACAACACTATCTGCATTGAGGAATACTTATGCAAGGTTCCCATCTATTTTGCTTCTAGAAATGCCAAGTGTTTCACTGTAGCTTTCCATTGGTCACCCTCCTTCTTAACTTTGTCCCTGACTCAGAAAAACATCCTTCTAGTTTTAGAGGTTTTCTCATCAGTTCTAGGGGAGGCCCTTCTTGTCAGTAGCTCAAGTGTTCCTGAGCTTTGTTTGGCTTATAGATGAGATGGCTCCTCACAAGATCTCTTCCCCTTGGATGTGTGCCTATGTCTCTTCTCAGAAGGGAATGGGGTGGCTTAATGGTAGGGAGTTGTGCTGTCAACCCCAAGAGATGAGGTTCAAATCCACTAGCTGCTCTGTGGGAGAAACGTGGGCAATCTCCTCCCACGTGATTAACAGCCTCTGAAAACCTGCTAGAAGGTCAGGTATGGTTCTGACTCCAAAGTTACAGAATAACAGCTCAGAAGGGATTATGTTTAGGACACCCCGCTAACACCTATACAAAGGAAACACCTATGTGACAGAGTCACGTTTACAGGCACAGGGGTTGAGGTTTCAATGTAACTTATTGGAAGCACAGTTCAATCCAAAGCAGACATGTCTTACCAGCAGCCACAGTGTGCAGAGGACAGCCGTGACCCAAGTTCTAATCAAGACCAGTGAGGAACATGTCCTTCTGGAGGGGCTGCTCCAACGTGCCGCAGAACACTTTGTAAGATTTTTCTTTGTCCCTCTGCAGTGTCCCTCAAGTCCTGACATAAATGTCGACTGATGGATTTCCCCTGCATCTCCCCACTCCAGTGTGCGGCTGCTCTGACAGCCTCTGGACCCCTTCCTTCCTCATTTGCCACGGACACTTTAGTGGTTCTGCTTCATCCATGTGACTCATTGCTTTTGCATACTTCCAAGAGCCAGCAAAACAGTATTCCCAGGTCTGGTTTCCCAGGGTCTTTGCCAGGGTCTATAATTCCAGAGCATGAGAGAATGCTCCCGTATCAACAAACTCCCTTATCCAGCTCTACAACTCCACCCTCAACCCCGCTGATCCAACACTTTCAAATCCAGCCCCAGACATGCATACTGCTATAATAAAAACAATTAGTCAGGTGAAATGAGGAAAATAAGGGGGATTCCTCTTCTTTTTTATGTGGTAAGTATACACAGTGGTATGTTTCATTGTGGTACTATACAGGGAGCTCTAATGGCCCAGCGGTAAGAAGCTGCACTGCACTCCGGAAGCCAGGTGGTTCAAATCTACCAGTTGCTCCGCCTGAGAAAGATGAGCAATCTCATCCCGTACAACTAAATGTTTCTGAAAACGTGCCTGTCATTTATGGGTCCATTCTGACTCTATGGTACACAACAACAACAACATACATGTAACAAATCATTTGCTGACTCAGCATTCTTCATTCATACAATTTCGTGACATCAGTTACATTTGTCATTCTGTTCAACCACTGTCACTATCTCTTTCCCGTTTTTCCATCACCCTTAACAGAAGCTCTGCAGGCTCCTATGGTTTTAAAGTGGATTTTAGATGAGATAAGGTTCAATATGTTCTCCTTTCAAACCAAATCAGTGAGGAGAGCAAGAGCCTCATAATTTTTCTCTTGCCTACTTTAATTCACACTCACACACATACACGCTTTCACACATATACAAGGTATACACACATAATATATGTACACACTCAAATGCACTCATACACATACACACACCTCCCAAAGTCAGTTCCTTCACTTACTGTAAGAGTCATGCCTCTTTAGGATTTGGACAAGAGATAAAGGCCTGAAAAGTTTGTAAATTATCATTAGATGACTGTGTGTGTTTATCTGTTCGGGGGTTTTTGCTGACGTTGTTCTGATAATAAAGGAGCCAACTAAAGTATTGAGGGTTGGAAGAATTCTGACTCCAGTGGCTTCTCTAACTGTATACTCACTCACCAAATTTCGCTTATACTCTCCTGGGAAGGTTTTTAATGTCTTTCTCGGTTTGTTTACCTCTTGGAAAAAAGTACCCTGTGGGTAAGATTCTTTCTCAGCAGTTTCAAAAACCCAGTGGGTTTATGTCTTCATGAGCTTCACCGTTTTCTGACAAGGACACTTGTAAAATTTAGATCCTCACCTCTTACGCACACTTGTATTTCTGACCTTTTAAAAAAAAAATTAGGAAAGGTTGCTGTGGTTTCTAACAATGCTTGTCCACATTGAAAGACCGAAACAGCTTATGTATTTTATCATTAAGGATTTCCCACCCTCCACTCCGCCCCCAACACATTACCTATGGAAAAAAAGACTGTGGAACTGAGGCTACTGGTTATAATTATTTATAAGTAGTTATACGCACAGTCTAGTTGAAGCCATATTACTGCAAGCAGAAAACTTAGCACTCTAATCTAATAACGTTTACCACCATTTAGAGGAAGTGAATTGGACAGGATGCAGTATCATCATAGGATTGAGCTATTGGGAAGACGTGTCAGAGTCTATGGCGGAGAATCTGTTCTATGTCCATGTCATCTGCATTAGTCTGGTTGCCTGGAAAGCAGAGGAAATGATTTTTGTCTTATCAGAGCTTCTGTGAGAGTCTGGAAAGTGGAGTTCAAGATATGAAGACAATGCAAATAAGGGCCTCCAGACCCAGTGAAGAGCTTATGCCATTCAAAGAGGCAAGTGGAATAAAAGAGAGAGAAAGACAGTAAGAGAGAGAGAACCACTAAGTTGCCTGAAAAGAAAAGAGAAAATAATATGCCTGGTGCTTAATACAGAATCCTTAAGGCAGATGGAAGGAGAATTGATGCCTTTGAGCTGTGGTACTGGAGAAGAGTATTGAGAATACCATGGACTGCTAGGAAAACAAACATTCATCCTGGAAAGGGTTAAACCGGGTGGCTCCTTGGAGGCAAGGATTCTGAGGCTCCATCTAACATAATTTGGACATGTTGTGAGGAGAGACCTGTCCTTGGAGAAGGACATCATGCTTGGGAGGGTGGAGGGACGGCGCAGGAGAGGAAGGCCCTCTATGAGGTGGATTGATTCAGTGACTGGGGTAATGAGGATGGGAGTGTCAGAGACAGTGCGATTGGCACAGGACAGAGCAGAGTTTAGGGCTGTTGTACATAGGGTCGCTATGAGTCGCAAGCGACTCGACGACACATAACAACAACAACAACAAGGCTTAATCTTCAAAATAACATACACAGGCTAGAGAAATGCACACACAGAAAGCGGATAGAATGTAGTAGAAACCAGAAGGGTATGTACTCAAACACAGGCAGCAGCAGAAAGTAAGTAGAATAGTAATTCTCTGATGTTTTAAAAAGGCCTGATGATCTACTTTTAAAAAAAATTCACTGTTACATGTTTTCTTCCTCGCTTTTCCCCCTCCCCAATTCTACCCTGCAATGCACCTTTTGTTCTAGATTGTTTTCATACATATATGTCAGACATGTTGTTGTTGATTGCCATTGAGTCGAGCACAATTCATAGCGACTCTACGAACAAAAGACTTAACGCCTTTCCATAACTGTCATCATTTCACCAAGTTCACAGAGTTTCCAGAGGCAGTGTGGTTTAGGAAGTTGATGCCACTCCTGCTTCCAAACCTGTTTTACCTCTGGGAGCTCCACCAAACACTGTCCACATTGGGAAGCCATTCTGGTATTTGATATCCCAATGGCACAAGGTTCAACATCACAGCAACCCAAGTTACCTTCATACAGCACATTGACAAAGAGTGATGTGCAAAGTGGAAGAGTGTTCCTCCAGATAGAACAGCACTACTTTCACTTAGCAGTGGTTAAGTGTCGTCAAGTCGAATACACCTGAGAGTAAGTTTTACACAAAAGGTCTAAACTCTGTTCTATAGCTAACATCATTTCTGTACAGAACTCTGTTCTATAACTACCATCATTTCTGTACATTTAAAGAGTTTAGAGAGTTTGTAGAGTTTAGAGAGTTTTCAGAGGCATTTAGTTTTAGGAAGTGGATGCCACTCCTGCTTCCTAGCATAAATCAATCTGGAAGCTCATCCAAACACTGTACATAGTGGGTAAACATTTATGGTATTTGACAAGACTATGGAGCGGTGTACAGTGTCACAGCAACACCAAGTTGTTCAGTTCAGCAAATAAAAGTTTGCAGTGTCACTCAAGGAATATTCAAGGCTCAGGGACTCCCACTGTTGGGGGGAAAGAGCAATAATACACATCAAACATGACCCCAAAGAAGCACAACCCCAAAAACTTCCCTTCGCTTGCCCAACCAGCATCCACAAGCAGCAAAAAGCCACATTCCCAGAATGGAGTGTTCCAGACCTACCTCTGTCGGCAGGTCCCTCCCAACCCCTCTGGGTTTTAAGCCAAGGCCTTTGAGCAGACTTAAACCCAACGCAAGGCTCAGGGACACCCGCTCTTCGGGGGGAAAGAGCAATAATACAGATCAAATGCAACCCCAAAGAAACACGACCCCAAAAACTTCCCTTCACTTGCCCATCCGGACCAGCATCTGCAAGCAGCAAAAAGTCCATGTCATACACACATATGCCTAATCATATACTCCTTTCGGAAAGGTCTTCCTATCATCTGATTTAATGCACTGTTCATTATCTACCCACTCTTTCCCCATTCTCTCCCCCAAACTCTCCCCTTTCATGTCTGTCCTATTTTATAACAGTGGTGTTATGCGGTATTTGTCCTTTTGTGACTGAGAGATTTCACTCAGCATAATGTCCTCCAGGTTCCCCCATGTTATGTAATGTTTTACGAGTTCATTGTATTTTCCATGCTGTGTAATATTCCATTGTATAAATTTACCATAGTTTTGCCATTCACTTGTTGATAGGCACATGGTTTGCTTCCATCTCTTTATTATTGTGAATCAACAGGTGTTCATAACTTTTAAAAAAATCGATTGAAAACCCTGTAGAGCAGAATTCTATTTGGGTGTATCCAGGATTGCTTTGCATCAGAATTGATTCAATGATTGAGTGAGTGGCTAAAGTCTCTTCTTAATGGATGAAGAAGCCCAGTGATTCAGATAATCCAACCCTGATCAAAATCATTGTCAATGGAGTGGATTCTGATCCATGGTGATCCCTTGTGTTACAGAGAGCTGGTTCCACCATTAGACTCAGGTTGTTGCTATGTGCCGTCGAGTCGTTTGCGACTCATAGCGACCCTATGTACAACAGCCCTAAACCCTGCTCTATCCTGTGCCAATCGCACTGCCTCTGACACACCCATCCTGGTTACCCCAGTCACTGAATCAATCCACCTCATAGAGGGTCTGCCCCTCCTGCGTTGTCCCTCCACCCTCCCAAGCATGATGCCCCTCTCCGAGGACAGGTCTCTCCTCAAAACATGTCCAAAGTATGTCAGATGAAGCCCCAGAATCCTTGCCTCCAAGGAGTAGCCTGGCTTAACCCTCTCCGGGATGAATCTGTTTGTTTTCCTAGCAGTCCATGGTATTTTCAATACTCTTTTCCAGCACCACAGCTCAAAGGCATCAATTCTCCTTCTATCCTCCCTAGTCATTTTCCAACTCTCTGATGCATAACAAGTGATTGCAAAGACCATGGCCTGTATCAGATGCACCTTAGGCTCCAGAGAGACACCGTTGCTCTTGAGCACTTTAGGAGGTCCCTAACAGCAGACTTTCCCATCACAATACGTTTTTTTATTTCCTGGCTGCTGGTGCCAAGAGTGTTGACTGTGGAGCCGAGCAAACTGAAGCTGTGAACAATCTCAATCTCTTCGCCATCCATCCTGTAGACTCAGGTATAAAGAAATAATCAGATGAGAGTGCCATTGGGAAAATCTGCTGTCAGGGACTTTCAAGAGCATGTAAAAGCAATGAGGTCAGTTTAAAGACTAAGGTGAGCCTGATTCAAGCCATGATCTTCTTGATTGCTTAATTCCTTCTCGATTTGAATCAGTGGTTCAAATCCACTAGCAGCTCCCAGGAGAAAGATGGGTGGTCTGTCCTCCTTTTGAGACTTTTAGCCCCTGAAACCCAATGGATACTCAATGGATGGTCTCTCTAAGTTGGGATTGGCTTGAGGGAAGTGAGGTTTTTGAGATATGAGCCCTTATCATTATCTTGTAGCCTTCTCAGTGGCTGGTTCAGAAGCAGATATGTCACCAAATTCCAGCCAAAGGGTCTAGTGAACATTCCCTGAGAGATTCTGGGGAAAAGATCTTTGTACCTACCAAAAAGTCCACAGAAAACAAAACAAAACAAAAAATCTCACCACAATGAAAGAAGAGCTCCTCACCTCCTGAGACACTAGTTGGGCTCAGAGCCTGTTGTAAGGTACACAGAGATGGAAAGACCCAAGTGCTGATGCTGCTGATTTGCTGAATTAATCCACCCTGGATTAATTCTCCAAGAGGAAGATGGAAGATCTCCTCTCATGCAACTGGCAGCTCCAGAAACCCAAAGGACAGAGGATCAGCTATGAGTCAGTTAAGACTTGATGGCGAGGAATTTGCATTTTTGACTGTGACTCTTTCCCACCCATCCCTGTTTCTGGTGAGACAATACTTTTAAAAGCTATATTCATTTGGACAGTGTGCTTCTTGTGCCCCCCACCCCCAAATTCTACTTGTTACAGTTTCCCAAATGGAGATTTGACCAGGTATAAGTTAACAATGTAGTGCTATTAAAAACATTATCACTGTCATAAAAATCAAGGTAATTATGGGGCAGAAGGGGCCAGGGAGGAGGTGGGGAGAATGGATAGATAAGGAGCATGGCATTGGAGTAGGTGAAAGGAAGGTAATTCTGAAAGAAATAGGCAGGAAGACATTATGAGTAATGGAACTAACAAGCTGGTATGGGACATGTATGAGGGAATACAGGAGGAGAGATAGGGCATAAATCTGTATAAATAGGTGCACAAAAATCCAATTTCCTTGTAAACTTCAGTTCAAATCACAGTTTAAAAACAACAACCACACAAAAACCCATTACCCGATAGAGCCACCATGTGACCCAACAATCCCAATCGTAGGTGGTTAAAATTTAATTAGGTGCCCAAGCACGCGGAGTAATCTGACATCCTTGATAGGTGAATGTAATCCTCTCTGTGAAGAGGGTTTTCTCAGTTATGTTAACAGGTCATATCAGCAGAGGGACGACCTTAAATTCACTTGCTTTTTGTTGTAATAAAATATACATAACATGTTTTCCAATTTAACATTGTATGCTCACTTTTGAGATGTGAAAAGAACAAAAGAGGCACAGAGGCTAGCATGGACCTGGGAAGAGAGATGTGCTCAGAGAGAAGAAGCATCAGAAACAGGGACAAGGACTTTCCTTCAAAGCAGGTGGAGACTTCCCTTAGAGCTTACATTCGGAATCAGAATTTTTAGCCTCTTAAATTGTGGAGGGCAAAACAAAATTCTGTTTGCTATAGATACTCCCTGTACTATTTCTGTTACAGCAGCAAAGCCTCAGTGTAAACACGGGCATGAAGGCAAGAACACGCAAGCAGAAACGTTACTGAAGTGCTTTTCCAAATAGCCAAAAGGTAGGAACTCCCAAAATTCTCACTAACAGTTGAATGGATGACTAATATGTGGTGAACACACACGATGGAACACTGCTTTTCCACAGGGAAAAAATGAAATCCAGGTGCATTGCTGCCACACGGATGAACCTTCGTGATGAAAACATCATACAGAGTGAAATAGGTAAGATGCTAAAGAACAAACATTGGATGATCACAGTTACACTATATAAAGAAATATGTAAGATCCCGAGGCTATATGGGATGGAACTGAAGGGAAGGAGACACTGAGGTATGTTTCGGGGCATTGATTGTGAAACAATTGGAAAAAGAATAGTGAGAATAACAGTCTAACTTCAAACATTTAATCTACCACTGACTTGTGCACAGGAAATTGTTGAAGTGGTATATATTTTGCTATGTGTATCTTTCACCTCAAGAAACTGAAAAGAAAAAAAAAAACCCACAAAATTTTAACCAAGGGTGTACATGGTGTGAAGATACATAGTGTGAAATTTTCACCCTTACTTTCTTTTCTGCGTTGCTGGGCATGGTTTAATGGGGGAAATCATCAGACTCAGGAAATGATCTAGCTGTGTGGCCTCAGAATAGCAGCCTCAGACACCATTGCCAACTACACTGAGTGTGTGCAGTCCCTGGTTATGAATCACTTTTATTGAGAGAAGGGAAACAGAGGAAAAGGGATAAACACAGTTTGGTAAAAGCACACATCAGCCCATATCATATTTTCTATTTGATGACAGAACTATCTGGAGTGCCTCGTGGGCCCGATCCCAGCGTCAGGCACACAAGTGGACCTTTCTGACAGGACTTTAGTAATCTGTTAAAGGGGTGATGACATTTGTTCTCCTGGAGCCAAAGGGTTTATTGTAGAGATGAAAATTAAGTGGAAATGGAAAAAACCCTCAAAAACTAAATTGCAATCACCACTAGATTAACAAGCAACATTATAATAGATGGAGAAAAAAAAAGTTGGCAATGATTTCATCTTGTTTGGATCCACGATCAACATCCTTGTTACCAACAGTCAGGAGATGAGGAATTGGATGCTGCTGTTATGTGCCATTAAGTCACCTATGACTCATTGCCACCCTATGCACAATAGCTCTGAACCCTTCTCTGTCCTGAGCCAATCTCACCATCTCTGACACACCTGCCTCTACTGCCCCAGTCAGTGTCAATCCATCTCTTTGAGGGTCATCATCCATCATCACTTCCAAGCATGATGTCCTTCTCCAAGAACAGGTAGCTCCAGGCAACATGTCTAAAGTATCTGAGACAGAGCTTAAAAATCCTTGCCTCCAAAGAACAACCTGGCTTCACCCTGTCCAGTACAGAGCTGTTTCTTATCTTTGAAGTCCAGGATATGTTCAATACTCTCCTCCAGAACCAAAATGCAAAGGCATCGATTCTTCACCTGTCATTTTTAATGATTGTCCAGATCTCTGATACATACAAAGTAATTGTGAATACCATGGCCTAGATCAGGCATACTTTAGTCTCTCGACTGACGTTGTTGCTCTTCAGCACTCTGGAGAGGTCCCTGATAGCAGCTTTTCCTAATGCAGTTTGTCTTTCCTGACTGCTGATGCCAAGAGTGTTGATTGTGGAACCAAGCAAGCTGAAGGTGTTAACAATCTCAATCTCTTCTGCATCTATCATGATGCTGCCAATTGGTTTAGTGGTGAAAATCTTTGTTTTCTTGATTTTGAGCTTCAATCCATATTGGAGACTGCAGGTCCTCTTCAATTTTGGCAAGTAAGGTTGTATAATCTATATAATGCAAGTTGTTGATTAGTCTTCCTCCAATTCTGACACCACATTCCTCCTCATAAAGTCCAGCTTCCTAAATATAGATTTTATAACTTCCATATATAGATTGAAAACTTATAGAGACAAGGTGCATCCCTGACTCACACCTTTCCTGATTTTGAACCATGCAGCGTTCCTTGTTCTGTTCTGATGATTGCCTTCTGGTCCAACAATACGTTTTGCTTGAGCACAGTCAAGTGTTCTGGGATTCCTATTCTTCTCATTGGGCAAGTCTGCTCTCAGGGATCTTTACCAAGTCCTGAAAAGCAACAATATTAGTTTAAAGACTAAGGTGAGCCTCCTTCAGACCATGGTCTTTTCAGTCACTTGCTGTACATCTGAAAGCTGGATGATAGAAGAAGAACTAATGACTTCAAGTTGTGGTATTGGAGAAGAGCGCTGAATATGGACTGTCAAAAGAATGAACAAATATGTCTTGGAGAAAGTACAGCCAGAGTGTCCTTGGAGGCAAGAATGGCGAAACTTCATCTCGCATGCTTTGGGCATTTTGCTAGGAGAGGTTATTCCTTGGAAAGGGACATCATGTTTGGAAAGATAGAGGGTCAACAAGAGAGGAAAACCTCAACAAAATTTGACATGGTGACTGCAGAAATGAGGTCAAGTGTATCAGAGATGATGAGGATGGCACAGGGTTCCTATCTATCATTCATAGGTTCACTATGAATCATACTTGATTCAATGACAATGAAAGAAACTAGTGGTCTAATTAGGATATTTATGTGCCACTTAGTTGGTACTGTTTGTAGCATGGGAAATATCAGACACATCATATTTTTGTGTGCAGGTTGTTGTTAGGTGCTGTCAAGTCCAGTATGACCCATAGTGACACCATGAACAACAGATCTGAGATCAGACAAGATCAGGCGAGTTCAGGGTGGTATGGCCGTAGACTGAACAGCAGATCTGAACCTTCTTCTATTCTGTGCCATTCTCACACTTCCTAATACATACTACAGCCCATTGTGGCCGCCATTGTGTCAATCCATCTGATTGAGGATCTTCCTCTCCTTCGCTGACCCTCCTTTCCAAACAAGAAGTCCTTCTCCAAGAAATAGCCCCTCCTTGCAACATGCCTGAAGTATGTGAGATGAAGCTTTGTCATCCTTGCCTCTAAGGAGCACTCTGGATGCACTTCCTCCAAGACCTATTTGTTTATTCTTTTGGCAGTCCATGGGATGTACAGTACCATCTCCAACGCCACAGTTCAAAGGCATCAATTCTTCTGTCGTTGTCCAGCTCTTAGATTCATAGTAAGTGATGGGAAAGACCATGGCCTGAATTACATGCATTTTAGTACAAAAAATGACATCAATGCTCCTCAGTAATTTGGAGAGATCACTGACTGCAGACATTCCAGCACACGATGTCTCCTGATTTCCGCTGGTACTAAGGGTGGTTACTGCGGATTCGAGTGAGATGAAGTTGTTGACAGTTTCAATCTTTTCTCCATCACTCAGGATGTGGTTATTGGTTCAGTGGCACAAATTTTTGTTTTCTTGACTTTGAGACGCAATCCATATTGAAGACTGTATCCTTCATGAAGGTGAAGTAAAGTGACATGAATGTTAAGAGCAGGTGAGAAGAAAATGTTGTTGTTGTTGAGTGCCATCGAGTCGCAGGCAACTCATAGTGACCCTATCTATGAATGAAAGTCCTGGACAACTCCTGTATAACTTTCATCCTTTCTCCAGGTTCATAGGGTTTCCAAAGGTAAGCTTTTTTTTTTTTTAACATACCAGTATTGTCCATTTTAATGAATAATATAAATTTCTCATTACTTACATAAACATTACTGACATGACGATACGGAGGCATTTTATTCTAACTTTACATTGTTGTTGTTAAGTGCCGTCGAGTCACAGGCGACTCATAGCAACCCTATGAAGGAGAGTCCTCAACGCTTGGGTGTCTCTCATCCTCGCTCCAGGTCATTGGGTTTCTGGAGGCAAGCTATTATGGAAGTGGATGCCACTCCTCCTTCCAAGCTTGTTTTAATTGGGGAGCTCCACCCCACTCTCTGTTCACATTGGGTAACCAACCGTTAATGCATTTGACACAGTGTTCAGCCTCACAGCAACCACAAATTAACGCTGGACAGCAACTTATACACCAGGGCTATACGACCTAGAGGAATGTCTGAACAAAAACAATCGTCACTGAAAAAAATGGTTTTTATGAGCTGCAGAGAAAACTCCAAATGAATACTAAAACCATAATATCAAAAGATAACAAGAAAAGCGTGAAAATAATTTCATTGAGAGCAAAATTACCACAGCTTTTTACTACAAGCAAAGACTAATCTCTGTGCTGTGTTCTCTCTTTTTAAAAAAAAATTAATTTTAATGAACACTTACAGAGATTTTGGATTTCCATTCATTCATTCATTCATTCATTGTTGCACTTTTCTCCCCGCCCATCCCACCTCCACCCCAGTTCGCTCTTCTCCTTGAAAAGCAAAAGAAAAACGCCTTAAGCAAAAGAAAAACTCCTTCATTGGTATACAATCCCCCCGCACCTCCCAACCTTCACCCAAGTATACTCCACTCTGCAACCCTC
>NW_006399969.1:1319989-1322418 GCF_000299155.1 Elephantulus edwardii
AGCAACCATGAGTTATCTCTGTACAGCAAGTGGACAGACCAGGGCTATATGATCTAGAAGAATGTTTCACCAGCCCACAAATATTAGTAGTGCATGAGTGTGTGTGTGTGTGTGTGTGTGTGTGTGTGTGTGTGTGTGTGTGTGATAGGCAGTCCCTCTTCAGCCATCCTTGTCTGTTGCTGGTAGTGACTGTGGCAGTTTGGGACTAGAAGAACTCAGAGTACAATGGTAAGTGATAAGACTGTTTTCTTTTCCAACATCAGTGGCAGAGTCACCCCTTTGCTGACCACCAAGTACCTTCTGAGTCACTACTCAAAGGCTGGTGGTGAAGAACAGGGTCAAAGGAAAATACCGAAGTTTCTCTGCCAGGACATGTTTGATCCACATTGCCAGAAGTGACCGTTAGGTGGCTAGGAATGGGCCTCACTCAGGAGAGGTCAGGTTACTGGCTTGAAAACCCAGCAAGCATTGAAGGAAGAGGAGGGAAGCACAGAAGGTGCTTGATGAAAGTCTACTGGGGGCCTGTGCACCCGAAGTGTGATCAAAATCATGTCTAAGAAGCTGGGAGATACGTATAGACTTTAGGGAGAGGTGATCAGAATGTCTTAGATAATGGACAACTTATAAAAATTAAGGTGAAATTGTGTTTTATGTGTTTTTGTATTTTTTCTTGGTTTGCATGTAATCATTGGTTTACATTGTGTTTTGTACGTGTTCTTTGTTTTTTCCACAATAGTTCATATATGTTATATTTTGTATAATTAATTACTATTGGTCTTCGCTCATCATCACCCTGTCTTTCTAAGCCTCCATTAACTTACTTTTGATTGAATTTTCTGTTATTTGGGGGGGGGATAAAGAATGCTAATTGACATAGCTGCTCCAAAGAAGATTCCACTAGCTGCAAACTGAAAGATTTTGGTCTACTCAGGAGCATTACAAAAGAAAGGCTTAGTGATGTGCCTTTGAAAGGTCACAGCCTTTGGAAATCCTGCCCTGGCTCTACCTTGAATAAACTAGAATAAACTCAATGACACTTGGTGTGTGTGGTGAAAGTTCTATAAAAAGTTTAGCAAAATCACACTGAATCTGAGGTTCTGGCTTCTCTTGAAAGTGATGCCGTCGAGTCAGAATCAACTCATAGCTGACCCAGCGGCAGGTTTTCAGAGGCTGTAAATCATACGGGAGGAGACTGCTCAACGTTGGCCCTCAGAGCAGCTGGTGAGTTAAAAGAGGCTGCCTGCCTTTGTGTTAGCAGCAAAACTCTGTATCTGCTAGGCCACCAGAGCTCCCCTTTAAAGTGATATCATTGTTGTTGTTATGTATGTTTGAAAGGGAAAATGGGGTGTTGTTCTGTGCCATCAAGTTGCCTTTGACTCATAGTGACCCTATGTATAATAGTTCTGAACCTTGCCCTCTCCTGAGCCGATCTCACTGTCTCTGACACATCTAACCCCATTATCCCAGTTACTGTGTGAATTCTTCTCATGGGTCTTTCTCTTCTGCACTATCCCTCCATCCTTCCAAGCATGATACCCTTCTCCAAGAACCAGCCCCTCTTGGCAATATGCCCTCAATATGTGTGATACAGAGCTTCAAAATCCTTGCTCCCAAGGAGCATCCTGGTTTCATCCTCTCTAGGAAAGACCTGTTTGTTCTCTTGGCAGTCCATGTTCAACACTCTTCTCCAGCACCACGCTCAAATGCATCGATTCTTCTTCTGTCATCCTTAGTCATTGTCCAGCTCTGTGATGCATACCAAGTAATTGTGAAGAACATGGCCTGGATAAGGGACATCTTAGTCTCTAATTTGACATCTTTTGTTCTGCAGCACTCTGGAGAGTCCCTGACATCACATGTCTCCAATGCAATTCCTCTTTTGATTTCCTGACTGCTGATGCCAAGAGTGTTAACTGTAGAAAAGACTAAGCTGAAATTGTTAACAATCTTTTCAACAGCTTTCGTTCATAGGATCAGCCTCCTCCTTATATCAGGATCTCCAGTTATTCCAAGTTCTCATTCATTCCCTTTGCTTCTCTGCTATTGTTCCCAGTCTACTCCTACTTGAAACATTTCTCTGTCCTCACTGAGCATTTTAGCTTGGGCCTACTGTTGTGTGAGAGGCAAAAATATGAAAAGAGGTGAGGGGACAGTTGCCAAGGGAGTTATTTAAAGGGACTGGGGTGACAGGAATCAGTTGAAAAACGGAAGGAAAGAAAACAGTCTTTTAGAAAATAATCTCTGTTAGGAGGGTAATGCAAAGCAGGTACTGAGAAATAGCCCTATGAAAGACTAAAGTGATCCTGACTCAAGCCATGGCCTTCCCAATCATTTGCATCTGAGAACTGTACAAGGCATGAGAATGACAGAATAAGAATTGATGCTTTTGAGTTGTGATGTGGAAGAAGAGAGTTGAACATCCCATAGAC
>NW_006399969.1:1322943-1323460 GCF_000299155.1 Elephantulus edwardii
ATAAAATAAAATTTTTTAAAAAGAATACATGTAAAACAGTGAAAAAAAAAACACCCAACAAACCAACAATGTCCCTTAGAGTCAAGGACTTCATCTCATATATTTTGGCCATATTATCACAGGGGACCAATCCCTCCAAAGGGACATCATGCTGAGCCAAGCAGAAAAGCCACAAAGGCAAGAAAGGCCCTCAGGCAAGTGGATGGGGGTGGTGGTTGCAGCCCTGGCTTTAAGGGTACAGAGAGTGAGGGAGGTGCAGACCAGGGCCTGGGTCTATTCTGTTGTGTGTAAGGTTGCTATGAGTTGACTCTGACTTAATACCACCTACGTCACAACAACAATGACTAATGGTGTTAAGGATTTTTTCATGGACTTATTGGTCTTTTGTATATTTCTTTTTATTAAAAACGTCTCTATACCTCATTTAGATGGATCTTGGCTGAAAGCAGAGAATACCAGAAGAATGTCTATCTGTGTTTCATTGATTATGCAAAGGCATTTGACTGTGTGGATCATA
>NW_006399969.1:1324955-1332094 GCF_000299155.1 Elephantulus edwardii
TCATATTTGGAAAGGTGGAAGGTCAGCAAAGTAGAGGAAGACCCTCAACCATGTGGATTGGCACAGCAGTGACTGCCGCAATGGGCACGAGTGTGTCAGAGATGGTGAGGAGGTACAGGCCAGGCCAGGGGTCAGCTCTGCTGTTTATAGGGTCACTATGAGTCATACTCAATTCAACAGCACAATAAAACAATAACAAAGATTTCTGATGGGGAAACCCCACTGCTCACTCTCTCTAGTTATTAAAAATTGTTAACAGAGAAAATTACTCAGATGTGGTGTATGTGAGTGAAGAATGTTGTTATTGTTTTAGGAACCATTGAGTTGAGTATGACTCATAGAGACCCTGTGAACAAAAGATCTGACACCAGTCCTGTCCTGTGCCATCCTCACACTTCCTGACACATAAGAGCCCACTGCAGCAGTCACCGTGTCAGTCCACCTGGTTGAGGGTCTTCCTCTTCTTTGCTGACTCTCCACCCTTTTCAACATCATATCCCTCTCCAAGAAATAACATTTCCTAGCAATATGTCCAAAGCATGTTTAGTGAAGCCTCATCATTCTTGCCTCCAAAGAACACTCTGGCTGCACCCTCACCCTCTCTAAGACAAATCTATTAGATTTCTAGGCTGTCCATGGGATGTTCAGTGCTCTTCTCCAATACCATAGTTCAAAGGCATTAATATATAATGATAATAATCATAATATTGCATTCATTGTAAAAAAGTAAATGTCAAGTTCTATCCTGAAATACAATTTTGTGAATGATAGGATAATATCCATACTCATACAGAGAAGACCCATTAGCATGACTATTATTCAGTATATGCTCCTATATCTAGTGCCAAAGAGGAAGAAATTGAGAATTTTCACCAAATTTTGCAGTCTGAAATCGACTGAACATGTAGCCAGGATGTGTTAATGATAATTGGTGACTGGAATGCAAAAGTAGGAAACAATGAAGAAAGAACAGTAATTGAAAAATATGGGCTTAGTGATAGAAATGAGGCTGGAAATAGAATGACTGAATTTTGCATTTACAATGGTTTATTCACTGCAAATACTTTTCCTAAAAGACACAAAAGACAACTCTACATGTGGATTTCACCCACTGGGCTGCGTAGAAATCAGACTGACTTTATTTGTAAAGAATACACTTGCAACACTTGATTAAAGCTGGACTTTGTAAGAAATGTAGCAACCACAGTTTCTCCCCATTGGTAATGTTATCATTAGAAGTCGCTTTATTAACTTGAGACTTTTTCCTGTATCCATTTAGTTCACCAGTGGATTCAGATCAGTCAAGTTTATTTCCATTTCTGAAAAAAGAAATAATCTGGGTGTATCTCTCTTCACCATATTGCCTACTAAAAAAAAGTTTAAATTAAAAAAAAAGATTAAATTTAACTTCTAGGCATTAGAATTGCAAAATAAAGAAAACAAAGGAGAGAAATGAGTTTTACAAAGATATCGAAATAAATGACGCAATTTGATGTAAAATGTTTCACATATAGCCCCCAAACTCCTAGTATTTAAGAATAAAATTAGTGCAAATGGACTACAGCCATGTGTGGTCAGAGAGGCTGACAGTGAAATCAGCACGAAAGTGCTTCTTCAGTCTCTTCAAACAAAAATGGATTGTTTTGATGAATGAGAATTCCTTGTAATGAATTACCGTATGGCATGCCAGTCATTTCTTTCAATGTCAAGCAGAGAGTTTTCATTTGTCTTTTGTCTACAGCCATGACTGCCCACAACAATACTTTTCAGTGTGGTCCGTAAGAGGTGGGCAGGGCTGCACTAGACCAGGCAGAAGGCAGTGGGCTGGCTCAGCCTCCCCTCACACTCTCAAGCACAGGCAGAACTCAGATTACAAGTGCCCTACTTATCAACCAACACCGTAAAGCCTATTACACAAAAAGTCTGAAGTGCATTCCATGGCTTATGATAATGACATTATCATTTCAGGAAGTAGCATATGATCAGGAACAAATGGTGGTGAAGCAAGAAGTTCAAGCTGTACTGAAGGAACTGGCAAAATAACAAGGCCCCAAGAATTGATGGAATACCAATTGACATGTTTCAACAGACAGATGCAGCCCTGGACATGCTCACCAAGATATACCAGGATATTTAGAGGACAGCTACCTGGACAACCAACTGGAAAACATCCATATTTGTTTCCAAGAAAGATGACACAACAGAATATGGAAATTACTGAACAATATCATTATTGTCACATGCAAACAGAAGGCTGTTGAAGATCATTAAAAAATGGCTAGAACTATACATTGGCAGAGAACTGCCAGAAATTCAGCCTGAATTTACAAGAAGTTGTGAAACATGGGATATCATTGCTGATGTCAGATGGATCTTGCACAAAAGCAGAGAATATTGGGGGCGGGGGGTGGAAGATGGGAAGATGTCTACCTGTGTTTAGGCCAATTGGCAGCACCATGATAAATGGAGCAGAGATTGAGATTGTTAGCAGTTTCAGCTTGCTCAGCTCCACAACCAATACTCTTGGCACCAGCAGCCAGGAAATCAAGACAAATTGGATTAGGAAAGTCTGCTGTCAGGGACCTCTCCAAAGTACTGAAAAGCAAAGATGTCAGTCTACAGTCTGAGATGTGTCTGATCCAGACCATGGTCTTTGCAATTACTTGTTCTTCATTAGAGAGCTGGACAATGAATAAGGATAACAGAAGAAGAATCAATGTCTTTGAATTGTGGTGCTGGAGAAAAATATTGACCACACCAGGGACCACTAAGAGAACAAACAGGTATGCTTTGGAGAGGGTGAAACCAAGTCGTTCCTTGGAGGCAAGGATTTTTAAGGCCCATCCTACATACATTAGGCATGTTGCCAGAAGAGACCAGTCTTTGGAGAAGGATGTCATGCATGAAAGAGTGGAGAGACAATGAAGGAAAGGAAGACCCTGGATGGATTGACACCGTGATTGTGGTAATAGGAGCAGGTGTGTCAGAGACAGTGAGATTGGCTCAAGATATGGCAGGGTTCCGAGCTATTGTACAGAGGGTTGCTATTAGTCGCAGGCTACTCTACGGCACATAACAACAACTTGTGTTTTATTGACTCTGCAAAGACATTTGACTACGTGGATCACAACAAATCTAAAACAATGGCTAACATTGAGAAAAATGGGAATCCCTGAATGCTTAATTGTGCTTATGCAAAAATTTAAAACTACACCAAGAAACTTTTGTCTAAACAGAACAAGGAAACATAGCATAGTTCAAAATAAACAGTGTATACAAACTTTATGAACTTTATAATGAAAACAGTATAAAAAAACGGTTAAATTTTTTTGTTTTAAAAAAGAAAGTAGTTTGTCAGGGATGTCTCTTTTCTCCGTACTGTTACAACCTAAATGCTGAATAGATCATTCAAGAGGCTGAACTTTGAAGAAGAGTATGGCATTAGGATTGGAGAAAGACTCCTTGACAACCTGCATTATGCAGATGGCACAACCTTGCTCACCAAAATTGAGAGGGATTTGAAGTGTCTGCTGCAGAAGATCAAGGACTGCAGTCTTCAATATGGATTGCTTCTCAACATCAGGAAAACAAATATCCTCCCCAGTAGGCCAATCAGCACCATAATGACAGATAGAAAAAGCATTGAGGTTCTCAACAATTTCATCTTACTTGGATCCACACTCAACACCTTTGTCGCCAGCAATCCGGAAGTAAAAAGATTAGTTTCATTGAGAAAATCTGCTGTCAAAGACCTCTCCAAAGTACTAAAAAGCAATGATATCAGTCTAAAGATTAAGAAGTACCTGATCCAAGCTGTGCTCTTTCCATTACTTGTTATGCATTTGAAACTGGTCTAGTGGTAGAGTTTCACTGCCAGCCCCAAAAAGCAGACAGTTCAAGTTCACCAGCTACTCAGTGGGAGGAGGGTGGACAGTTTTGTCCAGTGCAATTCACAGCCTCTGAAAACCCATAGCAGGGTCAACTATGGGTTGATTCTGACTTGCTCATACATAACAATAACAACTCTATATGCTCGTTACCTAGATTAAAGAACTGCTTTGTAAATAAAGCTCGTTGGATGAAATAATGAAAACAAATTTAAATGTCTTTTAAAAAAAGTAACAAATCTACAAATAATTAGAAACAAAAACCAAGCACAGTCTCTGGGGGAGAAAAATCCAGGTACAGCTGTTACCTTGCAAAGGAATAGCAGCAATGGTGGAAATGCCTCTTGAATTTTCTCCCCAGGAAACAAACAATGCTGTTCTTGCTCTGTGATTTGTCAGGGCTTTGAGGCGGTTTTGACCTTCAGTGTTTGGGGTGGTGGTGGTATCAGGGATGAAGCTTCAGGACAGTCTGTGAATCTGTCCCTGCAACAGTAACAAAGTGACAGAAACCAGAAAAATAGGCCCCAGCTCCCAAGGAACATCACAGTGAGCTAGCTAGAGCCATGAGAAAGGGGTGGCAGGCTGGGGCAGGGCAGGTTTCAGATGGGAAGCTCTGGAGTGAAAACCAGGGGCAAGCAGGAGACTGGAGGGCGGCCCCTGACACATGCTAGGGAGTCAAAATATGACAACACCCTTGGTATTCACGAGTAGTTTCCAATCACTGGCCAAGCTGGGATTGTATGACTCAGGAACTTAAGAGTTCCAGTCATGACTGAACTATATAATTAATGCCAGGTAGGGACCGACCCACCCACTCAAGTGAAAAAGGTCTTATATTAGCTTCAATTTTTTTCATTGCAGTCCTTTGCCTGACCCCCTGCCAATATAAATATACACATAAATACTGAATAGCTCATGGACAACTGAAAGAACAGGCAAGTCTGTCTTGGAGAAGGTGCAGCCAGCATGCTCCTTAGAGGCAAAGATGGAGAAGCTTGATCTCACATCCTTTACACATCTTGTCAGGAGCATGCAGTCCTTGGAAAAGACATCACACTGGGAAAGTTGGAGGTTCAGAGGAAGAGAGGAAGACTTTCACTAAAATAGATTTGATGCAGAGACTGCAACAACGGAGTTGAGCATGTGATAGTGAGGAAGGCACAAGATAGGTCAAAGTTCAGTCACTTGTTCATAGGGTCATGTAAGTCACAGCTGATTTGAGGGCACCTAACAGGCGGTGACTGCTGAAATGGGCTCTTCTGTGTCAGGAAGTGTGAGGACAGCGCAGGACAGGAGGAGGTTCAGCTCTTTTGTTCATGGGGTGAGTCGTACTCAACTAGATGACACCTAACAACAACAGCATAGCAACAGCAGCAAAATTACCACTATTTTCTGTTTTTAGAAAGTTTGTGTTATATCACTAAGCTTTTACAGAACACCTACATTAATACTTGTCTCCACTAGTTTAAAGAAATCCAAAGCAAATTAATGCTTTTTTGGAAAAAGGTAGAGTGAAACTCACATTCAGTATTGGTTTTGCAGGTAATGAAATGGTCCCACCCCATCAGTGAAGTGGAGGGCTCAGGCACCTTCCATAGGAACTACACTCAGTGTATTAGGCTTAAGCCACGAGAGTTTTGAACTATGTCTGTGAGTTCTCAAAGTTAGTGTTATTTTAGGTTTTACATATTTACCATGTTTTAATAGAGCTATGTCGGGGCTGTATTCTCTCTCCATACCTATTCAATCTGTATGCTAAGAAAATTATTCAAGAAGTTGGACTCTATGTGGAGGAATGTAACATCAGGAAGAGAGGGAGTCTCATCAATAACCTGTGTTATGCACATGGCACAACCTTGCTTCCTGAAAGTGAGGAGGACTTGAAGCACTTGTTTCAGGCAATCAAGGAATGCAGCCTTCAATATGGCTTTCATCTCAATGTCAAGAAAACAAAGATTCTTACCATTGAACCAAATAGACATCATAATAGATGGAGAAGAGATTGACATTGTCAACAACTTCTTCTTACTTGGATCCACAATTGACACCTTAGTACCAGCAGCCCAGGAATAAGGACATATATTGCACTGGGAAAGTCTGTAGTTAGGGTCCTCTCAAAATTATTGAGGAGTAATGTCACTTTGACTAAGGTGCTTCTGATTCAGGTCATGATCTTTCTAATCACTTGTTATGCAGCTGAGAGCTGGACCATGAATAGGAATTACAGAAGAAGAATTGATACCTTTGAGCTGTGGTGTTGGAGAAGAGCACAGAACATCCCATGGACAGCCAAAAGAACAAACAAATATGTATTGGAGAAGGTGCAACTGGAGTGCTCTTTGGAGGTAAGGATGATGAGGCTTTGCCTCACCAAGGTCAGGCATGTTGTTTTGAGGAGGGACATGGTGCTTGCAAGGTTGGAGGGTTGACGAAGGAGAGGAAGACCCTCAATGAAATGGAGTAATCCAGTGACTGCAGCAATGGGCTCAGGTGTGTCAGAGATGGTGAGGATGCCACAGGGCAGGACAGGGCTCAGATCTGCTGTTCATAAGGTCACTATGGTCCTCCTTGGCTTGTTGACATCTAACAACAACAGTAGAGTTGGGTGTTTTTTGGTGCTTGAAACTATGAAAACTTTTTTTCCATACAAAATAGTAGTAACTACTTCTTCACTTATGCCATTTCAGCTTACTAAGGATTTCACAGGAAAACACGCTTTCTTCTTCTGTAATTCCTATTCATTGTTCAACAATTTCCACATTCTGTTGGATCACCTTTCTTGGGAGTGAGGACAATATGAATCTCTTCCATTCAGTTGACCAGACATCTGTCCTGCAAATCTGGCATAAACTGGTGAGCACGTCCAGGGCTGAATCTGTTACTTCAAGCATGTCAATTGGTATTCCATCGATTTCTGGGGTCTTATTTTTTGCTAATGCCTTCAGTGCAGCTTGAACTTTGTCTTTGATCACCATTGGCTCTTGTTCATATGGTACTTCCTGAAATTTCTTTATGTCTTTTTAGAACCAATTCTTTTTGATAAAGTGATTCTGTGTATTATTTCCATCGTCTTTTGATGTTTCCTGGTTTATTTAAGATTGTTCCCATACTATCTTTCATTACTGCAACTCAAGGCTTGAATTTGTTCTTCAGTTCCTTGAGCTTGAGAAATGCTGAGTGAGTTCTTTTTTAATTTTCTGACTCCAGCTCTTTGCACATTTTTAAAAAATTATAGTATTTTGTTTCATTATC
>NW_006399969.1:1332554-1338504 GCF_000299155.1 Elephantulus edwardii
TGTCCTCCGGGGTTACCCATTTTGAATAATATTGCATGAGTTCCTTGTTTTTCAATGCTGCATAATATTCCATTGTCAGCATCTCTTTGTTTTGGCTTCTTGACACTCTATTGAAGAGCAGTGTGGCATCAGGATTGGAAAAAAACACATCAACAACCTGCATTATGCTGATTATACAACTTTGCTTGCTGAAAGTGAAGAGGATAGGGAATGCTTGCTGCAGAAGATCAGGGACTACCCTTCAGTATGGATTATATCTCAACATCAAGACAAAGATCCTTACCACAGGCCCCAACAATCAACATTATGACAGATGGAGAAATGATTGAAGCTGTCAATTATTTAATCTTGCTAGAATTAACAATCAACACCCTTGGTACCAGCAGTGAGGACTTTGGAGACATTGGGCAAGACTGTTATCAGGGACCTCTCCAAAATACTGAAGAGCAGTGATGTCAGTTTGAAGATCAAGGTGTACCGGATTCAGGCCATGACTTTCTTAATCACCTGCCACACATCAGAGAGCTGGATAATGAGTAAGGATGATAGAATTGATGCCTTTGGGTTGTGGTGCTGAAAAACAGTACTGAATATGGACTACAAAAAGAACAAACAGACATGCCCTGAAAAGGGTGCATCGAGAGTGTTCCTTGGTGACAAGGATGATGAAGCTTCATCTTTCATATTTTGGACATGTAGTTAGGTGAGGCTATTCCTTGGAAACAGACATTATGCTTAGAAAGATGGAGGGCCAGCAAAGAAGAAGACCCTCAACAAGGTTGTTTGACACTATGACTTCAACAATGAGCTCTAGTTTGTCGGAAATGATGAGAATGGCACAGGTTAGGGCAGCTTTCAGGATGGCTGTTCATTGGGTCACTATGAGTGGTACTTGACTCGAAGCCACAGCAATATGCGATAGGGAAAATCTCAGGATTTATAAAGTTACCACATAGATATTTGTTGTATTTTTGCTGTGTATCGTCAAGTTGGAATGAACCCGTGGCTGACCTTCTGGCAGGTTTTCAGAGGCAATTAATTGCCTGTCTTTCTCCCAAGAAGCAGCTGGTGGATTCAAACCAGCCTGGATATTGCAGCACAGCTTCTTACCGCTAGCCCATCAGAGCTCCCTGCATAGATATTTATGAGGTAGGAAATGTAGATGAATGTGCACTCATCCAGTGAGAGCTAGCACACAAACAAAACTGGGATTCCTTGTTCTGAGAACCCAAGAAAAGCCCTAAAGTAGCTGAGTGAGCAGGAATCAGGAACAAGATGGGTCCACAAGGCCACTGTCACTTCCTGATGTCTTACTCTCACCCTCTACTTGCCTCAGGAAGCACAGCCCCAAAATGCAATAGCCTGGGTAATGGGTGCGCACCTGGTCACAGCCTCTGGGCAGCTTCAGGAAGTTGGCGTTGTAGGAACAGAAGATGGAGGAGACCTGAGAAGTGTAAGCTTGGGAGGAAAAGTACAGTCACTGCCCCACCCTCACCCTGGCTTCAAGCCACCTGAAATGGTATCTCATTGACTTTTGATGCCCATTCCTCCTTTTTCTTTTTTTGAGAAACAAATCCTCTAAATTTGAGCACAGCAGTGACTACCAGTAAAAGTTATATTCTCCCTACTCCCTGGCAGTATGGCAGCCATGAAACTGAGTCTGGTCAATGGAATGGGTGTGAGAGTGTTGCTTTTGGTTTAGCCCCTAAAGGACAGCTGCTTGGCCCACTACTGGAGAGCTAGAAATGTGACATGAGTGTAAGTCATCCTGGTACTTACCACTCAGCCCAACCCCTCCATTGTACTTCCTTCTCCTCAATCCATGTTGATGACCAATCCCCAAGAAGAGGTCTCAGTCCTTCCCTTGAGATCCTCTAGAGGACTGTGCGAGGCTGCTAACTGTGAGGTTGGTGGTTCAGGTCGACCTGGAAGTGGCTTGGAACAAAACTTGGTAACTCATTTCTGAAAAAGCTGCCACTGAAAACCCTTGGAGCCCAGTCCTTCTCTGACACCCATGGGGCCACCATGAGTCAGAACCGACTGAATGACCTGCTAGGTGTGTGTCCTAGAGATACTTGAGTACAGGTCACCAGAAATTTCTCAGAATCTATGGCGGCTTCTGTAGACTCACTGGAGGACCAGCCAAAACACCAAGGGCTGGGCACCCACTCACAGACGTTCCCATGTTGCAGTTTGGATGAGAATTCTCAGCATTTCATTCCAAACACCCTCCAGCCTGCTGCTTGCATGAGGAGCCTCTGTCCTAATGTCCAGTTGCTGGGGGAGATGGCAATGGTGGGAACTTCTTTAGGCAACTCATTAGATTTCTCTCTCTTTGTGAGAACCGACTCATAGCTGACCCTCCAGTCAGTTTTCAGAGGCTATAAATCCATGTGAGAAGATTTCCTATCTTTCTCCTGTGAAGTTGCTGGTAGATTCAAACTGCCAGAGAAGAGTGGCCTTTGGGCAAGCGCTGCAACTTTCTGCTGACCATGCTACCAGATCGTTTTTATGTGCATTTGAGTCAGACTGCCTCACAGGTGACCCTGCAGGGGGTTTTCAGAGGCTGTAAATTGCACAGGAGATTTCCCATTTACCAGAGCAACTGGCAAATTTGAACTGCCTGTCTTTGAGTTAGCAGCAAAATTCCTTTCCTTGCCTGTAGGCCACCAACCAGAGTTCCCTTTACAAAAAGTAGAAAGAGTCTTTCTCTACCTCTGCTGGAGAAAGATGGGAAGTCTCTTCCTGTGTGATTCACAGTCTCTGAAAACCCACTGAAGGGTCAGCTACGAGTCAGTTTTAACCTGATGGTACACAATGTTGTTGTTGTTGTTGTTTTTATGAGAAATTGTTTATTAATTTCTCAACATTCTTTCCTTTCCCCTCTTTTTTAAAAAAATTGAATTTAATAAAAGTTTACAGAGACTTAGGGTTTCTAGTCATTCATTGTTGCACTTCTCTCCCTGCCCACCCCATCCCCCCAATTCACTCTTCTCCTTTAGGAGTTAAAGAAAAACTCTTTCATTGCTATGCAGTCCCTCCCCCCAAGTCCACTGCACTGTGCAGCCTTCATTCTGGACTCCTGTCATGACAATAATACCAAATAATAAGTGCTGTCAAGGTGTAGACCAATCATAGAGACCCTATAAATGAAAGACTGAACACCTGTAAAACTTTTATTGTTTCTCCAAGTTCATAGGGTTTCTGGAGGCAAGCTATTTTGGAAATGGATGCCATTTCTGCTTCCAGGCTTGTTTTAAACAGGAAACTCCACCAAACACATTCCACCATGAGTAACCATTATCGCATTTGACATGTCATTGTCACAGTTGTATAACATCATAGCAATCACGGGTTATCTCTATACAGCAAATAAACAGACCAGAGCTATACTACTTTGAAGAATGTTTGACCAAAACCAATTAAAACCAGGCCTTAGGGTTGCAGATTAAAATCACCCACCTTTGGCTTGGTAGCATAACTTTCTATCTACTAGGCCAACTGAGCTCTCTCTATGTTGTTGTTGTTAAGTGCCATCAAGTTGTAGATGACTCATAGTGACCCTATGAATTCATAGACTTTCTGAACGCTTTTCTAGTTTTCTGAAGCCATTTTAATTCATATCAGTCTCTTAGTTTAAGAAAAAAAAACTGTGGGTGATATGAAACAACTATTCTTTTCCTCCTATCACTTGTGAGACATGTCTTCTAATGTCTCTGGAATAAAGAAACACTATGGTGAAACATGCTGCTGAGTGGCAGAGTGTATGTGCTTCTTCCTCCTCACTTAGCCTGTACTGAAATGACTAAGTCAACCAGGAAAAGTTAAGAATATGAAGCAATCCATGAAAGTCTTAACAACATGAAAACAGTTGCTTTTCTGAAAAGCAGGTTGTATTCAATGGAAAACAACATAACAATTTGTTTTCTTTCTTTCTTTTTTATTTTAATGAAAATTTAGAGAGACTTTGGATTTCCCTTATTCATTGTTGCACTCTTTCCTCCCTTCTGAATATAAAAGTACTGCTCTTGTTTCTGTTCTTTTATCTGCTTTCCCATCTTGCTCTCTCAAGTTCAGACTACTCTGGTCTTTATCATTTAGTATCTTCAAGTTTGTAAAATTTCTGAAAGCATCCCCATTTACCTTTATATCGTGGAAATTCTTTCCTAATCCTCAAAATGTCGTCCTCTAATATAAAAATATATCTGCTGATAGTTAAGAACCAGAAAGAAAATTTGACTGCATAAATATAATCTAAAGTATAAATAAAGCCCAAAAAAATATAAGAGGGGTATTCACATTTGAAATGGAAAAGTGTGAATTCTAAAATATAGAAATCTCCTGTATAGTCTATAATCATAATTACATATAACACAAAATAAATAGAATGCGTAACAGCATTTTATTACCCTAAACTTGCTCGGGTGGATTAGTGGTAAGGAACTGTGGTCACAACACAAAGGTACGTGGTTCAAAACCACCAGCTGTTTTCGTGGGAGAAAGATGGGCAGTTTTCTCCCATGTGATTTATTGCCTCTGAAAACCCACTGGAGAGCCAGCTGAATGGTCCATACACAAACCGAATAAAGCTGCAAGAAGAAAACCTAAGGATCAGATAACATTTCTAGACTTTGAATTTTAAAACCATGGTGTCATCAATTAAGAACCAAGAATATTCATGATTTCACTGAGTCCCAAAGTTTGACTGGCTACAACATGATACCAGCATAAGTTAATATATGTGTAGAACTAGTATTTCCAAAATAAAACAAATATTCTGATTCAAGTTGAAACAAAAACACATCCTAATGAGTGTTTCCAATTATACTACTCTAAGTTTATATTCTTCTATTTCCTGCTAGTATCACGGAATCCTAATTCAGGACAGTGCAGAATTGAGCATACTATCTTGCCTTGTATCGAAACTAAATACTTTAGCACTGAGGTTAAAATGCTGCCAGAGTTATTTAATAATTAAAATTAAATTTTCCCATTCTGAATTATGGAGGCTTTTTAAAAACGGACATACAGATGTAAAGCTTAATGTCATTCCCCCCCCCACCCCCGCTTCTTAAAAACTGTTGCTCACTGCTTTTGAAAAACTCAGGCATCCTACTCCATGTTCAAAAGTTCCAAGACCAATGACTTACAGTGTGGACAGAATAACAGAATCCCACACTCTTACATCGGACTGAAAAGGCATTTAATTATCTATCTGGGTAAAGGACAACGAAGGGGTCAAAGCACACCACAATCACAATACCACCAACGGGAAGTAGACACGAGACCTTGGATCCATACTAGCCAGGGGGCCAAAGGCTGATGATCGAGCATCTCAGAAATGCATTTTCCCCCCACTGCAAACCATCCCCATATCCAAAGTAACTGCATGTATTACCAATTTTGCCATTTAACCAATACTCCTTTAATAGGACAGTTTGGATGACTAAATGAGTTGATGTCCATGAAGCTGTGTGCCTGACCCAGCATGTGCCCAGGAATAGTGTTTCCAACACCTGTTTCAGTTTCCGTACAGCTCTATGACAATGTCTACAGGGCGCATATCTAAATTGACTCCTTTTCTCACCTTTGGTTCTCAGAGTGAAAGAAAGCCCTTACCACATAAATTGACTCTGTAAACATTATTTTCCACTTTCTTACAACAGTTTTACATAATCAAGTCACCCCTTAGACAGGGGGAATTAATTTCTTTTTCTTTCATGGGTCACCCAGAGATGCTCTTATAACTTTCAGAGCTCCCCTTAGCAGCTTTCTTGCCCCTTGTGGAGTGTAAGCATCCTTTGCAGTGAAAAAGTCAGAAGAGAAGCCAGCCAACTCAGTAAAACCCTAGAATCAATACAACCCAATAGCTTCAAGTGGCTGCCAGCCTTCCCCTCTAAAATATTAAAGAAAATGGCTCAGCTGTCTCCCTCTGCTGACCCCCCCCCCC
>NW_006399969.1:1338864-1348453 GCF_000299155.1 Elephantulus edwardii
CACACACACATACATAAAGCTAAAGAGAAAAGAAAGCAAACTCCAAAGAGTCAACTCTTGCTCGGCAGCTCTGTATACATGGGAGTCTGGAGGGGAGGGAATATGAAAGCGAGGGAGATTGATGTCAGTGACAGGAGCCAAAGTGAAGAATTTTCAAGACTTAAACCATTCAGGCTTTTCTCATCCACCATCAAAGAGGTGAGACTAGAGAGTTCCTTGTCTCTCAACTGTTTTGCTCAGAGACCTTCCCTTACTTTTCTGGGCTAGGGATCGTTTCTTGTTAGAACAGAGGCTCTGAACAATACATCACCTCTCTGAGGAGAAGCATGCATGTGGAAGGAGCAAACATCTGGTACTTTGGGGGCATCAGAGTAGAAAGAGTCCAAGGAAAAAGGTTTGAATCCACCAGCTGCTCCAAAGGAGAAAGGTGGGCAATCTAGGCTCATGTGATTTACAGCCTCTGAAAATCCCCCAGAGGGTCAGATGTGAGCTGGTTCTGACTTGACGACAGTATGTAAGGAAAAGATTTCTCGAAACTGTTCATCTCCATGACTTCTGTACCATCCTGTCTAAGTCTCCATCATCTCTCATCTGGAAGTGGTCCTGCCTGGAGACATGCTGAGTACCCCATTCCCCACATGCTACAGCCATGCTGTCCACTCCAAATCCACACTCTGCAGTCAGACTGGCCACCCTGATGCCCTCCCTCATACCTGGCAGCAGAGTGGCCTTACAACATGCCAACTGATCATGGTGTGCCTCTTCTCAGACTGTTCCTTGCTTTTGAGTTGTTTTAGGATTAAAAAAAAATTGAACCTGCCTGGAACATCCTGGTGTTTGCCTGCCTCCCAAGCCTCACCATTTGAACAGATGCATGGGACCATGGGGCAAAATCTACCTGATCACAGTGGGTCTGATTGCCTGGAAGTATATAGGAGGTCTCTGAGTGGCACAAATGTTTATATTCATCTGCTGAATCAGGAAAGGAGTGTGTCAAGGATGTGTCTTGTCTCCATACCTTTTCCATTTATAAATGGAGTAGATCATTTGGGAGGCTGGTCTTTATGAGGAGGAATGTGGCATCAGGATTGGAAGAAGACTCATCAACAAACTGTCATGCAGATGACACAACATTGCTTGCTGAAACTGAAGAGGAACTAAAGTATTGAAGAGGACCTTGTTACAGAAGGTCAAAGACTGCAGTATTCAATATGGATTGAAGCTCAGCATAAAAAAACAAAACAAAACCCCCCAAAACAAAGATCCTTACCATTGGGCCAATTGGCAGCAGCATGATAGATGGAGAAGAGATTGAGGTTGTTAACAATTACAGTTTGCTCAGCTCCACAATCAACACTCTTGGCACCAGCAGTCAGAATATCAAAAGATGCATTGGATTAGGAAAGTCTGCTGTCAGGGACCTCTCCAGAGTGCTGAAGAAAAAAGATGTCAGTCTAGGGACATGGTCTTCATAATTATTTGCATCAGAGAGCTGGACAGAAGAGTTGATGCGGGAAAAGTGTATCATGGACTGCTAAGAAAACATGCAAGACTGTCCTGGAGAGAGTGAAATCAAGTTGCTCTCTGGAGGCAAGGATTTTGAAGCTTTGTCTCATAGCCCTTGGAGAAGGATATCATGTTTGGAAGGATGGAAGGTTAGTGCAAGAAAGGAAGACCCTGGATGAGATGGATTGACTTAGTGATGAAAGTCTAGGGAGACATTCTACCCTGTAACACACCAGGTCATCAGGAGTCAAAACTGTCCAGTGACAATGAATTTGGGTTTGGTTTTTAAGTGCACAGAAAACTCTTAATATTGAACTTGTGACTACACTACATCTAATCATGAATAAATTAATGAATGAATAAATGGATGAATACACTACCTTCCCCTTAAAAATAATAAAATAAATAAAGATATTATAAAAAGGATAATTAAAAAAAATTCTAGTCACCAATAGAAGAGGTGTGCAGGTCATAATATACACAGGCTCTAAAAGTTAAGCATATCAGCTCTAGGGTATCATTGTAAATGCATTGAATTTTATAATACTTCATACATTTTTGATGCTTATTTATGTTTCAAATGCCTTATAATTATGATTCACTGGCTGTTTCTGTAAATCTCCAAAATTTTCATATCTAATATTGCCTTTCATCTTGCTCTTTACCTCTGTGGCTTTTCATCTTTTATTGCATAATTCTGTAGATTATAGATGCATCTTTAGTTTTAAACCATTTCTAATCTTTTGGAAAAGACGGGCTACATTTAATAAGAATATATTACTTTATGTAAAATATATAATGAATAAAAGGTTATTCAAAAAATGAAAAACTAGAAAGTCATTGTAGTTGAAATGTACCATCAGAGCTGAGATATTACAAAGGTATGTACTAAGAAAAAAAAAGTTAAGTTCTCCTGTGGCCCAGTGTTCTGGATCTCTCTTCCCCAAGTATCCTCTGCACCCATCCTTACTGAACACCCTGTTTCATTTTCACAACCCCTGGCAATCACTCTCTCACATCACACATTTAATCTTGTGTCCCAGAGCCCAAGCCCTCAACTATCTTCTAATGTTGTGTTGTATTAGGTGCTATTGAGTCTACTGATCTCATAGCTACCCTATAACCAACAGAACTGAACTTTGCTCTATCCTGCAACATCCTCATGGTCTCTGACCTGCTCAAGTCCATTGTTAACAGTCATTATTCCTTATGTCAATTTGTCTTCAGCTCTTTCTCTGACCTTCAACCTTTACAAGCATGATGTCCTTCTCAAAGGAATGGCCCCTGACAATATACTTAAAGTATGTGTGAGACAAAGTTTCACCATCCTTGCCTCTAAGAAGCACCTGGTTGCACTTCCTCCAAGATAGACATGTTTGTTGGTTGACAGTCCATAGAATATTCAGTACACTTTCCAACACCACAATTCAAAGGCGTCAATTCTCTTTACCCCTTGATTCTTATCCTTATTCAATTTCTGACTTTCAGATGCATAAGAAGCAATTGAAAATACCATCACTCAAATCAGGTGCACCTGAGTCTTTGAATTGAACATGTTGTCATTTCTCTATTATGGCTTAGTCCACTGAATGAGTGCTGTTGCGAATATTCCCCCTGTTGGCCATCTCACAGGTCCTTCTTTCCTTCTTTTATGTGGAGAGTCACCAATTGGCCTCTCCTAGACTCACAGGAGACCCACATACCTAACCAAGCCAGTAAAACTTTCAGATTCACAGACCCCCAACCCAGAGACACAAGCTTAGGACTTCACAGAAGGACTTCAGATTTTCCAGTTTTATGAGCTATGCAGGTCCTTGATCTTGAGTCTTTCCTCCCTGAATATAAAAACTAATTCATGAACAGGTTTGAGGCCTTGAACACTAATGAATGACCAGGTGAGCTGTGAGAAGATAGCAAGAATATCATTCATGAAGAATGCAAAAGGTCATTACAAAGAAGAAAGAAGAAAAAACAAAAATGGATTTCAGAAGAGACTCAAAAGTACACAAGAACACTAAGAAGCCAAAGCAAAGGGAAGAAATCAAGAAGTTAAGGAGCTGAATAGAAGATTTCAAAGGAAAGCTGAGGAAGACAAGGCAAAGTATTATAATGAGATGTTCAAGGAGCTAGAGTTGGAAGATCAAAAGGTCTGAACTTGCTCAGCAAAGCTGAAGGATTAAAGAACAAATTCAAGCTGCAAGGTACAATGCTTAAGGTTACAATGGGAAGAATATTGAACGATTCAGGAAGCATGAAAAGAAGATGAAAGGAGTATACAGAGTTACTGTACCCAAAAGAAGTGGCTGACACAGTAGAATTTCAAGAAATAGCACATGATCAAGGGGCAATGATGATGAAGGAAGTTTAGGCTGCTCTGAAGGTCTTGGCAAAAAATAAAGCCCCAGAAATTGATGCAATACCAATTGATGAATTTCAACAAACAGATGCAGCCCTGGATGTTCTCACCAAGTTGTACCAAGAAATCTGGAGAACAATTACTTGGCCAACTGATTGGAAGAGATCCATGTTTATTCCCATTCCATGAAAAGATGACCACAGAGTATGGAAATTATCAAGCAAGGTCACTCATATCACACACTAGCAAAATCCTGCTGAAGATTATTCAGAAACAATTAGAACAGTACATTGGCAGAGAATTACCAGAAATACAAGCTGAGTTTAGAAGAGGTCATGGCGCTAAAGATATTATTGCCAATGTCAGGCAGATCTTGGCAGAAAGCAAAGAGCAACAGAGGAATGTCTATTTGTGCTTCATTGACTATTCAAAGGCATTTGACTGTATGGATCACAACAAATTGTGGTTAACCTTGAGGAAAATGGGAATCCCAGAATGCTTGATTGTGCTATGTAAAACCTGTACTTTGACCAGGAGGCAGTCCTAAGAACAGACTGGGGAAACACTGCATGGTTCAAAATCAGGAAAGGAGTGTGTTAGGGATGCATTCTGTCTCCATACCTTTTCATTCTATATGCAGAACAAATCATTCAGGAAGCAAAGCTTTATGAGGAAGAATGTGGCATCAGGATTGGAGGAAGACTCATCAACAACCTATGTTATGCAGATGACACAACCTTGCTTGCTGAAACTGAAAAAGACCTGAAGTGCTTGCTGCAGAAGGTCAAGGACTGTAGTCTTCAATATGGTTTGAAGCTCAACATCAGTAAGACAAAGATTCTCACCACTGGGCCAACTGGTAGCACCATTATAGATGGAGAAGAGACTGAGCTTAACAATTACATCTTGCTCAGCTCCACAATCAACACTCTTAACACCAGCAGTCATAAAGTCAAAAGATTAATTGCACTGGGAGAATCTACTGTCAGGTACCTCTCCAGAGTGCTGAAAAGCAACGATATTAGTCTAGAGACTAAGGTGCACCTAATCCACACCATGGTCTTCTCAGTTACTTGCTATGTGTCAGAGAGCTGGACAGTAACTAAGGATAAGAGAAGAAGAATCGATGCTTTCGAATTGTGGTGCTGGACAAGAATCTTGGAACATGCTATGGACTGCCAAGAAAACAAATAGATCTGTCTTGGAGAGGGTAAAAACAAGTTTCTCCTTGGAGGTTGGGATTTTAAAGCTCTACCCACATACTTTGGACACACAGCCAGGAAAGACTGGTCCTTGGAGAAAACATAATGGTTGGAAGGGTGGAGGGACAGTGCAGAAGAGGAAGACCCAGGATAAGACGGATTGATACAGTAGCTGAGGCAATGGGGAATTGGGGGTTGATGTGCTGGAATCAGTGAGACTAGCTCAAAACAGGGTAGGGTTTAGAGCTGCTGTACATAGGGTAGCAATGAGTTGCAGGCAAGTTGATAGCACATCACAACAGCAAACAACTGCAGGTAATCTATTGTGTAGCATTTGGGTCACTGCACCTACTCAGGTATGTGCAGGCGGCTTGTCTAGGAGCACCCTCTGTTAGAGGCCAGTGGTAATTTAGTGCTAGAATTCTCACCTTCTGCATGGAAGACCCACGTTCAATTCCTGACCAATGATCTTCAAGGTCTATGTAGCCACTAACTATCTGTCAGTGAAGGCTTGTGTGTTGCTGTGATGCTATAAAGGTTTCAATGAAGTCTCCAGTTGTAGAAACATTTGACAATCTACTTCTGAAAATAATCCTTGCTTGAACAGGGTTGGATGACATTTTGTCCCGCTGTGTATGGGGTCACCATGAGTTCAGTACCGACTCAACAGCAACAATAACCCTTTCTGACTTGCTTGCAAGTCCCTGTGTCTCCAGGCCAGGAGGCTACTTATTCCTATATCTGAAGTTGAAAATGGTTGTTTGTTAGATGCCATTGAGTCCACTATGACTCACACTCATAGTGACCCTGTGAACAGCAGACCTGATCCTTGCCTGATCCTGCACTGTCCTCATGATGTCCACTAAGTTCTAGCCTATTTTTGTGGTCATTGTGTCAATCTACCTCACCAAGGGTCTTCTCTTTCTTTTGAAAAGAATGTTGTTGTTGTTGTTGTTATGTGCCATCGAGTCGTTTGCGACTCATAGCGACCCTATGTACAACAGCCCTAAACTCCGCTCTGTCCTGTGCCAATCGCACTGTCTCTGACACTCCCATCCCAATTATCCCAGTCACTGAATCAATCCACCTCATAGAGGGCCATCCTCTCCTGCGCTGTCCCTCCACCCTCCCAAGCATGGTGTCCCTCTCACAACATGTCCAAAGTATGTTAGACGGAGCCTCAGAATCCTTGCCTCCAAGGAGCCACCCACTTTAACCCTTTCCAGGACAAATCTGTTTGTTTTCCTAGCAGTCCATGGTATTCTCAATACTCTTCTCCAGCACCACAGCTCAAAGGCATCAGTTCTCCTTCTATCCTCCAATATAGTATTTTAGAACTCTCAAATTATTACTGCACTGAAGTTTTTGTGAGTGATGTAGTGCAATTTTCAGTACATGTTCAAAATTTTAATAGGACATGACAATATTGTGTCTTTACAGATTAGATGTTTATTGTCATAAGATCTGTGATCAGTTCTGACTTTAAAACTCTGAGGGCTGACTACGTACAAGAATGTCTAGTGAGGTACTTAGTAAACCTTTTTTTCAAATTTGTGATTGCTTTTTTTTTTTTGAGTGAAGAAATGGCACCCACACACACAACAGCATTTGATGTTATCCTAATTGGCTGCAGGTTAAATCCTTGTGATCCGTAGGTTTCACTGACCATTTCTCACAAGCAAATCATCAGACCTTTTTTCCTAGCCCATCTTACTCTGGAATATCTTTCAAATCCTACTCTGCATCGCAGCAACACACAAGCTTCTACCACCAGACAGGTGGTGGCTGAGCTTGACGTGTGTTGGTCAAAAATGTAAGCTCAGGTCTCTTCATGGAAGGCAAGAATTCAACTGCTGAGCTGCCACTACCTTCTACATATTAAATCAAACCAAACTGGTTGCTGTTATATTAATTCCAATTCATAACCTCCCTATAGGACAGAATAGAACCACAGAAGTTGTAAATCTACAAAAGAAGCAGACTGCCACATCTTTCTCCTAAAGAACACTTGGTGGGTTCAAACCATTGACTTTGAGATTAGCAGCCAAGCACCTTAACTACCACACCACACCATCTGCATATTCCGATCAAAACACACTACTGTCAAGCCAATTCTGGCCTATCGTGACCCTCCATTGGTTTCCAAGACTACAAACCTTTAGGAGAGGAAACAATTTATCCTTCTCCAGAGAAGAAACTGGTGGATTCTAACTACCAGCTTTTTGGAGAATTGCTCTGTATCTTTTATACCATGTCACAAGGCCCCCTACCTGCATGTTATTGTTAGGTGACTTTGAGTTGATAATGACCCATAGCAACCCTGTGAACAACAGATCTGAATGCTGTCCCATCTTGTGCCATCCTCATTGTCTTTAAAATTGCTGCAGTCACTGTATCAATCCATCTAATTCTCCACATTAAGCATGATCTCCCTTTCCAAGGAATGGTACCTCCTATTAATAGGCACAAAATATGTGAGACAAAGCTTCATCTTTGCCTGCCACAATGCAGGCTGCACTTTGTCCAGGATAAGTTTGTTCTTTTGGTAGTCAATAAAATATTCCGCAATCTTCTCCAACACCATGACCCAAAGGCATCAGTTCTTCTTTTGTCATGTTGTTGTTTACTGTTGACTCAGAACCGACTCATAATTGGCCTTCGAATGGGTTTTCAGAGGCTTTTCATCACATGGGAGGAGATTACCCATCTTTCTTCCACAGGATAGCTGGTAAATTTGAACGTTGTGTATTTGGGTTGGCAACACAACTCCTTACCACTAAGCTACCAGAGTTCCCAGTGATGTTGCTGTTAGATGCCATTGCATCAAGTACAACTCATACGACCAAATGAATAATAGACTTGAATCCCGTCCTGTCCTGTGCCATCCTTACTATTTCTGAAACACTTGAGCCCATTGCTGCAGTCATGGTGTCAAGCTACCTTTTTGGGGAGTCTTCCTCTCTTTTGCCGATCCTCTACATTTCTAAACATGATATCATTTTCTAAGGAATGGTCTCTCTTGGAAACATGTACTAAACAATAGGGTCAAAGCCTCATTATCCTTGCCTCTAAGGAACACTCTGGCTGGACTTTTTCTAAGACTTACCTACCCATTTTTTAAAATTTTTTTGGCAATTTATGGATATTCAGTTCTTTTTTCCAATGCCACAATTCAGAGACATCAATTCTTCTTCTGTCATTCTTATTCATTATCCAGTTCTCAAATGCATAGCAAGTGGTTGGGGAAGGCAGCCCTGCCATAGGCCAGTGTTAGCTGGGTTCTGAAGCCTGGACAGGCCAGAGCAGATCTTCTCAGACATTGAGGAAGAGGGCCCTGCCACAGGCTTATGCCAGTCGTCAGCACCAAAGAAGACCCAACTGAGCCACGGTCTGGGCCAAATACCCACATTCAGGACCTCATTCTGCCACACTACAAATAGCCTCAACTGGGGACAGAATAGGGTGCCCTGCACCATGATATTTGCATCCCTGGTTAACTTTATGGTTTGCTAATAGAGGTACAACACTTATTTATCAGCTCATTGTATTGGAGATTGATTTGCATGCTGCTAATTGTCTAACCCTAACTCATATTGAAGGACAGCAACCTTCAGTATGGATTGAGGCTCAATATCAAGAACACAAAGATTCTCAACATTGGGCCAATTGGCAGCATCAGGATGGATAGTAAAAAGATTGAGATTGTTCACAGCTTAAGTTTGCTTGGCTCCACAGTCAACGCTCTTGGCATCAGCAGCCAGGAAATTAAAAGACGTATTGCGATGGGAAAGTCTCCTCTTAGGGACCTCTCCAAAGTACTGAAGAGCAATGGTGACACTCTGCAGACTAAGGTGTGAATGATCCTGGCCATGGTCTTTGCAATCACTTGCTAAGCGTCAGAGATCTGAACAATGACTAGGGAGGATAGAAGGAGAATTGATGACTTTGAGCTGTGGTGTTGGAGAAGAGTATTGAATATACCATGGACTGCTAAGAAAATGAACAGGTTCATCCAAGAGAAGGTTAAACAAGGCTGGGATTCTGAAGCTTCGTCTGACATACTCTGAACATGTTGCAAGGAGGGACCAGTCCTTGGAGAAGGATGCCATGCTTGGAGGGGTGGATGGACAGCACAGGAAAGGAAGACCCTCTATGAGGTGCATTAATTCAGTGACTGGGGTAATCAGGGTGGCTGTGTCAGAGACAACCCAATGAACAACAGATCTGAATCCTGTCCTATTCTTTGCTAACCTTACCATATCTGATACTCTTGAGTTCATTGCTGAAGTCATCATGTCATTCCATCTCCACTGCCACTGCCACATTCCATCTTCCATTGCCACTGTTGTAGAATGAGGCTGACATCGGGATGGGGGTAAGACTAAGAAAAACTGGATGAAATATGTTTACGGCATTGAAGTCTTTGGGGGAGAGAATATTTTATATTTTAGGGCATTATGTTTATCGTAAGAGTACAGAATGAGGGTTGCAGAGTGGATTATATTTGGGGATTGGGGGATGTGTG
>NW_006399969.1:1348708-1360655 GCF_000299155.1 Elephantulus edwardii
CAGGCCATGGTCTTTGCAATTACTTTCTATGCATAAGAAAGCTGGACAATGACTAGGGATGATAGAAGGAGAATTGATTGAGCTTTGGTGCTGAAGAAGAGTATTGAATATACCATGAACTGCTAGTAGAAGAAACAAGTTCATCCTGGAGAGGGTGAAGACAGGCTTCTCCTTGGAGGCAAGAATTCTGAAGCTCTATCTGACGTACTTTGGCCATGTTGCAAGGTGGGATCAGTCCTTGGGGAGGGACATCATACTTGGGCGGGTGGAGGGACAGCACAAGAGAGGAAGACCCTTGAAGAGATGGATTGATTGAGTCACTGGGGTAATGGGGATAGGCATATCTGAGACAAAAAGATTGGCAAGGCATAGAGCAGACTTTATGGCTATTGTACATAGGGTTGCTATGAGTTGCAGATGACTCAACAGCACATAACAACAACAACACTTTACAGCAAATGCAAGTCTGTGGAAACTTTACATGAGACACAAAGAGTGTAGCTGCTCCACAGTCTACTCAAAACCAGAGATGTGTTCCAAAACTACATTATCTTTTTTTCTGGTGGCCTACTGGCAAGAAGCTGTGCTGCAATCCCAAAGGCACATGGTTCAAGTCCATGTGCTCCGTGAAAGAAGACTGGGTAATCTCCTCTCGTGTGATTAATTGTCTCTAAAAACCCACCAGAGTCAGCCATGGGTCAATTCTAACTCCATGGTGCACAACAGCAACAAATGCAGATTTAATAATTAGGAATTTTCTGTTGCATGCCACAATATCTCACTCACCATTTTTTGTTATCCTTTTAAATTATATTTTAATGACATATTTTTACTGGTTTGCCTACAATCATCTTTATACATTGTGTTTCATGCATGTTTATTGTGTTTTATGTAATCTTTCATTTACATTGAATTTCACTGATGTATATTATGGATTTCTCCCCTTACAATCATCTTACTATTCACTACATTTGTGTAAGTGTGATACACGTTGTGAGGCAGTGTTGATTGCTGCAACCCAATGGCCTGCTCTGGACTGGACTTTGCTTGTGGATGCAGATGCTTAATGTTCCAAACTCAACAAAAGATTCTTCAGCAGAAGACATACTTGTTCCCTCAGAGTACTGGTTTGATAGTGATGGGTAAATCAGGAACTGGCTATCTAAAATGGGAACATTAGGGCATGAGACATGAAGTTCATCTTTAAAAATCTACTATGGGTCCAGCACCCACAAATATATTTGAGCCCTTGGTTCTCTGCAATTCCCCCATATACGAATTCATATAAAATAAACTTGGAGAAATGTCTTTAATAAAATGGTTCCTTGCTTGATAAAAATATTTATCACTGAATTTAAAAAAAGGAAAACAACACCTCAACCCAACACTTGCCATTCCACAATTTTATTTACATGTTCTTTTTCTGAGAAAAATCTATTGCTTTAAGTGAGTCACATTTGTACTAATATAATGTTTCTGTGAGAGAAAAAAATGGTGAATGGTCATTTGACCACCTAAGTAGCGCACATGCATACAATGTGCATGAAAACTAACATTGAAACGCACATTGAAAACTAACTTACAGGGGATTGTGAGTTTGCTAAATCCATGAAAGGCACAGGATATTTGTGTAAAAATATGTTGTTTTGTGGCAGAAAATGGGAAGAAATTAGCTTAATTACAGTAGGAATGGCTTAGCCCAGGCATGAGCAAAAGTGCAGCAATATTAAAGCATTCATAACCTCCTCCAAATTGAAGATTGAACAATTAAATCTCCATGTAAGAATAGCTAAAAGCACCACAGTAGCCCTCTGACTCCAGTGGGTTGTTCTGGAATCAAGAGGGTCAAATAATTAGTGATAATCCCTTGCTATTTATGATTTCAGTATTTTACAAATGCACATCAGTTCTGGTTATTGCAAATTTTGGATCCAAAAGGCATCTGAATGGTCATTTCCATGAAGACTGCTATTTTCTGATGGGAAATCTGAGGGCAAAAGAGGTTGAAATGATTGCCAAAATTTGCACTCAGGGCTGAAATCCAATTCTCTTAAATACCACTTCAGTGTCCATTCCATATTACTACAACCTCCCCCCATCCTCCCTGTGGTCTTAAGTATTTCTTTGTCTGGATTCTATAGATTAACCAAGTTCAAAATAAACATTTTTCCTTTTCCATCTTTTTTTGTTTGGTGGCAGGATAGGAGGTGGTGGGAGGCCAGTGGGCTTGCTCACTTGACCTTGTTGAGAGCATCACTTTACTGAGTACAGATCTTATCTCCTCCAACAGTATTTGTAAAAATACATTCAAAATGTTCAGTAACAGTATTCATGATATTCCATGATAACAGCGAGGTGTTACAGGTGCAAGTTATGACTTTGGTCACTGAAACCAGATAACTTAGAAATGGGAAGAGAAGCGCAGGAAAGCATTCTTACCACTGGTGAAAAATCACGTTTTCACAGGGTTTGCAAACAGGGAAATATTTGTGGTTTTGTCTCATATGTTTTGCTTTTTTTGGCAAAAGCAAAAGGCAGTTTTCTTTGCAATGAAAACGGCCTTTCGTTTTCGCCAATGCTTCACATCCATTTTTGCCAAGCAAAAAGCTGTTTTCCCAGGAGAAAACAGCTCAAGCTGAAATAAAAGTGAAGCACAATTTGTAAAATTTCCTCTTGGAAAACAAAAAAAAAATCATTCCACTCAATACAAATGCCACCTATCCCACGCTTATCTTGTGCAGAGAAAGATAATAGGAGATTCATGTTAAAGCATATGTATAAGTAAGCCTCTCTAGTAGATATAAAAATAGATCTGAAGTCATACAAGTGGAAATTTTTAAGCTGCATTCAGATTTCACAATAGTCCAGTTTTCATTCCTGTAACCCAAATGGACCTCAGGAATAACTCTCTAGGCACAGTCATCCTCGTTGTTTTAATCTATATAACTTATCCTATAAATGGAAATTATGATTTTCCATCTTATTATTGTGCTCTAGTCTATCTTTATACCTTTAAAAAACCCTGAAAGAAGAGTGGGCATTCTGTCCACTTTGTATAAGTCCACCCGGCATTTCTGGGAGACAACTGAAACTTAGCTGGTAAGGATTGTTGGTTTCATTTTCTAATGAAACAAAAGCTGTAATCATCTCTTAAACAAAAGTGTAATCAACTGGTAAAATGATTCTCACTTTATTAATTTTAAAACAAGTTTTTAATTCTAATATGCTGTTTTATAATTTTTTAAATTCATTTCAAGCAGTCATATTTTGCATAAAAATTAACATTTTGCATAAAATTCAGCCTAGATATGGACACTCTGGCAAATATTTTTGGTATCTACTTCCACTTCCCCCCATCTATTCAAATCCTAGCTGTCTTCTTAGAACTTGATCTTAAGTCATCACTTGTGAGAATATTAGGCTTCCGTCTGATCTTCATCATCATGCTTTCTATATCCCTTCTAATCTGAAACACAAAATTAACTACTTAACTTTATGTTGCTTGGGTTGTTTTGTACATCTCCTGAAAGCTTTAACCATGTCTAGACCTTTCCTAAACACCTCTCAAGATTTATGGCAGCACTGTATATAGCAGATAATAAATCAATACTTACTAATTGATTGAGAAGGATTTTCATGTAGTTGGACGCACCTCGATTTGATGTATCCCTTAAAATTACAGGGAAGATTTTAAAGTTTAAAATACGTGTTGCCACTAGGCCACCAGAGCTCCCTGTTTGGAAGGAAAGTTATAAAGTCTCATGTCACATCTTATCTCAGAACTCCCCATTAATTCTACTTAACCGTTTTATTCATTGTCAATCCTTATCCTTTATATTTATTTGTAAGGAGGAAAGTTCACAGAAACAGAAATGGAACATACTACTGTTGTTACTGAGTACTGTTGAGTTAGAACCAACCCATAGTTGACCTTCCAGTGAGTTTTCAGAGGCAGTATATCACACAGGAAACAGGAGGGGCATCCACTTCCTAAACAAGATGCCTCCGAAACTCTATGAACTTTGATAAATGTAGATAGCTGTAGAGGGGCTTCAGGCCTTTTGTTCATAGGGTTGCTATGAGTCATGTTCCATTTGAAGACAATCAACAACAACAATATCACACAGGAGGAGATTGTCCATGTTTTCTCCTTCAGAGCAGCTGATGGGTTCAAACTTCTGCATTGGTAGCACAATTTCTTACAACAAGCCACCAGACCTCCCTTACTGTTGACTAGTGAGAGCAATTTGTAGTAACCAAGTGTGGACTGTGGTACCTTGGACAGCATCTTGGAGTGTTGTAAGGTTGAACACTCACTCAGTTGACTGAGTGGGATATTTGATTAGTTGTGTCTTCAGAAGTCAAAAACTAGAAGAGGAAGGGAAAGAAATAGAATCAGCAAGACAGACAGTAGTCATGAATGAACTACAGGAAGCCATAGAGCATCTCCCAAAAGACTTGGGCTTCAGGTCTCAACGTGTGTGAAGGGAGACTGGGGGCTGGCATGGGCTAGACTCATCAGTGAAGGCAGGACATCTGATAAAGCATGTCTGCTGATGCCAGGCTGTCCCTTCCCTGGTGAGGGGAATGGAGACTGGGACCCGCTCTGGCCAGGTGGCTGTAGAGTATGTAAGTTACCTCCCCTCCACCGTGCACTGTGAGAGGCCTCTAGTTCAGCAAGGGCAGAATCAGCACGTGCCACCCTTCCCTCTACAAAGTGAATGCTAAGAAGCTGACATTTATCGAAATGAACAAACACCTGCTTCCAGGGAATCGTGCCCTGAATAAGGACACACAGAAAAGCATCTAGAGAGTTTGTGACAAAAACCAGAAGCTCTTGATACCCCGTGCCTCAAAAGAGCCAACTTTCATCACACTGTGTGTGGCATTTCATTGCAGGCAGTGCAGTCCCTGCGGAAAGAGAATCCTGTCTCTGTGATCTTACTTTGGGGAAAAAGAGGTGAGAAAAAGAGTGCAGCTTTCCTTATCAAGACACATCAGCGTATCTCAAAGTGTCTGCTTGTGGTGTTTGGGTTTTTGGTATTTTTTTTTTATTTCTTATATACAGTAGTTAATTTATATTCTACTGGGCTTCTGCACACAAAAATTTTGTTTCTGTGTGGGTGGAAATAGCCCCAACTTACTTCCTTACTGTTCACACAGTTATTTTCATTATTGGTACATTATGTGCTATCTCTGTAACTCACTGTACTTGGAGAAATAAGTGTTGGGCTCCGGAAGGGTAGAATCCGTTTCATCCTCTTAACTCTTGTTGCCATCAGGATAAGGATCATTCATATTCCCCTTCATCTGTGTTCTCTACCACTAAACTTAGATCTACATCTTCAGTGCTAAAACTGGCATGACTTCTGTTTGTCGTTTGCTAGTTGCCATTGTGTTGATTCAGGGCAACCTCATCTATGCAAAGTAGAACTACACAATGCAAGATTTTCAAGATTGTGACCTTTCAGAAAAAAGTTCCCAGGCTTGTCTTTTGAGATGCCTTTGAGTGTGTTTGAATCACCAGTCTTTGAACAAGTAGCCAGGCTCTTTGCTGGTGTACCACTCAGGGGCTCCTTAATGTCATGGAATTAGAACTATATTCAATTTGTACCAATGCCATCATATAACATAAATTGGTAAATCCATTTTAGTGATGGTATTGAAAACATCTTCTTGTTATCGCAGTGGTGTGCCATCATGTCAGAACTGACTTATAGTTGACACTCCAGCAGATTTTCAAGGGCTGTAAATTGCATGGGAGATGATTGCCCATCTTTTCCTGTAGAACAGATGGATCCATCCCATGTGAGGGTTGGCAGTACAACTCCCTCCCCTCTAGGCTAAAATATGATGTCATTCCAATGGTCTACAGGTAAGGATTTGATCCGATTTGAGGGAGAGAGAGTTAAAACGTATTGAGTGCCTCCCATGAGTTAAGCGTTTTCATAGACCTTATTTCATCAGTTAATCTCACAATAGCCATGAAAGGTAATATCACTAACCTCATCTCATGAATGAGAAGATTTGAGATACAAAGATGTTAAATAAATGCCAGTGGTCATACAACTCATAAATGGCAGATCCAGGGTTTAAATCTAGGTCTGATTCTTTCCAGAATCAGTTCTCTCTTCATTCACTGTCTTTCTTGATGAGTACAGAGACAGAGGAACCAGTGCCAAGTTCAAGCATCATTTGTACTAAGTGAAAAAAATTCTAGTTGATCCTGTTCAAGGAATCATAAATACTCCTAATTTTGTCCTGCATGTGAGGTTGGAGCATTCATAAGAGAACTGGGTCTCCAGTCCATAAAATCTTTTAAAGATAGTTAAGAGACAATTGGATGTCTACATATGCACATTATTACTTCTCTCAAGTGTATTAAGGTACTGATCTCAGTTACAACATGCTCAGCTACTAAACACCAAAAGGTTGTCAGTTCAAACCAACCCAGAGGCATCTTGTAGGAAAATTCTTCAATCTATTTCAAAAAGAGCATAGCTCTTGAAAGAAGTATCTACAATAATACACATGATTCATCATGGGCTGGAGCCAACTCAACAAAACGGAACTAAAAAACCAATAAACCCTAAATGACTCCATAATTCATGATCTGGGTTTCCTCCTTTTCCTGACAAGCTGATACACTTGAAAGAGCTTCCAAAGCAACCCCTATCATTTCTCTAAAACTACATTTACAGGGTAAACAGCTTGAGAGCTTCTGGTCTTCAAAGATTCTGCATTTCGATTTATCGCTGAAGGAGGGTCACTGCTGTGAGTCAGAAATGACTCAATGGGAGTGAGTGATATTTGACAGCTGTAAGTTGAGCCAGAGGAGTGAGTTCCATTCCAGGCCTGAAAGACATCTAAGGACCATAGTCTTGGAGGTTCCACCTTTCTCTATCAGACCAATTAGCCAGGTATTTTTATGATTTTATTCCATGTTTCTCTCTCTCTATCTAGAAACTCCCATTGTAACTCTTTTCAATGAGACAATGTTTCTTGTTGTGTACCATGGAGTAAAAATTCACAGCTGACCCTCCAGCGGGTTTTCAGAGGCTATAAACTGCAGTCAGCCTAGTGGTTTCAAACAATATATCTTTGAGTTGGCAGTGCAGTTCCTTACCACTAGCCCACCAGAGGTCCCAAAGTTTATTAGATATAGATATTTTGGTACAGTTGTAGTTAAGAAACATTGTTGCATATAGTCTAAGATAATTATTCTTTAATATCTTTTTTAGTTTGCCTTTCTGTCAACTCTGGTAGGGAGTTGCACTGATAAATCAAAAGTGGCTCCTCTCTAGTGGTTCAAATTCACCAGCCACTTGTTTGGAGAAAGATGAGCATTATCATTCCATGCAATTTCATGCCTCTTAAAACTTGCTTTTGGGTCAGCTACACCTCAGTTTCCTTTGATGACAATGAGTGAGTTTCTATGAGTAGAAATCATCGTGAAATGTGTAATGAGAAGTGTTTTTAATTCTTGTCAAATGAAATATCAGCCCACTTTTTAGAGGAATTGTCATCAGCCCAGGAAAAAATTTTTAAAACAAAGTAGACAAAGTCTCTGCTCTCCAGGAGAATATATGTTCTGGTGGAGGAAACAGTCAGTGAGTGAATAGGTGGGCAAGCAAGATAGTTTGAAATTGTGTTGGATGCTATTGGACAAATGAAGAGAAGGAAGGAAGAGGAGAGAACAGGGAAGTATGATGATCAGTCCAGAACATCTCATCCTTTTGCCATTTCCCCCAAATTCATGTCCTTGCCACATTCAAAACATATCAACACCATCACTTCATTCCAGAAGTCCTAAAGCAACTCAAATCCAAAATACCATCTTCTGAAGCACCTAATTAAAACATGTATGAGACTGTCAGTGTATTCCATTCTGGGGCAAAATTCTTTGTCAACCATAAAGTTGTGAGTCTAGAACACAAAGCAGACTCAAGGTAGACATTCCCACTGCAAATGGGGAAAACTAGGGAGCAGTGAGATGATGGGCCCTAACAAGTCCTAAAGTATAGTTAAAGACAGTTGAAAAAATCAAGAAGAGTAGAACAATTTACATTTTCTTCTCAGAGTTTGAAAAGAATCCTGTTTTCTGAGATCATGGAGGCAATACTTCTGTCTCCAGACTCTAGATGTTGGCTACACTGTCTAGATTCTCCATGGAGGCCATTCCAACCTGACTTCAGCTCTAGGCAGCTCTGGGATGCCAATTACTTCTTCAGTTTTACTCAAATAAAATCCACATTCATTGAGTTGGTATCACTAGATTCCCAAGCTGTAAATAATTATGGGAGGAAGCTATTCATCCATCTCTTACAGAGTAGCCAGTAGATTCAAATCACCAACCTTTTAGGGGTCCAACATGGAACATACTACCCTTCCAAGGCCCTGTCCCTTGGTTTTAGGCATCCCCATTCTCGGTGTTGTGACCTGTGGTGTTGGAGAAGAGTACCAGATATTACACAGACCACCAAAAGAACAAAGAAGTCTGTCTTGGAGGAAGTGCATCGAGGGTGCTCATTGGAGTCAAGGATGGTAAACTTTTGTCTTACACACTTTGGGCACGTTGTCAGAAGGGGCCATGCCTTGGATGAGGGCAACATGTTAGGAAATATGGAGGATTAGACAAGGAGAGGGAGGCCTCCAAAAAGAAGGATGGATGCAATGCCTGCAGAAATGGGCTTGAATGTGTCAGAGACTGTGAGGATGGCACAAGATAAGACAGGCTTTAGATCTGTTGGTCATAGGATCACTATGAGTCCTAGGTAACTCAACATATACATAACAACACCACATAACACATAACAACAACAACAGCAAGAGCATTCTCCTAGTCCATCTGAATGATGATCTTTCTGGTTCTTGTACATCTAACTCTGCTGGAGAAGCTGTGCCCCTCAGCTTTGGTTGATAGCTCCACCCCTAGTATACCTCAATGGAATATCATATGGCCTAAGCTTAATGATCTAGAAAGGAGTGTTATAAGATTAGAGATATGGAGATATGGACAGCAGTAGAAACTGGCCAGGCCTTGGAGACCACGGTAAAGAGTTTGCATCTGATGAAGACAGTATACGCAACGAAAACTTGTACTACACACCAAGTTCTGCACAAGGTGCTCTCCGTATACATTTTCTCTAACATTAACAGCAATGTACTAAGCACAGGACTTTTTCTATCATGTTAAGAAGCAGAATCAGTGGCAGGAAGAAAACTTTGGAGAAGCTGTCAGATCTGGATGCTTTCTGTTGTTATGTACTATCGAGTTGACTGTGACTCACAGTGATCCTGTGAACAACAGGCCTGAACCCTGCCCTATCCTGTGCCGTCCTCATCATCTCTGACACACTCAAGCCCATTGGTTTAGTCACCGTGTTTATTCATCTCATTGAGGATCTTCCTCTATTGTGCTGACTCTGCACCTTCGCAAGCATGATGTCTTTTTCCAAACACGAGCCCCTCCTAAAAACACGCCTAAAATATGTGAAATGAAGCTTAACCATCTTGCCTCCAAGGAGCATTCTGGTTGTATTTTCTCCAAGATACATGTCTTTGCTATTTTGGCAGTCCATGAGATCCTCAGTAATCTTTTCCAACAACACAGCTCAAAGGCTTTGAAAACATCTCTCATCCATGTAGGCCTGTCTTAAAACGTATAGTAGCCCACATCTGTTCAGTGAAGAGCAATTAAAGTTCTTCTGAGCAACTGTTTTTATTGTATTAAAATGAATTATTGGCATGAGAAGGGATAGCCTTTACTTGGTACAGACATGTTCCAAGTTCCAGACATAAGTCATCAATTTATTAATATAAAACAGTATTGCTTTTCCTTATTCCTGTATCTTAACTTAAATTGAGATGTGGCGGGATAAGCCAAAGCCTTAATCTTTCTGTTATGTGTTGGAAAAGAAAAGTTCAAAATCTGTTGGTGTTGGTGTGTGCCATCAAGTCAGAACCCTATGCTGACCCTCCAGTTTTCAGAAGCTATAAATTACACAGGAGTTTGCTTGACTTTCTGTTGTAGAGCAGCTAGTGGATTTGAACTCCATGCCTTGTGTCGGCAGTGCAGTTTCATACCATTAGGGCATCAGCGCTCCCCTCTAGAACACCATAAATCACTTCCCTGAATTGGATATTAAACTAGACTTAAGATAATCGCCTTGTATAATTTGTTATTTTAGGCATTAAAAGTTGCTGGCCCATTAAGAGCATATCTATTTCTTCTGGAATGTGTTCGAAGTGTTATTTTAAACAGCTAATCAAATAGTATTTAGAAAACTAATGCCATTGGGGTTTTAAGGTCTCTCTGTTTATTGGTTACTTTATCTAAAGACTCTTTTCTGTTCTTTGTAACTTTGAGCACTAAAAAATAAGAAATCTCCTCTGTAGCAAAATCACATGAGAACAATCCTCCTGCCACCACAGTTTAATCTGGTCCAAGGAAAGAATTCCCTTGATTTAAGAGTAAGGACTTCCTCTTGGGCAGATTTCATTAACTATCTACATAATATTAAATTACTTTGAAAGCAGTACACTCTCTTGTATTCATTTTCTAGATGGGAAAGTTGAGAGATAAAAGATTTGGGACATAATCTGTAGGACCATGTACAGCCAAGAAGAAATATTCTTACCCTTTTTCTTCCTTGTAAAACAAATGCTAAGCATTGTCTTTCTATGTATTTGAAGCCAAGAGGTCAAGGTCTCCCTGAATTTAGCAAATAAGATTGTCTTTCTAAACAGCATCTCTTAAAGTGGGCTTTAAAATAAAATGTAAAAAAAAAAATCTAGCATACATCTCCCTATATATTTATATCTTCTGTATTTACATCAGAAGTGAATTTTAATTTAGGAAGCAAAGCAATTTGTATTTTAAGAACAAATTAGCCTCATTAGCTAGTACAAAATGCTGTTCCTCCAGCTATCATTTTCAGATTTTCTAAAACTAGACTCTTTCCCTTGTTATCTGAAGTCCATCCTCAGATTAAATGACAGCCTGTAGTTACAGCCAATCACTGCCCCTACAGACATTGGGGTCACAACAAAAGACAGAAAGGGCAACCACCGGACAGCCATGTGCAGCACACGCACTCAAACCACACTGAGTGGAACTCTGTAGAACAAGCATCCAGAAAGATTTCTGAGGTTCTGAGAGATTAACAGTTCCAGCCAGTTCTGTGTGGCAAGGTCAGGGCCAGGGTAAATTTAACAGCTTTGGAATGAAAAATATGGCAACAGTGTAATGAATCTATATTTTTTTTCCTGTCTTTCAGCCATGACCTTCCTTTCACTCATCTGAAAAGATATTTTCATAATGTGATTACTTAATTATCTAGATGGTTTCCTAGTTGTAATTTGTCCCCTTAATATAAGCTGCAGGTTATCCTTTCATCCACCATCCCCTCTGTCTGCTTGTTGCACTGTGGTGGCTTGCATGCGTCTGTAATATGTCAAACACCAGCAGCGCTACCAGTGATGGAGTCAAACATCAGCACAGCTGCCAGGGGTAGACAGGTTTCACTGACATTTTCAGACCAAGATAGGCTGGCAGCAGGGCCTGACTGGTGATACATTTATGGGGGGAAACTGGTTTATGAATAGCAGGAGATCTTGTGTGATACAAAGCTGGAAGATGAATCCCTTAGCTTGGTAGGCACTCAAAATATGAATGGGAAAGAGCTACCTCTATGAAGTCCAGTCCAGCTTAATGATAGGGATGGAGTAAAGCCTTCAGAACCTTCATTGGCTGTGGTGGCACCCTCCAAATGAGAAGAAGCAGCTGCAAGCATCCCTTAGTAATCAGCACGTGGAATGTACAAAGTAGGAATCTAGGAAAATTGGAAGTGGTCAAAAACAAAATGGAACACATAAAAGATGGATTTCATAGGCATTAGTGAGCTGAAATGGACTAATATTGGCCATTTGGATTGGACTAGCCTAG
>NW_006399969.1:1363920-1369604 GCF_000299155.1 Elephantulus edwardii
GGAAGCCCACTGATTGGGAAAAAAAACATTTAACAATACCACTTCAGACGAGGGTCTCATGTAACAGTTTACAGAATCCTACAGAGCCTCCAAAAGAAAAACATAACACAATTACAAAATGGGCAAAAGATATGGAAATAACTTTTATAGAGGAAGATATTTGGATGCCCAAATACACATGAAAAAAAATGCTGAAAATCATTGGTAATAAGAGAGCAGCAAATGAAAACCACAATGAGATACTATCTCACTCCAGTAGCAGTGGCAAAGTTTAACAGAACAGCAAGTAATAAATGTTGGAGAGAATGTGGTGAGATAGAAACTCTCATACACTGTTGATAAGATTGTAAAATGGTACAACCACTCTGGAAGGCAACTTGGTGTTTCCTCAGAAAGCTGAACATAGACATTTCATACAACCCAGCTATTCCATCTCTTGGAATATCCCCTGAGAAAAAAAGAACTGAGGCACAAATGGAGACTTGCACACCAATGTTCATAACAGCATTATTCACCATCATAAGAACATGGAAACAGTCCAAATGTCCAATCACAATAGAATGGATTGAGAAAGTATGGTACATTCACATGATGGAATACTACACAGAACATAGGAGTAATGATTTTGTAAATCACTGCCTAACTCGGGAGGGACTTGAGAGCCTTATGCTAAATGAACTCAGTCCCATGAGGGCAAATACTGTATAAGACCATTATTATAGAATGAGTATGAGTAGGAGAAAGAGGGGGCAATAACAGGGTGAAGATGGGTGGGGGAGGGGATGGTTAATCATAAGGTCACACAATTTGATGGGTGGAGGGAGGGGGTGAAGAAAATGGGAAAGATCTGGTGTGAAAAACAATGTATATGAACTTTGTAAATAAACCAGTATAAAACAAACCAAAAAGTTTAAATGCCATCTATCAAAAAAAGGAGTGACAAACCCCTTTCTCTACTATATAACTGGTAACTGTATACTGTTGAATGGAACACAGTGAGTTGGTTACATCAATGGAGAGACATAGTATGAAGAAGATTGGTTGCAGAACTGTCAATTGCTTACATGGCAGTTCAAGTTGAAGTTGAAGAAACATTTTTAAAATCCATGAGAATAAAAATATGACCTTGAGTAGATCCCACTTGAACTTGAAGACTATCTCAAGGACAGATTTGAAGCATTGAACAAAAATGACCATACAGAATGTGGAAGGGTTTCATATATGAAGAAAGCAAAAAGTCCTTAAGAAGACAGAAAGAAAAGACCACAATGGATGCCAAAAGGGACTCTAGATTTGTTCATGATCATGTTGTTGTTACGTGCTGTTGAGTCACCTGTGACTCATAGTGACCCTATGTACAACTGTCCTAAACCCTATTCTGTCCTGTGCCAATCTTACTGTCTCTGACATACTTACCATCATTACCCCAGTGACTGAATCAATCTATCTCATCAAGGGTCTTCCTCTCTTGCGCTGTCCCTCCAGCCTCCCCAGCATGATGTCCCTCTCCAAGCACTGGTCCCTCCTTGCATCATGTCCAAAGTAAGTCAGACTATTCATCAGAATTCTTACTTTCAAAGAGCAGCCTGGTTTCACCCTCTCTAGGTCAAACAGTTTGTTCTCCTAGCAGTCCATGATATATACAATACTCTTCTCCAGAACCACAGCTCAAAGGCGTCAATTCTTCTATCATCCCTAGTCATTGTCCAGTTTTCTGACAAATAGCAAGTAATTACAAAAACTGCATCAGGCACACTCTAGTCTCCAGGCTGACATCATTGCTCTTCAGTACTTTGGAGAGGTCTCTGATGGCAGACTTCCCCAATACAATTCATCTTTTAATTTCCTGGCTGCTGGTACAGTGTTCATCGTAGAGCCAAGCAAACTAAAGCTGTGAAAAATCTCAATCTCTTCACCATCTATCATGATGTAATAATAATCAGCCCAGTGGTGAGAATCTTTGTTTTCTTGATGTTGAGCTTCAATCCATATTGAAGGCTGCAGTTCTTGACCTTCTGCAGCAAGCGCTTCAGGTCTTCCTCAGTTTCAGCAAGCAGGGTTGTATGATCTGTGTAACGCAGATTGTTAATAGATCTTCCACCAATCCTGACGCCACACTTCACCTCATATAGCTCAGCCTCCTGGATAATCTGTTCTTCTCATAGAGCAGCTAAAACAAATGGAGACAATGATGTAAAAGACCTGAACAAATTATTTCAAAGACAAAGTACTTCAACAAAATATGCAAAGAACTGATGTTACAAAATGAAAGGGGACGAACACCTTTGACTTGATTGAAAGAACTGATGTGGGGAGGGAGGAATTAAGCTCTAAGTTACAATACTGGAGAATTCTATGGACAAAGTATTAAAGACAAAGAAAGACTTAGAAGAACATGAAAGGATAATGTTCAACCATTTCAGAAGGTAGTATATGATCAACAACCAATGGAATGGAAAAAAGAAACTCAACCAGCACCAAAAGTATAGGTGAACATCAAGACTTCTGGAATTGATGGGATGCAAACCAAGGTGTCTTAATAAACAGACTCGATGCTAGAAGTGCTCATTTACCTACGACAAGAAATTTCATAAGCACTTTTGTGACTGCCTAGCCAACTGCCTGGAAAAGGCCATTCCAAAGAAAAATGATCCAACAGAATGTGGAACTTGTTGAACTATCTATGGACTTTGGTGATAACATCAGAACAACTCTTGGAGACAGACATCGTGCAAGTCAGTGATAAAAGAGGAAGCCTGTCAATGAGACAGATTGACAGAGTGGCACAACAATGGGCTCATGTGAGCAGAATCTTGTTCTGTTGTGTACATGGTGGCACAGACTTGCAGCTGACTACACGGCACCTGGTGACAACATATACTTTTATGTCAATTATGTTCTGATAACTGTAGGATATTATGAGGTGAGAAAATTAGGAAAACTCTCTTTGAAAAACTAAATTCTTTCTTATTATGCTCTTAACCCATATAGCACAGTCCATTTTTCTCATAAATCAGCCCATCATTCATAATCACATTTGTTGCTTTACGCTGATTTCTCTCCATTTCCTTATGTCAGTATGTTCTCAAGATGCTCAAACCTGAGCACAGTATTCCAGGTGTGTTTCTGCCAAATGCACTAAATTATTCCATCTTTCCCTCATGATGTGATGGCTGAGCACATACAGCCCCAAATCACATTAGCTCCATGGCATATTGCAAACACACCTAATTTGTTGTCCACTCTATCCCCTGGTCTCCCTGGCATTGCTGTTTTCTGGGAGTTTCTCTCCTGCTGCTTATTTGCATAGCCTTTCCCCACTCCAAAGCATTGGAGTTATACATAACTGCGTTAATTCTCATTTTGTTTGATCCTTTCCTACCATATTTGTAATCTCAGAAACTCTATTTATCTTCATTCACTAGTGTTTCCAATGCTTCTTTATTTAATTTTATCTGCAAATCTAATTAGCATGCTGTTTACTACATTTCTTCCCCCAGGTTACAAATGGGCATACTAAAAAAAAAAAAAAAAGCCAGTATAAGTAACACAGGGATTTCTGCTCCCTTCTCAGTATTTCTCCTACAGGGATAGAGCCTAGACAGTGAAATTAACTTTCTCCAACTCAAGGGATGCTGCTTTAGCCACGTTACACCATTTTGATGGACAGCTGCGCCTCTCTCCTAATCAGCCAATTTGGAGTTAGAACAATTACAAAAGACAGCAATTACTGGATGCAGTCTGTCATTGTGAAGATGGAGGCTGAGCAGTGGAAGAGGAAATAAGAACTAGGCCGAAGCTGAGAGGCAGGTGACAAAAAAGATCTCAGTACTATAGAAGGAATAGGTCTACACACGGGAATTCTGAAAAACAAGGAGACTCCCGGGCTCAAAAGCTATAAAGATAGAACCTGGGTTTGCCAAAGGCCACCTACACTTTTCTTGGGCTCCTGGTAATCAAAGACCAAAGATGATTTTTTGTTGTTTTAGTAGTTCTTTTTTGTTAAAGAGAAAAAAAAGAAAACCACCCCAAAACACCAAACTTCTAAAGTTTTACTTTGTATTGATTTGCATATAAGTTGTATACATTGTGTTTCATTTATATACTTAATGTTTCTGCATCTCTCTACTCACACTGAGTTTTATCTTATCATTCCCATATATGTTATATTTTATAAAATTAATCACCAATGATCCATGCCCACCATTATCTTCACCTTTTCAGGTCCCCACTGGATCTTACCTAAGTAGCTGCTATTCTTAAGATTCCAAGAATCTTTTAAAATCATGCTCTAATATTTAAAGATATGATATCTTAAGATCTTAAGATTTATATCTATGCTTCTGATTTTTTTGTTTTAACTTACATAGATTTCATTTTGCCTTTTCAACTACAAAAGGAATTGACAAGATCATTTTAACAGTGATTACAATTTATCACCACAGAACATTAAAGAAAGGAAATATCTTCAGGCTCAGACTCAAAACTCTTATTTTCTCAATAAATTTACTTAGCAATTATCTCTAAACCACTTAATTCTTCCTCCATATCCAATGTAAAGATCCAAAATTGGATACTAACCAGTTGGGGGGAAATTATTTCCCTGTTTTAATCAACAGAGAGCTCATGCATCATAAGAAAATGTCTCTATTTGAGTGCTTTCTAATATTTTATATTGTGAGATCAGAAGAAAAAGAATGGCAATTTAAAGAAAGAAAAATACAGTGGGAGGAAGCCATGCTAAAAATTGGTGGAGCTCAATGACAACGTCTTCCCACTATTGATGTGATATTCACTAAGAAGAGACAGAAAGATATTAGATGAATGGTTGCCCAAAATATATTCAATATTCTTCGCTAACACCACAACTCAAAGATATCACTTATTTTGTCTTCTTTCGTCATTGCCCAACTTTCACATGCATATGAAACCATTAAAAAAAAACCATAAAAAAAACCCGTTCATTTGACTTGAATCAAATGAACCACCATCTTTAAACTCAACACACTTTCCCTTTGAACACTGTAAGGAGGTCATTGACAGATTTGCCCAATACCATACATTATTTGATTTCTTGACTGTTGCTTCCATGGATGTTGATTGTAAATCCAAGCAAAAGAAAACCTTTGGTAACTTCAATCTTTTCTCAATTTATCATGATGTTGCTTAGTGAACCAGTTGTGAGAATTTTGGGTTCCTTGATGCTGAGTTGTAATTCCCCCTGAAGGCTACATAGTCTTTGATTTTCTTCAGTAAATACTTCACTTATCTTAACTTTCAGCAAGCAAAGTTGTGTTATTTGCATAGCCTTCCTCCAATCCCGATGCCACATTCTTCTTCATATACTCCAGTTCCCTGGGCCATTTGCCCAGCGTACAGACTGAATAGGTATAATGAAAGTATACATTCCTAGTGCACTTTTCTTGACTACATGCAGTGCTCCTTTCCTCTGTTTGAACATCTGCTTCTATGTACAAGTTCTTTTTCAGCACAATTAACACACTCATTGCCGTGGCCTCCACGCGTACCCACAAGCGCTCTGTCTCAGGGGTCTGCAACTACAACTACTCACTGCCACTCTACAACCAGCAGGTGGGTGACTGTTGCATCATCCGTGTCAGCCTGGATGTGGACAACGGCAACATGTACAAGAGCATCTTGGTGACCAGCCAAGATAAGGCTCC
>NW_006399969.1:1369704-1370717 GCF_000299155.1 Elephantulus edwardii
TTCACATCTATCTCCCTTTCACCAGCCCTCCATCTAATACCTTATATATGAAGCTTTCCATGGCTTCTGTGATTTCAAACACATCAGCTGATGGTAGTTCCTTATGTTGGGATCAGTGTCTCTGAAGTATAGTCGCAATATTTATCTCTGATAAAATAAATTCTAATGCAAAAACAATCACAAAGGATAAGGAAGGTCACTACATAATGTTTAAAGGGTCAATAGAACAAGAGGACAGAACAATAATAAATATTTATGCACCAAATTATAGAGCTACAAAATATACAAAACAAATATTAACAAAACTGAAAAAGGAAATAGACAACACCGCTATAGCAGTTGAAGACTTCGATACACCACTCTCATGAAAAGATAGAACTATCAGAAAGAAACTCAACAAAGATCCTGAAGAATTGTGTGCTGAATCACACAATAAACCAACTTGACCTCATAGATATTTATAGGCTAATGCACCCAAAAAAGCAATATTCATGGAACATTCTCCAGAAAAGATTGCATTTTAGTTCACATAGAAATAATACAAAACGTCTTCTCAGGCCACAATGCTACAAAATTAGACATTAATAACAAGAGGATAAAGAGAAAAAAAGCATACATTTGGAAGCTAAACAACATTGTCCATTTCATCTCTTATTCAGATTATTTGTGTCTTTTTCTTTTTTTTCTTTTGTTAGTTTTGCTAGTACTTTGTTAGTTTTATTGACCTTTTCAAAGAACTGACTCCTGATTTTGTTGAAGATTTCAAGTGTTTTTCAGTTTTCTATGTCATTTCTTTCTGCTCTAATTTTTATAACTTCAGTTTTTTTGAAGGGTGTTAGGTTTTCTTGCTGTTCTTTTTCAATTTGTTGGAGATGTTGGGTTAGAGAGTCAATGGTTGTTTTCCTCCCATCTTTTGCTGTGTTTGCTTATTGCTATAAATTGACCTCTGATTACTGCTTTGGCTGTTTCCCAGAGGTTTTGGTAAGTTGTGTTTTCATTGTCATTTGTTTCAA
>NW_006399969.1:1370817-1380072 GCF_000299155.1 Elephantulus edwardii
TATCCTGCCCACTGCTGAGCACTGCCCTCTGTCCACATCCCTCGAGCCTTCCTGGGTGTGGGTCACTGCCACCTGTGCCCCTGGGCACCTCTCAGAGCACCCACTTACCCACCGAGTCTGACCACTGCAGTTCTCTCCTCGTGCCCACAGGCCTGTGACTTCCCAGGGGTGCTCTGGCCCTGCCTCCCACCACTCTAGCCTTCCTCAGGCTGCACCAAAGATTCCATCGTCAGGGCCAACCAAGAGTGAGGGAGTCTTGCACGCCCCCCACATCCAGCCCTCCCCCGGGGGAGGAGAGACAAACTCTCTTCATGGACTATGCCTGTCACCCCTTGAGTGAGGAGGGCTTAACTGAGTCCCATGGATGCTCATGTCACTGCAAGTGCCACGTGCCACTGCTTCTGGGCTTTGAGACCACACGGGATGGGGGCTAGTGGAGAGGGAGGGCTTGGGGGAGGAGAACGAGGGGGGAGTTGAATATTTGTATAAAGTGAAAAACAAAATGTTTACCAATTGGGGAGGGGCAATATTTATTTGTTGTAAATAGCAAATGCTAGACTTGAATATTATATTAAAATCCTGTTTCTACTAAAAAAAGAAAAGAAAAAAGAACTGGCCCCCCATAGCTAACCCTCTGGTGAATTTCTGAGATTGTAAATCAAGTGGGGGGGAAATTTCCTTAGAGTTACTGTTGGATTCTAACTATCACAAAGGCACAGCCTTCCGATTAGAAGCATAACTCCTTATGGACTAGTCCACCAGAACTCCCTTAGCAAAGTTAAGTATTCCAGAGTTCCGCCCCCTTTTTTTTTCAATGTTATCCATAATATTTTAAGGAGCCGGTACATAAAATGCCTCTGCATAATCAAACACAAACATCTTTCTGTTATTCTTTGCTTTCACAAGCTCTGACATCAGAAATTATATCCTTTGATGACCTCTTCTGAATCCAGCTTGCTTTTCTAGCAGTTCCCTGTGAATGTACTGCTCCAGTTATTTATTTTTAATCTTCAATAAGATTTTTCTTGCCTGTGATATTAATGATATTGTTAAAGAATATCCACACTTTGTTGAGTTACCTATTTTTGGAATGGGCACAAGCATGGATGTCTTCCAAGGAGTTGACACAGAAATTGCCTCCCCTATATCTTGATATAGAAGAGTGAGCACACCCAGGGCTGCATATGTTTGTTGAAACACATCAATTGATATCCCATCAGTAAAAGTGCCTTATTTTTGGCTATCCCTTCAGTGCAACCTAAACTTTTAACTAAGTACTATTGATTCTTGATCATACATACCTCCTGAAATGGTTCATATTAACTAATTTTGTTGTGGGAAGTCTTCTCCTGCCATGTGATTAACTTCCTCTGAAAATCCACTGGAGGGTCCGCTATGGGTCGGCTCTGACTCGATGGTACACAATAAAAACAACACTGATTCTTGATTACATGCACCTCCTGAAATGGTTCAATATTAACAAATTTTGTTGTTGTTTCAGCAACTTTATGTATTCTTTCCTTTTTCTTTCAATGTGTTCAGGATCATTCAATACTTTGCCCATAAATACTGTAGTATTGTGACTTGAGGCTTGAATTTTTAGTTCTTTCAGATTGAGAAATGCCAAGCATGTTCTTTCTTTTCTATTTTCTAACTCCAGTTAGAAAACACATTTTGTCATACTATTTTGTCTTCTTAAGTTGCCTTTTGAAATCTTCTGTCCAGCTCTCTTATTGTATTTATTCCTTTTATTTTAGCTTATCTCCATTCAAAAGCAAATTTCTGAATCTCTTCTTATATTTATTTGTCTTGACCTTTTCTTTCTTTCCTGTCTTTTAAATGATCTTTTGTTGCCTTCGTGAGGTTCTTGATATAATCCCACAACTCATCTGGTCTTCCTCATTAGTGATTAGTGAATCAAATATATTTTTAAGAAGGTTTCCAAATTCAGATAGGATATACTCAAAATCTTATTTTGGCTCTCAAAGTTTTAAACATGAAAGTGTTTTCATCTTCTTTAGCTTCAATTTGAACTTGTGTATGAGAAATTCTACAGTAATTCTTGACTTCTTTGACTGATGATTTTGAGCTTCTCCACATTCTCTTCCTGCAGGTGTAGTTTATTGGCTCTCTCTGTATTCCATCAGTAGTGGTTCATAGACAGAGTTGCCATTTATGATTTTTAAAAGGATATTTGCAGAGAACAAGTCAGAGGTTATACAAATGTTATCACACAATTTCTGATTTGGTTTCTAACAACAAATGCCATTATTTTCTATCAATCTTTCTTCACTGTTTCCAACTTTCGTATTCCAATAATCAATTATTATTAATACATTTCTATTTCATGCCTGATCAAACTCAGACTGTAGAAGTTGGTAGAAATCTTTAGCGTTTTTAATTTTTTGCTTTAGTGATTACTCCATACATTTTATTTTCCTTGTGATTTCAACTAATATTTCCAGAAAAGTTGGATTTTTATTCATTCATTGTTACACATTTTAATCCTACCCCCTCAGTTCATTTTTTAAAGAAAATATTTGTTCATTGTTGCAAAATTTCCTCAGTCCCCCAGTTCACTTTGCTATGCACCTCTTATTCTGTAGTCCATACACTTTAAATAAAGGTCTTATTTGTATATCCTGTCAGTAACAGCACTATACTTCAGAACAGATCTTGAAATGTCCCTTTTTTTAATTAATGTGACCCTATTCTTATTCAATTTGTCACACTAGGCATAGTAGACAATATGATTTTAGGATTCAAAATTACCAATACCAAGCCATATGAGCTCAATAATGCCTAAGATATCAAACTTTTTGTGTTTTATTTCACTTTTGACAACTTCTAATGTTTCTAGAGTCATACTTCATGTATTCCATGTTCCAATTATTAGTGAATGTTTGCCCCTATTTCTTCTCATATTGAGCTTTGCCCCACCAGCAAACAAAATTCCATTAGATTAAAAGGTTTACTCCTTTTATGTCATTAATATGGACTCTACGTTGAGGCACAACTTTTCTACAGTTGTCATTTGAGTGTCTTCTAACTTTAGGGCCTCATCTTATGACACTTCCTCAGATAATTTCTCTCTACTATTCACAGAGTTCTCAAGTAAAGCATTACAATGAATGAAATGAGTCAATTGCCAAAGGATAAATGTATGATTTAACTAATATGAAATACCTAGCATACATGGCATAAGCAAATGTGTATAGATTAGTTTTATTGTGGTTTTCAGGAGCAGGAATGACAGATTAAAAAGAGGGGAAAGCATTATTTAGGTACCATAAGAAAAAAATTTATGAAGATAAAAAACTCTGCAGTGGATGGTGGTTGATAGCTGCCCATTACTGATATAATTGGTTTTATTGAGCTGTGAAAACAAAAATAGTTGAATTATAGTCTTCATATTTTTTTTTAATTTCAATGAACATCTACAGAGATTTTGGAATTCCATTCATTCATGATTGGTATACAATCCCCCACACACACTTCCCCATCCCCACTCCGAGTATACTCCACTCTGCAACCCTCATTCTGGACTCTTATAACAATCATTATGCCCTAAAATTTTTATAATAATTTTCATTTTTTTTAAAAGGAGAGGATATATTAATTAAACTCACTAATCAATCCTAACAACACTGAAAGGGAGACATGCAGATATTACATTCTCATTAGATTATGCCTTGAAACCAACTATTAAGTATTCTTACCTAAAAATTAAACATAAATCTGTTCAAGCATAGATATCTATGCCAATCTATAGGAAATATAGGAGGTAGAAGGAAAGATGGGGTATCTTTACAAGAAAACAATTGGCCAAATATAGAAGATAGGACCTCCTAAGGACAAATACAAGCAGAATCATGCTGAAGACTATCCAAATATGAGTGGAACTCATACCAATGGAGAACTACCAAAAACACAGGTTGGATTTGGAAGAGGCCGTGGCACCTTGAACATCATTGCCAATATCAGATAGATCTTATTTGAAAGCACAAATACCAGAAGAGTATCTGTTTCTTTGACTATGCAAAAGCATTTACCTGTATGGCTAACTTTGACAAGAATAGAAATCCCAGAACAACTGATTGTGCTCATGAGAGACCTATATTTAGACCAGGAGACAGTCAGCAGAACAGAGCAAGGAAACACTGCATGGTTCAAAATCAGGAAAGGGGTGTGTCAGGAATGCGTCTTGCCTCCATGCCTTTTCAATCTTTACACAGGACAGATCATTCAGGAGGCTGGTCTTTATACAAAGAAATGTGGCATCAGAATTGGAGGAAGACTCATCAATAACTTGCCTTATGCAGATGACACAACCTTCCTCACTGAAACTGAGGAGGACCTGAAGCATCTGCAGCAGAAAGTCAAGGATGGCAGTTTTCAATATGGATTGAAGCTCAACATCATGAAAACAAAGATTCTCACCACTAGGCCAATTGGCAGCACCATGATAGATGGAGAAGACATTGAGATTGTTAACAATTTCAGCTTGCTGGGGTTTACAATTAACACTCTTGGAACCAGCAGTCTAGAAATCAAAAGTTGGATTAGGAAAGTGTGCTGTTAGGGACTTCTCCAGAGTGCTGAAGTGTAAAGATATCAGTCTAGAGACTAAGGTGAGCTTGATCCAGGACATGATATTCTTGATTATACACCAGTAAGCTGGGCAATGAATAAGAATTACAGAAGAAGAACTAATGCCTGTGAGTTGTGGTGCTGGAGAAGAATATTGAACATACCATGGACTGCCAAGAGAACTAGCATGTCTGTCCTGGAGAGAGTGAAACCAACTTGTTCTCTGACATCAAGAATTTTGAAACTCCATCTCACATACTTTGGGTATGTTGCCAGGAGGGACCAGTCCTTAGAGAAGGACATCATGCTGGAAAAGATAGAGGGACAGGACAGAAGAGGAAGACCCTGGATGAGATTAATTGACACAGTAACTGGGGTAGTCAAGGAAGAGGTCTCAGGGACAGTGAGATTAGCTCAAGATAGGACATGGTTCAGAGCTGTGGTACATAGGGTAGTTATGAGTTGCAGGCAATTCAATTGCACATAACAATAGCAAATAAGGATAAATTACCTAGTTTATCTAATCAATCAATAGAAGTAAAAAGAGAGAAAGAGAATAAAATAAATTTAAGTGATATAATCAGAACCTTGTTGGGATTTGAACAACTAAGTACATAAACATACCCCTGAGAGGAGCAGGACTCTGAAAAGGGACAAGGAATTAGATGATATTGAGGAAATGCATTGTTTTTATGTCATTGTGTTAGTTTTTAAATTTTTTAAATTGGTTTCCATACAGCAATTTGTTTACTTTGTGTTCCATTCTTGTACATTGGGTTTCTTTGGGTTTGTTTTTTTTTTTTCACGGCCTTCCTCCATCCACCAAACCCTGTGTTTTTAAAATATAACATGATTACTGTGGTTTGTTTGGATTTTTTTTTTTACATTTTATACTGGTTTACTTACAAGTTCATATACATTGTTTTTCACACTGGATCTTTCCAATTCCTTAACCCACTTCTCCCTCCACTCATCAGATTGTGCAACCCTACAATTACCAGCCCTCTGCCCTACCCCCCCCACCCCGATTCATCCTGCCCTCCCTTAGGATCATCGTGTTTTAAAAACTACTCTTGTATGATAGAGGTGAATATTAAATTATTTTAGAATAAAAGGGCATGCTATTTGGCATTTCTTTGAAAATAACTCCAAGGACATTATGTGTGTATGTGTGTATGACAGTATAAAGATGGAGCAAAATTGGAAATTTGTTAATAAATATCCAATCTGGATGATAAGTGCTTCAGAATTTAATATCCACTTCCTTTGCATGTATGATATTTTTTTTCTCCAAAATTACCAAGCCAAACATTTGTCCATGCTTTTCTTTACTACAAATTCTATAAACATAAAATACATGCTACAAAAAAACCCAAACTACAAAAACCAAACAAATCACTTTTTTAAATAAGACTTAACTGTCAAGAAAGTGTATAGTGCTATGTTCATATATTATTTCATATCGTCCATTTATCATCCATTTCATGTCATTAATGATGAATGTTACTTAAGGGTAACTAAAAATGATTTATTTACATTATAAACAATAAATAATTCCAACCAACTAATAAGAATTAGTATCCAAAAAAGAGGTTTCTACAGAAATAATTACATAAAACATATCAGCCAATTTCCACTTATATTGCACTTGATTAGTATTCTAAGATTTGCTCTGAAAGATACTTCTTTTTTATTATTATTCATTTTAATGAAAATTTACACAGACTTTGGATTTTCATTTATTCATTGTTGCATTTTTCTCCCTACCCACCCCTTCCCCCAGTTAAGTAAAATTCTTTCGTTGTTATACAATCCCTCCTCCCAAGTCCACTCCATTATGCAGCCTTCATTCTGGACTCCTGTCATGACAATAGTACCTAACAATATATCCCTTTTAAATAATCTCTCCCTCATCTGTTTCAATGCAGTATATATAATTTATCCCATCTTTTTCAGTCTTCCCCCAACCCTAATGTCAGTCCCATTTTACAACAGTGGCACAATGCAGTATTTGTCCTTTTGTGACTGAGATATTTCACTCAGCACAATGTCCTCCAGGGTCACCCATTTTGTATAATATTTCATAAGATCCTTGTTTTTCAATGCAGCATAGTATTCCATTGTGTGAATATACCACCGCTTCTCTCTCCATTTGTTTGTTGATGAGCACTTAGGTTGTTTCCAAACAACTTGTGAACAAAGCCTCAGTAAACATGGATGTACATATATCTGCTTGGCTGGTGGTTAAGGTTTCTCTAGGGTATATTCCCAGTAGTGGAATTGCTAGGTCAAGTGGTATTTCTATTTGCAACTTTTTGAGAAAGTGCCATACAGCCTTCCATAGTGATTACACCATTTTACACTCCCACCAACAGTGAATAAGGTTCCAGTTTCTCCACAATTTTGCCAGCATTTATTGTTTGCTGTTCTGTTAAATTTTGCTATTTTACTGGAGTGAGATGATGTCTCATAGTTGTTTGGGAAGATACTTCTAAGTATTTTGATATCTTGAGGTCCAACAACCAACTACACAGTCATAATGGCTCTGGAAAACCAATCATTAAGAAAATCTGCGGAAATCTGTGCAGCTGGTCATGGAGGTTGCTATGCTTTGTGGTTCCACTTGAGAAGTTTGGTTTCTCCCGTCATGATGGGGGGTCATGTAAGGATTTGTCTGCGTAGAGTATTTACAAACAAAATAGACACAAGAAAGCACCAAGAGAGATGAAAGTCACAAACTTTGTTGGCACTTACCATGTTGACCTCTAACTGAGAAGTGATTTTCTAAGAACCATCAGAGGGGGAATTGCTGCTGATGACAGCTGCCCTCACAGAGAGATGCTGCTGATGACACCCACCAGGAGACCTGCTAATCATGCACACTGGGAGCTGACAATGTGTGCTGGGAACCGATGCATGCCAGGACATGATGTGCACTGGGAGCAATGCTGGAATTTGAGTGCGGTTCCTTGTCATGGGGGGGGGGGGGGGGGGGCGGGGAGTGGTCACTGCTGCTTAGCTGGATTACACAGGACCCTTTAAGCTCAATCAGAAGGGAACAAGATATCTGGAGCTCATCCTCGAAGGGAAAACCAAGGCTTCCTGATTCTCCAATCAGGTCTCCACACTCCGCTTTGCATCTTTTCACATTCAGTCCATTAACTGCCTGTAGCCAGAAGCACTTTGGGCTGGCCTAGCTACAGCAGTTCTCTGACAGAGGAGGCTGCTTTCACAGGACTTTTCTCTACTGAACTGAAGCAGATCCTCCCTTGGATCAAAAGGCAGAGAGAAACCCAGACAGGGTAGCTGCCTTACTCTCTTCTGGAGCAGTGATTTCAGATCAAGAATCTGCTATTGCCTTGGGTATGAAAAACTCTACCACAGCAATGTCACATAGGAAGCAGACTACCTCAACCTCTACATAAGCCCAGAGTAAGATGTCACCCCCCCCAAAAGTGACACAGTATCAATGGATTTCCTGAAGCCAGAAAGTCTGATGAAACTTTCTGACGCAGAATCTAAAGGAACAATGAATGAATATTTTCAATGAGTGAAAGACAAACTTGAAGAATTACAGGACACTGCAAGCAAAAACCAGGAGGAGCTTTAAAAAAAAAATCCAAAACAATGCAGATAAAACAAATGAGGCAATAGAGGCTCTGGGAAAACAAGAAACCACAATCCAAAATATGAGATCCAATGTTTCAGAGGCTGTCAAAATGATGGAGGGATACATTAACAGAGTTGAAGAAATGGAACACAGAACCAGTGAAATAGAAGATAAAATTGCCACCAATGATCTGCTACAACAAAACGTAGAATAAAAAAAGAAGAAAACATAAGAATAATGTGGGACACCATCAAGAGAAATAACATGCACATAATCAGAGTCCCAGAACAGGAAGAAGCAACTAATGGCACCAAGAAAGTTGTGGAAGAATGACTAAAAGAAATCTTCCCAGGCATAATGAGGAATGAGAGAATATATATTCATGAAGCTGAGAGAACGCCGTATAGAATAGACCCCAAAAGAAAAACACGAAGGCATATTAGAGTCAAATTTTCAAGAACCAAAGATAAGGAGAGAATTCTGAAAGCAGCAAGGGAGAAACAAGAGTAACCCATAAGGGAGAGCAAATAAGAGTAAGTGCCAATTTCTCAGCAGAAACCACGCAAGCAAAAAGACAGTGGAATAACATATATTGAACAAAGGACACAACTGTCAACCAAGAATATTGTACTCAGCAAAATTGTCCATCAAATATGAAAGAGAAATTAATATATTCCCAGCAAAACAGAACTTAAGGGAGTTTGTAAAAACAAGATCAGCATTGCAGGAAACACTGAGACACATCCTTCTTATAAAGGTGCCACAGAAAGCAGAGTGGATCAGAGTAACTAGCAACAACACCAAAAAGAACTCAACAAAATTATAGCAATAAAACCTTGCTTCTCAATAATCACACTGAATGTGAATGATTTAAATGTACCACTGAAGAGAAAAAAAGTAGCACATTGGATAAAATCCATCAATATGCTGTCTACAAGAGACACACCTCAGAAGTGAAGATAAAGAAAGACTAAAAATAAAAGGGTGGGGGGGAAAATACACAAAGCAAATGCCAACCAGAAAAAAGCAGGAGTAGCTATATTGTTGTTGTTGTT
>NW_006399969.1:1384702-1418080 GCF_000299155.1 Elephantulus edwardii
CAATTTACATGTTCAGTGCAATCCCAATACATATACCAATTCTATTCTTCAACAAGATGGAAAAGACAATCTCCAATTTCATTTGGAATGGAAAGAGACCCCAAATAAGCAGAGCACTCCTTAAGAAGACAAACAAGATAGGAGGCATCCCACTCCCTGATTTCAAATCCTACTACACTGCTGTGGTAGTCAAGACAGTGAGGTACTGATACAATGACAGACACATAGATCAATGGAATAGAATTTAGAACCCAGAAGTCAGCTCATCTACCTATGGACAACTCATTTTTGACAAGGAGGTGAAATCAGTTAAATCATTTTAACAAATGGTGTTGGCAAAATTAAAAAACCACTTGCAGAAAAAAGCAAAATCCACACTTCACACCATACACAAAAAACAACTCAAACTGAATCAAGGACCAAGGACAATAAACTTCTTCAGAGAAAAGCTTGGAAGAACCCTAGAAGCCCTAATCCACAACATGAACAGTATTCCAAGCATTCTGAAAAATCACATCCAGAAGAGGACAAAATAGATGAATGGGACCTTCTATGAATCAAATTACTATGCACATCCAAAAACTTCTCCAACAGGGTAAATAAGGAAGCCATAGACTGGGGAAAATTATTTGGTAATGACATGTCTGATACGGGACTTATATCTAGAATTTATAGAATACTTGAGTACCACACAAGATAAAAGTTAACAATCCAATTGCAAAATGGGCACAGGATATGAACAGACACTTCACCAAAGAAGACATTCAGATGGTGAAAAAACATATGAAGAAATGCTCAAAATTATTCACTCTAAGAGAGATGAAAATCAAAACAACTATGAGATATTATCTCACCCTAGTAACAATAGCAAAATTCAACAGAGCAGCAGACAACAAATGCTGTTGAGGTTGTGGAGAAACTGGAACCCTTATTGACTGTTGGTGGGAGTGTAAAATGGTGCAAGCACTCTGGAAGAGTCACTTTCTCAAAAAGTTGGAAATAGAAATACCATTTGGCTCAGCATTTACACTCCTGGGAATATACCCTAAAGAAACCATAACTGCCACCCAGGCAGATATATGCACCCTCATGTTTACTAATGTTTTGTTCCACAATAGCAAAGAGTTGGAAACAACCCAAATGCTCATCAAAAAATGGATGGATTGAGAAACTGGTATATTCTCACAATGGAATATTATGCAGCACTGAAAAACAATTAACTCATGAAATACTGATGACAAAATTGATGACTATGGAGGACATAATGCCGAGTGAAAAATCTCAGTAATAAAAGGACAAATACTGCATAATGCAACTGTTATAAAATAGGACTAACATGGGGGTTGGAGGGAAACTAAGGAAAGAGGGGATAAGTAATGTACATAGCATTGAAACAGATGAGGCAGAGAACTGTATAAAAGAAACATATGATTAGGTATTATTGGCATGACAAAAGTTTAGAGTAAGAGCTATATAGTAAAGTGGACTTGGGAGGGGCGGTGGGAAGACTTTATAACAATGAAAGATTTTTTTTTCCTAAAGAGAAAAGTGAACTGAGGGGGTGGGGCAGGGAGGAAAATGTGGAATAATGAATGAATGGAAATCCAAGTTCTCTATAAACTTTCATTAAAATCTCAATTATAAAAGGAAATTTAAAAATGCTGATGACTTGGCTAAAGTTGTATGTTTCACTAGTATTACAATTTTAGTAGAGAAACCTGGTCACAACTGATTTTGAATGTTTGTATTTTCTTTTGCCTTTGTTTACATTTGTTTCTGTCTTGCAATGTCTTCATCCAATGTATGAATTTTTTTGCACTCTAACACATTGTTGAAAGAATAAATGTATTTATGTCACTGAGAAGTACACAAGAGGAAAAGATGTCTGTACCAAAGAATCTGATATATATGAAAGGGTAACAAATGCAGCAAAGCCAAAAATGAATGTAGAATCCCATATGAGTAGTGTAGATGTACACATAAGTGAAAACAGACAGAAATAGCTATGTGTGTAACATGTGTACACAGATACATGTCAGTAGACATCTATAATCATTGAAGAAATGACTATAGACAGTCCTCAGACATAGCTAAACTCTTTTGATATTCATTTTCTAAGTTTGCAGGAAGACCATATTCTCATGGGACAACTCTGTTGACTGGCATATATAGCTTACAAAGTTTATCTTCTGTATACAAGTAAAAAGAACAGTGTATGGGGTCTTTTAAGTTCACACACAATAACCTAAGATGCAACTATTACTCTTTACTCCTCAGGAGCAAAAGACTAACGTAGTAACCAAAATCACAGAGAAGAAATAAATACTAAAGGCTGATGGTTTATATGAGCTCTCACTTCCACTGTCTTGATAATCAGAAGCACTACATGGTCCCAATCTGACTGGGAGCACAAGGTTGTTGTTGTCATGTACTGTCGAGTCAACCACAATTCATAGTGACCAAAGGGAACACAATAGATGACCCCCAATGGAATGGGAGGGAAAAGAACAAAACTTTAATCTTTAAATGCATACAGATATTTTCTACTTTTACATTTATAAATGGTTTTCTTTTTCCTCATCACTTCTCCAGATAAAAATTTTTTTAATTTTAGAAAAAAATGTATCCCAGATTGTCATATTTAGAGAGCTGTCTTACATTAAAGATTTCATAGTCCAATAAATCCCAGCTCCCATATCACACCAGAGTATTCCAAGGACAGTGAAGAAGCAAAACGTGGAGTCACTGTTTGAAGGGTAGAGTGAAGGCACATCCTGATGATTTGGAGCTAAGAGAAGGAAAGGGACATTTACACAAGATGAGACACCAATAAACCAGAAAGCTCAATGTGCTTAGAAATAGACAGGAGCTGGGACAGTGAGAGAGGAATCAAATTGCTGTGACAGATTTCATCTTTCATGTTTAATTTTTGTTTAATTCCTGAAGAAGGCAGAGGCTGAAAAGGATGACTCACCCTCAACCTCATCCTTCAGAAAACTTTTGCTGAACTCTCCAATGCTACAGCCTGGAAATATTCCTAGTTGCCATGCCCTGGAATCGTCTTGTTCATAGAGTATGTATTAGTCAGAAGCAATGTTCATCTAAGTTTCAGCCACAAAGCCATGTTTCAGTACACGTGAAGATATGTAAAGTGGACATTTCCAGCCTTTTTATAAAAAGAGAATCATCTGTCATAATCTTTAGGGCCTGAAAAGCCAAGAAGCTCTCTTAGCTTCTCTTCTATTTCTGGGTCACAAAGATACCATCAATAAATTTTGCTATTATCTCTATTTGAAATAGAAACATTTGAATCAGCTCAGTCAATAAATGAAGTAATGTTAAGGGATAGAATTCAGTTCTGAACAGTGACAATATTTGGGTTCAAAATGAGGTTGTAGCAAAGCATAAGTCATGAGGAAATTAAAATCAGGTATATTTAAAGGACCAGAGAGGCATAGATGCAGGGCTTCTGGATAGAAAGACAGCACGTCTCAATGGTCATGAGTTTCATTCACACCCAGTGAAAAGGAATGAACCCTAACATAATGATTTCCTACAAACTTCAAATATAAACCAAATGTGCATTGTGTTCATGTGTCTCACTGTGCCAATTTTAGATTGAGATAAACTGGATTGATTTGGGGACATTAGAATCACCAGATGAGGTGAACCCCTTGGGTTAGCAGCACAACTCCCTGTGGACTAAACCACCAGAGCTCCTTTTATAGGGACTTGAGACATGATTTGCTTTGTTTCCTTTTCATAGAAGATTAGACAGTAATATTGATGATGCTTGTGCTTTTAACATTCAGAGCACAGGTATTTGTGAGACCAGAGTCACTTATTCATGGGAAGAAGATGGGCTGTCTCCCCTTCTTGGGATTTAATCTCAGAAACTCAATGGCAGGTGGCTAAGAGTAAGACTAACTTAATGGCAATGAGTTTGAATAATTTCATCAATAAGAATTTTGCAAGTACCTAGCAGATTCAAAGGAATGTAATAGGTTGAAGAACTCAGTGTAATCTGTTGGTATGGTTTCCCTGTTTTCATAAAACTGTTTTTATGAAAATGTTTTTCATTATAATATTCTAAAAGCTTTTGGCTCTTCCAAGATACTGATTTAAGTTGCAATAAAAACATTAGAAGAAAATAGCCACTTACACACAAGTTGATTTGTTCTTTGAACTTTTCATGTGGCATTAAATGGAATTGCTTAGAAGATTACACTATATTGTATTTTTAATTCAAATCCAAATTATAGCATTTTTAGATGAAATTAGAGCCGAGTCCCACTGGTATTTAAAAGTGGTAATTTCATGATTCCTCCATATTTCATACCCCAGCATTTTTTTTTCTCTTCCTCCAACCTGTTCTGTAGACAGGTTTCCAATTCTGTATCATATTCCAAGTGTGAATTCTACATGAAATTTCATATAATTGGAAAATATTCATTATACTTCAGAAACAAATAACCCTCTAATTTCACAACAAATAAATCTTGGTTTAAATGCAACGTGTACTTTCACTTCCAAAAACCTGACCTTTATTTCCCACCAAACTCCAATGAAGAAATTCCATTCACAAATTTTAATATACATCAGAATAAAAATATCTAATTGCCTTTTATCTGAAATCCGTATTTATCAATTATGGCTTCCTTGGGCAAATTCTCATTTGCAAAAATGCTCTATATTCCAAGCTTTAACAGTTGGAGGTGGATGTCCTTAAGGATGGAGGGGGGGAAAAGTTCTTTTTTAAATGGCACATTTACTAATTATAAAATGCTCTTATCTCTCTGCAGCCAAAGCCAAAATGAACATGTGCCTTGTACTAAGAAATCCCAGGATTGTCACAACTTGTGCCAGCTGTTGAGGTTATGACACCTGTGCCAGCACCGCCAGCTCTGCCCACTGTCATCTGCTCCAACTGCTCCATCTGCACTGTTTGTACCAATTCTCCCATTTCTGCATCTGCACCTTCTGCAGAAACATTTCCAATAATGCCAGCTGTGTCATCGGTGCCAAATATGCCAGATGTTCTATTTGTCCACCCTGGGCCAAATCAATGCAGTTTTGTGCTCATTAGTTTTAGCTGGTAGATTCTATTTTACAATTTTTCAAGATGTGTTTAGATGGGATCCAGGACAAAAATCCTACTTTTCACGATTTTCCATCCCTCTGTCTTTTTGCAATGGTTGCTTCACTGGACAAGCAGAGTTGGTCAATGTTATTTGGACCACATTAAACCCATTCAGGATGACATTAACTGTGAGTGAGTGTTTTCTAGCATGTAAAACTATGTAGAAGCAAATATTGGGAAAAGCTATGGCACACAATGATAAGTTGGCAAAGTAATTAAAAGAAAATAAACTTTGTTCTGGTAAACAAATTGGAAATGTTCACTGTTGAGCAGATAAAACTATGGCATAATGTTCCATTAAGTTGCCTGTTTATTGGTCTCATAATTGTCAAAGTGCTGATTAATAAATATGTCAAATATTCCCATTTTCTGTGTTATGCTCTAGAGAGTATTAACCAAGGGTGTACATCATAGGTGGAGGGGCCGAACTGACTGCACTTGCTGCTTCCTGGGGGAACTGAGGAAGCTAAAGATAATGGCCATCCAACCAGACGTTAGATTTTATCTTTCCAAATGTCAGTTCTACTACTTCCAACACAAACCATTTCTAGTCATATGCTCTTAGAGCCTTAAAGTTGAAAATCAACATTTTCCTTTTCCCAATTTAAGTATTTTTCATCACGACAAAACAAAGCAGCAAATCATATAGAATGTACCCCCCTTTTGTCTGAAAAAGTCTTTTAAAGGAGTACCAACATTAGCTCTTCATTTCAACCCCACTATTTCCTCCTCAAATAATTTTCAGATGAGAACATAGGAGCCCAGCAATGGTCATTTTAAAAGTGATGGCTTAGTCGAAGTGTGAGGTCCATCAGAGGGGATCCATGTCCTTTTTATGCAGCCTGTCTTTATTTAACTTGTCCTTCCTAAGGATAGACAGAGCATCTATTCCTGAATTGCTGAAAATGTCAATGGTAAAATTCTTGCTAAACAGTAGAAGAAAAAACAGCTCTAAATCATGCCCAACTATTTGTACTCAGCCTATATATGTGGTGAAGAACTGAAAGGAAGGGTCTCAACAGCCCCATTATCACCATCACGTCAATTCCAGGTCATGGTGACCCCACGTGGGGAAGAGTAGCACAATGCTCCAATAGTTTTCAGTGGCTTAGTTTTCAGAAATAAATTAAGTGTACTCCATTGTTGTTATGTGTCGTCAAGTCACCTACAACTCATAGCAACCCTATATACAGTAGCTCTGAACCTTCTCTGCCCTGAGCCAGTCTCACTGACTCGGATATACTTCCTCCCAGTTAAGGTGTCAATCCATCTCATCTGGGGTCTTCCTTCCTTGCACTGTCCTTCTACCCTTCCAAGCATGGCGTCCTTCTCCAAAGACCAGCCCCTTCCGGCCACATGCCCAAAGTATGCGAGATGGTGCTCCAAAATCCGTGCCTTCAAGAAGCCTAGTTCCACCCTCTTCAAGGCAGACCTGTTTGTCCTCTTGGCAGTACATGGTATGTTCAATGCTCTTTTCCAGCACCACAACTCAAAGGCATTGATTCTTTTTTTGTCATCCTTAGTCATTGTCCGGCTTTCTGATGCACAATGAGTAATTGTGAAGACCATGGCCTGTAAGATCAGGCACATGACAGTCTCTAGGTCATTACTCTTTAGCACTTTGGAGAGGTCTCTGACAGCAGATTTCCCCAATGCAATTTGTCTTTTTATCTCCTTATTGCTGGTGCCAAGAGTGTTGACTGTGGAGCTACTCAAGCTGAAATTGAGTTTTCAGTGGCTGTTGTTGTGTTTTGGGGTTTTTTTGTCCCCAGAAGTAGAGCAGTAGGTTTTCCTTCTGAGGTACTCCTAGGTGACATTGAACTACCAGGCTTTCAAGAACTGGCAGTTGAATGCTTAACTCTTTGTACCACCACCTCATTAGGCTTTCAAAACTCAAAGAGGAGATACTAAGCCTCCACAGTGAATTAACAATATACCCCCAAACCAATGGACTTATGTACATGCTAGATTAAAAGTCTTGGGGAAAGATCGGTGTGAAAAACAATGTATACGAACTTTACGAACTTGTGTGTAAACCAGTATTTTTTAAGAGTCCTGGTGGCATCATATCCTCCCAGAGTGAGGGTCTTCACCCAGGCCTTCATCTTCCAAATGGCCATAAGTGAAGGTCCCTCCTGCTTCTGTATAATAAGATTGTCTTTCACTTGGCCAGACTTTCCTTTTACTAGGTCAGAGGTTGCTTCTCCGAACCCTAAGTCTCTCATTCTCCCACTAAAACTTTCCCTGGCTTTGCCCTTTTGTGATGTAATCTAATCTTCTCTGCCCATGGACTGGAGATAGAATCAATACCAATTCATTCAAATGGTAGTTGTCTATCAAAATACACCCCCCCACCTAGCTTGGGGGCTCCAGCTGAGCCTGCTGACCTATTACTTTCAGAAATGCCACAGACTCCCCCCCCTTCCAATTCTTTGCTTCACACGATGCCAGGAGGGAACATCCTTAATTAGGATGAAAATAGTTGTGTGACTCGTCGGAGTGCACCCTGTACCTTCTTAGAACATTTTAATTAATATAACTTCTGCTCCCTGCTGACAGAGATGCTTCCGATGGGGCTTTAACCCAACATGTTTACCGCCTTCATCGATGTGAGTCACTTGAATACTTGGAAGACTTAACAAACTTCATAATTTCATATTTAAAAAGAGAATTGGATCTTAGAATGGGCAGGTAGATATGGAAGACTGAGAATATTTCTCATTCTTTACTTGCTGCTTTTGTAAAAGTTCTTAATAATATATATATACAGTGGTCATGAAACCCTTAAGTCTGTAGATAATGAAAGATAACATATTTAAGGTTCCAGCAGAAAAGACCTTGGTGCTTTTGAAATTTGCTCTCATTACGAGTGTCACAAGTAGTTTGCACTAGACTGATAACAGCTGGGGTTCAAACATACCCTGGGATTCTGCAAAAGAAAGGTCTAAAGGGTGATGGACTTGTAGAAAGTTTTCAGCCAGGAAAACCCTGTGGGATGAAGTTTACTCTGCAACCCATGGAGCCGCCATAAGTTGGAACCTACTTGAGGCAACTAGTTTAGTTTCTTTTAGATAGTTCCTTGCCTAGAACGACTAAGACATCAACGCGGAAGAATGGGGTCCATCGAGCCCAGTGGAATAAGCAACTGTCAGTCCTCACAGGATTACTGTGTATTTTACCATCTACTTCTATAATCTCATGGTTCACACTTTCAGATTTGGATACTGTCATTATTGTTAAGTGCCATTGAGTTGAGTACAACTCATAGCGACTCTATGGACAGCAGATCTGAACCCCGTTCTGCCCTATTCCATCCTTATCATCCTTCATGCACTTGAGCACTGTCAATCCATTTTGCTAAGCGTCTTCCTCTCTTTCAGTGACCCTCCACCTTTCCAAGCATGATGACCTTTTCAAAGTAGTAGCCCCTTTTAATAACATGCCCAAAGTATATGAGACTATGTTTCACTATCCTTGCCTCTAAGGAGCTCTCTGGCCACACTTTGTCCAAGACATACCTGTTTGGGGTTGTTTTTATAGTCTGTGGGATATTTAGTACTCTCCTCCAACATCACAACTCAAAGACATCAATTCTTCTGTAGTTGATTCATTGTCCAGTTCTCAGATGTATAGCAAGTGATTGAAAAGACCATGATCCATGTCAGGTGCACCTTAGTCTTCAAACTTACATCATTTGTCTTCAATATTTTGGAAAGATTCTTGATGGCAGTTTTTCCCCAATATAATACGTCCATTGATTTCTTGACTGCTGATTCCATGAATGTTGACTGTGGATCCAACTGAAATGAAATTATTGAGAGTTTCAATCTTTTTACACTTATCATGATGTTGCATATTGACCTAGCAGTGAGTATTTCTATCTTTTTGAAGTAGAGGTATAATTCATACTGAAGGCTGTAGTCTATAATAATGGAAAATCTAAGTTTTTAGTTGTATTATTGGGATGCATTAAAACAGTGAGTGTATCATTCTTTCACTAAATTACAAATAGAGTAGTCAATGAATGACCAGACTTCTTTAAAATGATGTCAAAGGTGACAGTAAGGTGCACCGAGGAACCATGGCCCAAGTGGCATTTCCGTTATTCTTGTCATTTTCTCACGCATTTCTACTCTATTTGCAAGAAACAGACATTCTTGGCTTACTAATGTTCCTGCACCTATCAGCAGCTCCTAAGTGGCAGCCCCACACTGCAGAGCTGTGGTCAATATGCTATTCTGCTCCTGTGCACAGTAACTGAGGGTCAAGGATGAGGTGAAATCTGTCAAGGTTCCAAGACTGAAGAGTTTGCGTGAGAAGACGAAGAGATGAATAGGAAACAAAGCAGGTCAGGGAGCAAAGAGTAAATCAGTGCACCGAATCAATAAGGGAAATGAGTGGAAGTAGATTTGTCTAAATAATGAGATACTGAACCACTGGACAGAAAGGAATGATAGGGACTCACTCATCCAACCAGAAAACAGAGGTCCTATAAGGCTAAGTAAGACAAAGTCAGTTCTGGAACCAAACTCCCCATGTAGTAGATTTTCCTCCGTGAAATGAAAATTATAACAATAATACTCCACTGACCTGTTACAAATATCAAAAAAGGTTGTTGTTGTTGTTGTTGTTGTTGTTAAGTGCTGTTGAGTCACAGGCAATTCATAGCAACCCTATGAACGAAGTCCTGGACACTTCCTGTATAACTTTTGTCTTTTCTCCAGGTTCATAGGGTTTCAAATAAGGTAAGAGATGTAAAAGACTTAGCACAGTGTCTCACAGACAGTAAACACTGCACATTAGCCACCCCCATCATGATAACAATCATCAAGATTCTTTGAACTGACATACTTTTCCCTTCTTTAGAATCACACTAGCTGAACCATGAAAATCTCAGTAGTGATTTTGGAGTCACACGTAAACCCTGGGTTATGACATCATCTCTCCACGTGCTCATCAGTCTGTCTTGCTGTGGCAGCTTGTATGTTACTGGATGCTGGAAGGCACCTCATCAATATTTTAAATATAATCAAGGCCACTTATGGTGGACAGGTTTGAGTGGAGTTAATCACTCAGAAAGAGATTGCGCATCCTTCTGTGGAGAAGCTGGTGGATTTGAACTGCGTGCTTGTGGGATTACAGTGCAGCATCTTACCACTAGGCCAACAGAACTCCCTACTCCTGGTGGACAGGTTTAAATAGAGCTTCTAGACTCACAAACTAGGAAGAAAGGACTGGTAATCTATTTCAAAAAATTGTTGTTGTCATTCTTAGGGGCCAAGAAGTACACGCCAACTCATAGTGACCCTAGGAATGAACTTAACTTGTCTTGAACCATCTTCAAAATCTTTACCATTTTCAAGTTCACTGCTACAGTAATTGTGTCAATTTATCTCATTGAGGATATTACACTCTCTCACCCCCTTTACCTTTCCCAACATTAAACCTTTTCCCAAGGACTGGCCTCTCCTGACAACATTGCCCCAAACAGATGAGATGAAGTTTCACCATCCTCGCCTCTAAGGAGCATCCTAGCTACACTTCCTCCAAGGCGGGTTTGTTGATTGGTTTGGCAGTCCATGTGTATTAGTACTCTTATCCAACACCACAATCCAAAGGCATCAATTCTTCTTTAATCTTTTTTGTTCATTGTTCAGCTTTCAGATGTGAGCAAAACAACTATGGCTTGGGACCAGGGCCCCTCAATCTGTAAACTTATTCTTTACCATATTAAACAGGTCTTTGACAGCACTTTTTCCCAAACACAATATGTCTTTTGGTTTCTTATCTACAATAAGTGTTGACTGTGGATCCAAGTAAAATGAAAATTCTTGGCAATTTCTATTTCAATCCTTTCTCCATTTTTTGAGGGGTGGTCCAATGTCTTGATTTTCTCATTGTGACCTTGTATTCAAAATTACAGACTCCATGGGGCCCAAGTAAAAAAGAAACCAAAGATGTAGTTCATCTAGACCAGCACGTGTCCCAGAAATAGTGATATATGAGGAAGTACATGGGAACACTCTCCCAAGTGCTCATGCAGGGGCCTCCCAGTTATGGCCCCTGGGTTCTTGCTGAGCAATTAAAGAAAGAATGAGGCCCCCGGGATTCCAATAGTAGAAAAGTAACTTTTCAAAGGGTATGAGTTAACAATCTCAGAAATTAGGGGGGAAAGACAGAAAGAGAATTACAGTAGTAACATAATAAAACAAACATCTCTGGCGAGCTCTGGTGGCCTAGTGGCAAGAAGCTGAACTGCAATCCAAGAGGTGTGTGGTTTGAATCCACCAGATGTTCTGCTGATGAAAGAGGGACAATCTTCTGTACCAGTTGGATCTGATTTGACCACACACACACAAAACCAAACATAAAAAAAAAAACAACAAATGACCGTCTCATTGTGCTTCATTTTTCTAACCATTTTTTGCTAGATCCGTGGTCCTGCCCTTTTAATTGGCATATTGGAATGACTTGGAGGCCAGGGCTTGTTAAAGGCAGGGTACTAAACCAAGGGGATCTATTGAGGAGGACAAAGACAAGGTATCTGCTTTTATAAGCTCACCAGGAGATTCTGACGCAGTGAGAGGGTTCTAAGCCTTTTCTGAACCAGATCCTCTTTTCTTCTTATTAATGCAGCCTCCTATTAGAGAAAAGGGAGCTCTGGTGGCCAAGCAGTAAGAAGCTGCCATGCAATCCTAAGGGCACTCAATGAGAACGCCCCAGTTGCTCCTCAGGAGAAAGATGAGCCATCTCTTCCATTAGGATTTACTGCCTCTGAAAACTCCCGGGAGGATCCGCTATGGGTCAGTTCTGACCTGATGTTATATAATAACCACAACAATAGAGAAAAGGGGGCTCTAATAGCTTGGTGGTAAGGCATTGCATTGCCAACACAAAGAAATGAAGTTTGAATCCACCAGCTACTGCACAGGCAATTTTCTCCCATGCAATTTATTGCCTCTGAAAATCGACTGGAAGGTCGGTTATGGGTCACTTTCAACCTTATGATACGCAATGACAATAGAGAAAAGTAAAGAAACTTTCATTTCTTATTTCAAACTTCCTGTTTTTAAGCTTTAATCAGAAAAGGAAATGTGGCTTTAATAATGTCTGTTTGCACTAAAATTAGTATCTTAGTGCTGCTATAACAGAGAAGACACCATGAATGGATGGCTTTAACAAGCAGAAGTTTCTTTTCTTATAGGTTAGGAGGACTAAAGGTCCTAACTAAACATGCCAGCAGCTCTAGCAGGGGGACCCTCCCTCCAGGTCAGTTCTGGAGGAAGGCCCTTGTTTCTGGCATCATCTGGAGGCCCGGCATTCCTTGGAGATCTCGTGTGTTTTGGCTTTCTGAGGTGACCAGTCGCTTCCTGAGACCTGAGCCTACAGAGGCAAGCTCTACTCCTAGATATTACATCTCGGTGGTACTGAGGTATTCCCTTCTTGGTTTGCCTTCTTTCTCTTTCATATCTTGACAGATAAAAGGTCACAGGCCACACCCTAGGGAAATTCCTTTGACATCAGAACTGGGATGGGATCAAAGGGTGTTAACTTCCCATCCTTAATCCTCTTAGAACAATTTGGTTCCTAAATCCTGTGATCATCAGATGATGGGGAAACCATTGCATGCATGTATGTTGTGGGCACAATTCAGTTCTTGGTACTGGGCTCACTTTTCCTTTTTGGGCTTCTGTTTTCATTTTTGCGTCTTGTGTCTTTCAAGTGGGACTGAATCATGACAGCCGGGGACAGAGCTCCATATGCTCCTGTGGGTGTTTGCCTCCCTCTTAACCCCATTCCCACCCATGTTCCAGCTTCAGAAGAATGGGGAGGAGAGACGCTGCAGATAGATAGACCAGCCGTGTGTGCTGCTCAGTGCTGTTACAAATACACTGTGGGCACAATGTCACAAATACACTGCAGCCTTTTCCATAATACCCGGAGTAGGAATTAAGAGTGTGTTGAGTATACTGTGCTTAAGTAAACATTTCAAATCATGTTTAAAGCAGTTTTGTGCATGGAAGTAGAGTTTCTCAAGTTCTAGACCCTGGCACACTTGTGTGATGCCCGTGGCTAATGAGTATAGAACATGGAGACTTCTTTCATTGTGGCCACCCATGGCTTCTGGTATAGTTGCCCGCAGATGTAAGCAGCATCTCCTCATTGGCTACAGATATTACCATCTCTATACTTGGAAAGTGGAAAGGTGTGTGTGTGTGTGTGTGTGTGTGTGTGTGTGTGTGTGTGTGTGTGTGTGTGTTCAAAGTTGGACAGGAAAACCCTTGATAAAATGGACTGACAGAGTGATTGTAGCAACGGGTTCAAGAGTGTTTGAGATGACACAGGTTAGGATAGGGTTCAGATCCAGACAGTTCAGGTTCCTGGGGTCTCTTTGAGTTACACTTGACTCAACACATAACAACAGATCATGTATGTCATGATATGAAGAACTTTTAAGGACAAAGCAAAGAACTAGGGCCCCAAGCTCCAGAAATCTAGATTTCACAGATTAATGTTAACATCAATAAATATATATTAACCAATTACAGAGTTCAAATTTCTATTTTAGATGTTAATATAAACTAACTAGTACCTATGACTATCATTTTATAAAAGAGAATGTCTTTCTAATTGTTCCTAAGGCATTTGAACAGTTTGTGCATATGTGTGTGTGGTAAACACGCATGTGATAAAGGCATTTCAACATTCTACACACATACAATTTCGTGACAGCAATCACATTCCTCATCTCATTTAACCATCACCATTATCCATTTCTGGGCTTTTCCACCATGTCCCCTAAGCAATCACCTTGATTCCCATTTTGGAAATGTTCAAATGTCCTAAAGAACATCAATCACAATGAAAACGCCCATCTCCTTCACCTAAGACCAGATTTATCTACATTCAGCAGTGTTTGCCTCACCTCTAACTTTTCTTTCTTCAAAATCTGGTTTGCAATCTGGAAATTGCAAACGTCACACAGCCTTAGAAATAAAAACATCCTCAAAAACAGCCATAGTACCGTCAGGTGAGAACCCATGCTTCAGAGCCTGGGTCCAACACAGACTAAGAAATGGTTCATATTCAAATTCTCCCATTTGTTCGCCCCTTAAAAAAATATCCTTTATACATTCCCACTTTATCCAGGACCCAATCCACATATTACATTCTATTGTTTAATTTCTCTCTCTTTTTTTTTAAAAAAATGGGTTTCTTGCAAAGTTTATATATATTGTGTAATACTATTCTTCATTCACATTGTATTTCATGCAATCATTCTCATGTGTTATGTTTTACAACATTAATCACCATTGGATCTTTCCCATCATTATCCTGTCTTCTCGCCTAGATCCTTCTCATTTGCTGCCCCCTCTCCCTCCACCCACCAAACTGTGCAGCCCTATAGTTTTTCCCCTACCTATCAACCCTCTATGAGGCAGATAGACTCAGTAACTAGAGTAATCTTGATGGGTGTGTTGGAGACAGTGAGGTTGGCACAGGATAGAGCAGGGTTTAGGGCTGTTGTACATAGGGTCGCTATGAGTCACAAGCAACTTAACAGCACATAACAACAACAACAACAACAACAACATATCTATCTCTCTATCTTTCTCTTTCTCCGGGTCTCTCTACATTGCCAATCTCTTCTTTGAGATGCCTCTGGGTGCACTTGAACCTCTAACCTTTGGTTAAGAATTTTCACAACCCAGGGATTTATGTTGGAAGGAGGAGTGGCATCCACTTCTGTAACAACTTGCCTCCGGAAACCCTATGAACCTGGAGAGAGGATGAAAGGCACCCAAGCATTGAGGAGTCTCCGTCATAGGGTGGCTATGAGTCATCTGCGACTCAACGGCACTTAACAACAACAACAACAGGGATTTATGTATTCCCTGTTCAATATCAATTCCTAGTCATAGATCATTATTGTTATTGTTGTTGATTGCTGTTGAGTCAAGCGTGATTCATAGCGACCCTATGAACAAAAGACCTGAAGCCTTTTTATAACTATCATCATTTCTTCAAGTTCATAGAGTTTTCAGAGGCATGTGGTTTAGGACGTGGATCCACTCCTGCTTCTAAGCCTGTCTTAAACAGGGAGTTCCACTAAACACTGTCCACCATGGGCAGCCATTATGGCATTTGAATTCCAATGGCACAAGGTACAGCATCACAGCAAACACAGATTACCTCAGTGCAGCAAACTGATACTGATATGTATGGTTATATGGTAAAGTCATATTGATAGATACAGCCGTACGGGTAGAGTCGTGCAAATGGTATTGATAGGTGTAGTCATATTGGTAGGTATAGTCATATTGATTCTGCAGGCCAGCACCTTGGGTCTCCACTCTCAGACAGTACTCTGGAACACCTGGGACAGCCTGCAGGACGGACCAGGTCTGAGGATGAAGTGAAGGGGAGGAATTCACATCCACATCACCCAACTTGCTTCTCCAGCTTGCCTGGTGCCAGCAATGCCCTAAATCATCACATGCTCCACTTATCTGCAGAGCATTTCAGTGATGGAATAAAAGAGACGCACATTCAAGCATGAGCACGTCTTCATCATGGTACCCTGACTTTCAACAAGGGCCTTCAGTGCTGCTGAATAGGATTCTAGTGCATGACCACAAAGTCCAGGATGGGGCCAGCCTCCAAGGCCAGGCCATTGTGCTCTCCCAGGGGCAAAGAGCCCAGCAGATCGTTTTCCAGCCCTGTGATGCTGTCTTCCTCCCACACCTGGGGTGCTGCCTCCACTCCCTCCAGCTGACTCTCCCTCTACCACACACATCCAAGAGTGAGGGAGCACAAAGAGTTGCTGCCGTTTCTCTCTTTAAGCAGTGGCAGCTTGAAGGGCTCAAGCCTGTGCAGAGGTGCCATGGAAGCAAGGCTTGGTGATCTACTTCCAAAGCCCAGACAATCTGGAGCACCGTCCTGCTGTGACGCACGCGAGGTGGTTATGAGTCAGAATGAACTGGATGGCAGCTGCTGCTGCTGATACTGTGAGCATCACTCCAGGCCTGAATCTGCCCCTCTGCTGGAGAGGAGTGAAATCCAGGAGCACAGTGCTCACAGCAGGTGTGCCCATGACACTCACCTGCTTCTAAGAGAGGCTCTGCTGTGTTTACAGCAAGAACACTCCACACCTGGAAGTCACTGGCCCTTCCAGGCCCGAGGCTCTAGGGCCTGCCCTTGGCATACCTGAGCTAATTTCTTTTCCACACCTCTGGGACTCACCTTTCTGGGCACAGAGAGAGCTTTGTCCTGTCACCACTCCATCCTCCACCCCCACCAGTGTTGTATGGTTCATTCACCATTTAGTCTCATGGTCTTCTACCTCACAACAAGAGGCAGACAGCACTAGGGATACCCAGACATAGGAAGAATGGGTTTATAATAGAGGATTTGAGGCACAGTGGGTAAGGCTCAGCTGTTGGGATACAATGAATTGATATGGCCCTTCCATCTAAAGCCTCCTATTCTGTGAAGTATTTATTTTATTATTAGAGTGGGGTACAAACACTACCCTACTGTTGTGTCTCCTGTGTGCCGTTGACTCGTAACCAATTCATAGATGACCTTTCACTGGGTTTTCAGAGTCAGTTTAATCAAACAGGAGGAGATTGCTCATCCTTATTCCACAGAGCAGCTGATGGATATAACCATACATTTGGGATTGCAGCACGGCTTATTACCACCAGGCCACCAGAGCTCTCCCTACCCTATTTATTATGTTGTGGTTGTTATATGCTGTCAGGTTACTTGCAATTCATAGCAACCCTATATATAACTCTACACCCTGCTCTATCTTGAGCCAACCTCATTGTCTCTGACATACCTCCCCACTTTACCCTAGTCACTGAGTCAATCCATCTCACCAAGGGTCTTCCTCTCTTGCACTGTCTCTTCACCCTCCCAAGCATGATGTCCCTCTCCAAGGACTAGGCCCTCCTTGCAACATGCCCAAAGTATATCAGATGGAGCATCAGAATCCATGCCTCCCAGGAGCAGCCTGGTTTCACCTTCTGCAGGTTGAGCCTGTTTGTTCTCCTAGCAGTCCATGGTATATTCAATATTCTTCTCCAGCACCACAATTCAAAGGCATCAATTCTCCTTCTATCATTCTCTGTCATTGTCCAGCTTTTATATGCAAAGCAAGGAATCATAAAGACCATGGCCTGGATGAGGCACACCTTAGTCTCCAGACTGATATCATAGCTCTTCAGTACTCTGGTGAGGTCCCTAAAAGTAGATTTTACCAGTGCAATTTGCCTTTTGATTTCCTGGCTTCTGGTCCCAAGAGTGTTGATTGTGGAACCAAGCAAACTGAAACTGTTAACAACCTCAATCTCTTAACTGTCTATCATTGTGCTGCTAATTGGTCCAGTGCTGAGAATCTTTGTTTTCTTAAGGCTGAGCTTCAATCCTTAATGAAAGCTTCAGGTCCTCCTCAGTTTTGGCAAGCAAATTTGTGTCATCTGCATAACACAGGTTGTAAATGGGTCGTCCTCCAATCCCGATATCACATTCCTCCTCATAGATCTCAACCTTCCAGATGATCTGTTTTGCGTAGAAATCATAAAGGTATGAAGATCCCTGGCATACACCTTTTCTGATTTTGAACCATGCAGTGTTTCCTTGCTCTGTTCTGATGACTACCTCCCCGTCAAAGTAAAGGTTTTGCATAAGCACAATTAAGTGTTCTGGGATTCCCATTCCTCTCCCTATTAGAAGCCTTTATAAGTTCATGGAAGCACAATGCTCCTCCAGGGACCAGCTGTGCCACAACCCAGTCTGCAGGATCCTGGTCCATCATTTACTGGCCTCTGCAACACTGCTGGCCTGCATCACCCACAGTCATATGAGCCATTTCCCTGAGAGGCTTGAGTTTCTGTGAGACCTTCCCATGAACCACAGAATCCAAAAGACACAGACAGGAGTCAGGGAACATAACAGATGAGGAATAATTAATGTTGGAAATTATGGAGTGGAACAGCAGACTAAATGTGTAGGATGTTAGCCTTTTAGTAACTAATCTGCTATCAATCTTAGTAGGATGGATTGTAATGGCAACTGCTAACCAAAAGGTCACCAATTCGAATCTACCCTAATTTCTCTGTTAGAGAACAATTAGGCAGTCTGCTTCTGTATAGATGGCAGCCTTGAAAAGCCTGTGAGGAAGTTCTCTGTTCTACATTTCTCTTGAAAATAAACTCAGAGGAAGAAAGAAATAAATGGTGACAATAAAAGCTTGTAAAGGTTTGCTTTTTGCTGATTCTGTTTATGATTTTTAATAGAATTATTTCTTTCTCTATGCTTTTACTTTCATTGTTTTCTTTTTAAAAATAATATTTTTATATATTGTCAGTGAAAAATTTTGTAGTAATAGGTTTTTGTTTCACAATGAATACAAACTGTTCAGTAATACTGGCTGCATTTTTTCCCACAGGGTGTGAATGTTCTCTTTCTTTGCATTCTGGTCATTCCATTTCCAACATATTAGTTTCCCTGTCCTCTTATTGTCTCATGTTTGCTTAGAGTAAATGGTGATCTTCTAGAAATGGTTTTCAGAGAGCTTTGGTGGCTTAGTGGTAAGGAATGATGCTATCAACCCAAAGGCACATGGTTCAAATCCATCAGCTGCTCCTTGGGAGGAAGATGGGCAGTCTCCTCCTGTGTGATTTACTGCCTCTGGAAAGCCACTGGAAGGTCAGCTATGAGTTGGTTCCAAGCCAATGGTATTCAACGACAACAACATCGCTGGCTTTTAGTATAGCACTGTATTTACACCTAACATCTTCATTTTGTGTGTCATTCTACTATTTTGCTGAAAAGTTATCTCAGAGTTCAAGGTTTAAAAAGAATTTCAGGGTGATAGTCTCAAGAATTCCTCTGGTCTGAAGTGGTCTGGTTGGTCTGATCTTTTTAAGAATTTGTCTTTTGTCCTACATGTTTCTCTTATCCTGTCTGAGATCATCTTCTGTGATCATTGACAGGTCAGAGCAGTCATTCGTCCCCATCTAGATCTTCTGGTCTCAGTGCAGACAGGGTGAGGCTTGTGAAAACACTCAGCCAGTTCTACAGCTAGTTTTTTTTTTCTCTGAGATCTTCTTTCTCTTTGACTCTTGATAAGTAGAGACCAATCGTTGTATCTTAGAAGGCCACAAGACTAAGGTCTAAACTTAGAAAACCAATTTTGCTTGCCTGTATCTAAGAATTATCTGGACTAGTATAGAAATATGTGTGCCTACACACGTATACCTCTACTTCCACATGCACACAGACCCTTCTTTCCATGCACACATACATACACATCCGCCCTACCCACAACAGGAGCTCTGGTGGCCTAGTGGCAACGAGCTGTGCTGCAATCCCAAACAAAGCCACCAGGTGCTCCGTGAGATCCAATGGGCAATCTCCTCCTGTATGGTTAACGTCTTCTGAAAACCCACTGGAGGGTCAGTTATGGGTGGATTCCAATTCGATGGTAAATAGCAGCAACAATAACCTACCCACATACCTAAATGCCTATACAGAGCTACATGTGATGCTGTTGTCAAAATGTGTATGCCAAAGTTAGGGAGCCTTGGTGATCTATTATGACAAAGTTGCACTGCGACCCCAAAGGCAAGTGGTTCAAATCTACCAGCTGCTTTATGGGAGAAAGAAGAGCAATCTCCTCCAACATAATTTAAAGTCAACGATGTTACTAAGAAATACTCAGGAGAATGTGAAACTAAAATACTCCATTTGACATAGTTCTCTCATTACCATTGACTGGGAACTAATTAATAGCTGACACTCCAGTGGATTTTCAGAGATTGTAAAGGGTTAACCTTGAACTCTTTTTTAAAAAAATTTTTATTATTAATTTTAATGAAAGTTTCCAGAGACATTGGATTTCCATTCATTCACTGTTGCACTTTTCTCCCTGCCTACCCACCCTCCCTGTTTGCTCTTCTCTTTGAAAAGTAAAAGAAAAATTCTTTCATTGTTATACAGTCCCTTCCCCCAAGTCCACTCCACTATGTAGCCTTTGTTCTGGACTCCTGTCATGACAATAATACCTAATCATATACCCCTTTTAAACAGTTCTGTCCCTCATCTGTTTCAATGCAGTATATATAATTTATCCCATCTTTCTCAGTCTCCCCCCCAACTCCAGTGTCAGTCCCATTTCACAATAGGGCACTATGCAGTATTTGTCCTTCTGTGACTGAGATATTTCACTCAGCATAATGCCCTCCAGGGTCACCTATTTTGAATGAGTTCCTTGTTTTTCAATGCAGTGTAGTATTCCATTGTGTGAATATACCAGCGCTTCTCTATCCATTCATTTGTTGATGGGCACTTAGGTTATTTCCAACTCTTTGCTATTGTGAACAAAGCCGCAATAAACATCAGTGTGCATACCCTTGACTTCTTGACAGCCTTTGAGCATTCAGAGCTGTTGTACTTAGGGTCACTATGGGATGCAGGTGACTCAACAGCACATAACAACAACAACAACACATCCATATTTGGCACTAATTTTCCAATCACCAGACATAACAAATATTACCTAGTGGGTGACTTCCCTTAACCTTTTCCCTTGCCCCCCCCCCCCGTAACCATCAACCAACACTCACTTTATATAACACTAAATTAAATGTTTACATAGATCTTCACAGGATGTTGAGGTCCTTATGCAGTGTCACAGGTTCACACTCAGCTGCTAGTCCACCAGTGCCGTGTAGGAAGGCCAAGACAACTCCACAGGCAGCTCCACTCTGTAACACATGGGACACGAAGAGTTGGAATCAATTTGGTGACAATTGACATGGTTCGGGTTTTGCACAAGATTCTAAGCCACGACAGAGGAAAGGGTTCAAGCTGCCTTGAAGAGATACAGAAAGCACAGTTATCACTGCTTTCTCATTGAGCACAGAGTATGTGTCTGTTTCAGGGAATGTTGTTATATATCATCAAGTCAGAACTGACCCATAGCTGAGCCTTCAGTGGGTTTTCAGAGGCAATAAATCACACAGGAGTTGACTGCCCATCTTTCTCCCACAGAGCAGCTGGTGGATTAGAACCACGTACCTTTACGATTTCTTATCACTAAGCCACCAGAACTTCCTGTTTCAGGGAATGGTAGTAATCAACTTGATATAGAAATTGTTTAGATAATAAAGATGAAACGGAAAGAATAATCCACACACTCAAAGGTTTCTAGCTTGATAACACCTAAATGTTAGTGGCTGTAACTAATAAAAAACATGCTAGAATAATAGGTTTGAAATGGAGCAGATGAAACATTTAGTAATTTATATTTCAAAAATATTTATTTAGCACCAACAGTGTACTAGAGATTCACTTAGCTTGGGACATGCTAATTTTGAAATGTTTTTTAGAATATGAAGATGAAATATTAATTTAAGGAGTTTTAAGTATGAATCAAGCTCAGAAGGAAAAATGAAAATAGAGATACTAATACAAAAAAGTGATCAGAGATCCTTCCCAGGACAAATTCTGCTTCTTCAAGTCTTGTTTTTTATATCCCTCTGCAATCAAATGGATATTTAATGCTTAAGAAGTATGTGTGTTTAAAAGTATTATATTTTAGGGCATTATGTTTATCATAAGAGTACGGAATGAGAGTTGCAGAGTGGATTATATTTGGGGTTGGGGTGTGTGTGTGGGGGGGGATTGTGTACCAATGAAGGAGTTTTTCTTTTGCTTTTCAAGGAGAGGAGCAAATGAGGGGAGAAGTGGGGGGTGGGGAGAAAAGTGCAACAATGAATGAATGGAATTCCAAAATCTCTGTAGATGTTCACTGAAATGAAAAATAAATACATTAATAAAAAAAGAAGTGTGTGTGTGTGTGTGTGTGTGTGTGTGTGTGTGTGTGTGTAAAGGTCAAACCATATAGTTATAAACACAGTCAGAGTGCTATTTGGAGATAAAGGTGAGAAAGCTTCATCTCACATACTTTGGACATGTTATTGGAAAGGCTATTATTCCCCAGAAAGAGACATCATGCTTGGAAAGGTCAGTGAAGGAAAGAAGACCTTGAACCAGATGTATTGATGAAGCAATGGGCTATAGAGTTTCAGAGGTGAAGACGGCACAGGACAGGACTAGGTTCAGGTTGTTCATTCATAGGGTCTCTGAGTCATACTCGTCTTAATAGTCAACAACATTTTCTGCTTGATCGCTATAAGATTATCTGGTTTGCTCTGCTCTGTCCCGCTCTTTTAAAGCTAGAACATTTATCTATTTTAATAAGACTTAGTTTTGCAGAAAAAAATAAAGAAAAGGAAAGAAATGAAGGAGGCAGAAAGGAAGTATCAAGTTTAGGGAAAACCCATCTGTATTATTTCACCTGGGGAACAGGCTACCATCAGCTCTCTCGAAAGGTCACCTATTCTAACTTTAAGGAAAGTACCTGGGGGAAAGGAGAGAAGGGTGAAATTTCCAGACCACAAATTATAAAACAGAATTCTATCCAATATCATTGGTTCCTTTAGAAAAATGAGTCACATGGTTAGTCTAATTAACTTTCCCCAAAGAGTTCATCTATCATACATGAACCAGGTAATCCTTACTGTTATGAAGTCATTGAACTCAAATCCTTCACCAGGACTCCAACATTGTCTTATCTCTTGTAATGAAAACTTCCCAAGTTAACAATGGCCGAGCTGGACAGCTCTGTGAGCCCAAGCGAACAGCCCTGCCACCCCCCTCCCTGACCCATTTCCTAGGCTATTTCGCTCCGGCCCAGTGAACTGAGACATTTGACTTTTGGCTGCTGATGTTGCTCTGGAACTCTGTGCATCCCAGGAGATAAGAAGTCATATGTGTGATCCAACTCCTGTTTTAGTATTAAGAATGATGTTGTTGGTTGCCATTAAATTGGCTAAGACTCATGATGACCTTATTATAACAGCATTGCCCAGTCCTGTACCAGAGAAGCCAAGAAATAAGCTTTCTGTGGTCCTCAAGTTAATACTAATTTATGGCAATCTGTGTGCCAAATAGAATCATACCATCATATCTTCAAGTCTGTGATTCTTCAGGAGTGATCAAAAGATATCTCTTTTGGACACCTCTGGTGGGCTTGAACCACCAACCTTTGGCTGACAGTTCCATGTTAATTGTGCCACCCCAAAAACTTCAGAGATTCGTAGGTTTTCACAAACTTTTCAGTGCAAATACTGTACTATTCAGCACTTAAAGAGAAGGAAAGAAAGCAGCTTTTTGGTCTTTATTTTTAAATAGAGATCTAGAAAAGAATTTTTATAAACACTATAATCCAGTATACTGTATAAAACAGTATGCTATCTCTATGTATTGAGTCAGAACTGACCCATAGCTGACTCTCCAGTGGGTTTTCAGAGGCAGTTAATCACACAGGAGAAGACTGTCCATCCTTCTCCAACAGAACAGCTGATAGAGTCAAACCATGTGCCTTCAGAATTGCAGCACAGCTTCTTGCCTCTAGGCTACCAAGAGTTCCCTACTAAACAGTAACAGTGTACTACAGATGTTCTTTTTCAAAAAGTTATGTTGTGCCATAGAGAGGTCTTTGCATTTTAATTTTAGGGTATAGCTTAAAGGAATGAAAGAGTTGAAAAATGATAATATCATTGCTTGATTTCACTTAGAGCTTCTGGGTCAAATAGGTTAATACGACTGATAGACACTTACAGTGCTAGCCATACCTTATGGATCGATGACTGTGCGGAGGCATGAAAGTAGAAGTAAAAACAATCCTTTGGGACCATGAAGATGAGATACTGGCACTTCCGTAAACTATCAGTTATTTCAAACATTTGAGACTCCCATTTCACAAACATGGCATGTCAGTTGGAAAATGTAGCCACAGAGGTATTTCAGCTCAATGACTAACCTAATGTAATTATGTGAGAAATACCATGAGTGAGGCCCATTACCAACACTGAGTGTGGTTTATCTCGGTTTGCCTTCTAAGCCAGCAAAGACATAATTCCAGACTGCTTTGAAAAGGATCACTGTGGAAGTTATATTGTCAAAAAATCAATCCTCTCTTCCAGTAAGACCAAATAGCTCTTGATGTTGTTGTAGCTGGGAGGTGCTGCTGAACTGATTTAACTGCTAGCTGCCTCATGCACAGCAGGAGAGTAAAGCCCGAGTGCATCACTGTGCCAGCCTCACAGTCATTTTTACGTTTGCATTCACGTAACAGTGAATGCAGCCAGGGTGTCAATCCAACCTGGAAAGCTCTTCCCTTGTATTGTTGATACTTTGCTTTACAAAGCATCTTTCCTTCTCCAGGGCCTGGATGCTCTCTCCTAAAAACATGTCCAAAGTATGTGAGACAGAGTTCTCTCCATCTTCACATATAAGGAATATTTGGGCAATATTTATTTCAAGACAGATTTTGTTTGTTCTTCTGCTAGTCTACAGTAAACACAACATTTTTAATAGCCACCATAATTTAAAGGTAACAATTCTTTTCTGATCATCCTTATTCATTGTCTGGGTTTTAAATACTTATGAAGTGATTTAAAATACTTGAGTATTAAAGGGATAGATGATAAGGTATCATTGTCATGACAGGAGTCCAAAACGAAGGCTGCATAGTGGAGTGGACTTGGGGGGAGGGATTGCATAAAAATGAAACAGTTTTTCTTTTACTTGCCAAAGAGAAGAGAGAGTTGGGGCGAAGGGGTGGGCAGGGAGAAAACTGCAACAACGAATGTCTCTGTAAACGTTCATTAAAATTAATTTAAAAATACTTGAATATTTTATTGAGTTTTTATTATACTCAAATGCTTGAGTAACATTTTTGCTTTTGAACACTGTGAAAAAGTCTTTGGGAACAGAACAATCCAATGCAATATGATCTTTGGTTTTGGTTTGTGTTTTGTTTTGTTTTGTGACTGCTGTTTCCATGGATATAGATCGTGGATCTAAGTAAAATTAAATCATTGACAACGTCAATCTTGTCTCCATATATTATAATGTTGCTTATTGTTATTGTTATTGTAATTATTGCTCTATTTGTTATAATGTCCAGTTGTGAGGATATTTGTTTTCTTGATGTTGATTGTAATTCATTATGAAATCTATGATCTTCATTAATGAGTGCTTTAAGTCTTTACTTTCACCTAGCAAGGTTGTGCTATGTGCATATCACAGGTTGTTGACAAGACTTTCTTAAATCCTGATGCCACATTCTTTTTTTTTTTTTACAGCCTAGCTTCTCAGTTTATTTGATTGAACAGGTATGGAGAAAAGATATAACCCTGATGCAAAGGTTTCCTGATTTCAGATCATGCACTATTCCCTTGTTCTATTCTAACAACTGCTTCTGCTCTAAGTACAGCTTCTTTTTTTTGGAGTGGGGGCGCTCGCCATAAGTAGTTGTAAAAGATTCAACAGCAATAAGTTTATGCCCTTGAGTCGCAGACGATTCATAGCAACCCTATGAACAAAAGACCTGAACACTTGTATAACTTTCATCGTTTCTCCAAGTTCATAGAATTTCCAGAGGCAAGCTATTATGGAAGTGGATGCCACTCCTGCTTCCAAGCTTGTTTTAAATTGAGGGGCTCCACCAAACACTGTCCATTATGGATAATCATTATCGCATTTGACACATCAGTGTTCAGGTTCACAGCAACTACGAGTTACCTCTGTACAGCAAATGGAGAGACCAGTGCCACACCAGTCAGAAGAATGCACTATGTTATTATTAATGACAGACCATTGTACAAAATATAAAACTAATCAATGACAAAACACATCTGTTATTACACAGGCATTTTCATAATAAAGATAAAAGTTTTATCATAGAAACTATTCAAACATGGTAGCTAAGTATACTTCTCTTTCCAGGCTAAATTCAAATTATACATCACTCAAAAGCATGTGCAACCAGAATGCTCCTTAAAATAGAGTATGATGACATTTCGACTTGGTGTCACATACTTTAATAAGGGTGTGTCAGGAGGGACCAGTCTCTGGAGATGCACATCATAGTTGGTAGAGAGGGAAAGAAAGGAAAACCCTCAAGATGGGATGGCACAGAGAACCCACAACGGGTCCAAGCGCAGCAGCATTGTGAAGGTGGTACAGGATGAGGCAGTGCTTCATTTCACCATGCAGAGTTCACGATGAGCTGAAGCTGACTCAGCGGCATCTAACAAACACACCAATCTTTCCAGGCCAATTTCCTATGGTTCTCCAGTTCATCACTGCAGGTACAGCTTAGCTCTGCCTCAGTTTTCTCTCTATATTCTTGAGCCACTTGCTGGTCTTTTCGCAGCACCTTCCATCTTTGGCTCAGTCTTTGAGATGACCCTCTAAGATGACCTATGGGCTCCTACAACATTTTTTTAAAAATTAATTTTAGTGAAAGTTTACAGAGACTTAGGGTTTCCAGTCATTCATTGTTGTACTTTTCTCCCTGCCTCCCCCCTCCCCCTAATTAAATTTTCTCTTTGATAAGTAAAAGAAAAACTCCTTCATTGCTATGCAATCCCTCCTCCCAAGTCCACTGCACTGTGCAGCCTTCATTCTGGACTCCTGTCATGACAATAATACTTAATCATATATCCCTTTTAAACAGATCTCTCCTTCATCTGTTGCAATGCCCCTTCTTCTCTGTCTTCCCTCAACCCCAGTGTCAGTCCTGTTTTACAATAGTGGTCCTATGCAATATTTGTCCTTTTGTGACTGAGATATTTCCTACATCTTTATACACAACTAAGAGAAGATTCCTCTCCTCGTTGAATAATTCCACTCCTTGCTCAGTTGCAGACTTCATGCAGGCTGCCATGTGACCATATTGTTTACCCTGCTCGGCCAGTTTGGCCTTTTGCACCAGCTCGTTTTTATCCATGATTGGATAGTCTGTGTCAGGAGTGGTTGGCAGTGGACAGACAGGGGCTCAACAGACTCTGGACTGAGGGCACAGCCAGGCTGGTCTATGTATAGTTTCTGTACAACCACAATTAAGTGTTCTGGGATTCTCATTCTTCTCAATGCTATCCATAATTTTTGGTACTCCACACTGTGAAATGAAACTCCATAGTCAACAAAACGTAAGTTAAAATGTTTCTGATGTTCTTTGTTTTTGTTTAAGATCCATCTGACATCAGCAATGGTATCTCTTGTTCCATGGTCTCTTCTGCATCCAACTTGAATTTCTGACTGTCCCCTGTCAATATATTGCTGCAACTTTAAAAAAAAAATATTTTCAGCAAGATTTTACTTGCTTGTAGTATTAATAACAAAGTTCAAGAATTTTTGTATTCTGTTGGCTTTGAGATGGGAACAAGTGTGGCTCTCTTCTAGTCAATTGAGCAAGTCATCCAAATTTCTTGACACAGGTATGTCAGCAGGTTCTGTACTGAATCCATTTGTTGACATATCTTAACTAGTATTCTACCGACTCCTGGAGCCTTGTTTTTCACCAATATCTTCAGTGCAGCTTGGACTTCTTCTTTCAATCCTGTAGGTTCTTAATTGTAAGCTGTTGTTGTTACCAGGTGCCATTGAGTCAACTAGACTCATAGCAACCCTATCTGCAACAGACTGAAACCGTGCCCTATCTTGTGTCAGCTTCACAATCTCTGTGATGTTCAAGCCCACTGTTGCAGTTGCTGTGTCAATCCATCTCATTGAAGGTCTTTCCTTTTTTTTCCCACTGACTCTATTTTCTCAGCATGATATCCCTTTACAAAGACTGTCCCCTCTTGATAACATGCCCAGAGTATATCAATTATTTAATTTTATTTGCATCGGCAATCAACATCCATGGTAGCAGTAATCAAGAAATCAAAAGATATATTCATTGAGAAATCTTCTGTTAAGGACTCTTTAAAATGCTATGGAATGGGAGCTCTGGTGGCCTAGTGGCAAGAAGCTGAGCTGCAATCCTAAAAGCATGCATTTGAATCCACTGGATGCCCTGCTGGAGAAGGAGTGGCAATCTCCTCCTGTGGCAGTCAGATCCAATTGCATGGCACACAACAATTAAAAATAAACAAATAAAATGCCAACAAGTAATAAAAAAGAAAATAAAATGCTGTGGAGCAAAGAAGCTATCTATCCATTTGAAGACTAAAGTGCACCTCACCCAAGCCATGGTATTTTCAATCGTTTCATATCCATGTGAAGGTTGGACAAAGAAAAAGACTGAGGAATAATCAATGTCTTTGAATTGCAGTTTTGGTGTTGAATATTTAATATCTCACGGACTACCAAAATAACAAATATATCTGTCTGGAGGAAGTGCTACCAGGGTGCTCCTTAGAAGCAAGGTGGCGAAACTTCTCATCTCGTTGGACATCTTGTCAGAAGGCAACAGAACTTAATTATATCTTATCTCCTAAAATGGTTGAGCCATGACAGGTTGGTTTTTTGGTTGTTGTTTGTTTTGTTGGGGGGTTTGGGGGTGTGTGTGTGTGTGTGTGTGTGTACAGTAATTCTATATATTCTTTTTTTATTAATTTCAATGAACATCTACAGAGATTTTGGAATTCCATTCATAAAAACAGTGGTTAGATGCCACGAAGTAGGTGGCAATGCCTTAACCGTATGCATGTTGTAAGGCCCGAGGGCCTCTTCCATCCTTGTCAAGGGAAGTGCTAGCCTTCTCTCCTTTCATGCAACACGAATTCTGTATATTCTTTTGATGCTTCTTGCATGGTTCAACCCTTTGCCCATAGATTCCTTTTGAATTACATCTTGTTTTCATTGTTATGTATTGTCAATTCAGAACTGACTCACAGCTGACCCTCCAGCAGGTTTTCAGAGGCAGTGCATTGCATGTGAGGAGATCGCCCATCTTTCTCCCACAGAGCAGTGTATGGATTTGAACCATGTGCTTTTGGGTTCGCAACACAGTTCATTACCGCAAAGCCTCTACAACTAAACAGTAGAGTTTATTTTCTTCAATTAGGTACATTTGAGAAATGCCAAATGTGTTCATTAGAATACTTTATTTTGTCTTCTCAGACTGTCTTTGACATCATCTATGCATATCTCTTACTTTCATCATTTATGTATGATATCCTTGATATCATCACACAATTCATTCAGCCAAGAGTGCAGAGAGGGGCAAATCCACTCATGAGATAGCCCCAAAATTCTGCTAGGCTATATTCAAGGTCATACGTTGACTTTTGTGGACTTTTATTTCCTTTGGTTTCAATTTACATTTACATAGAAGTAATTGATGGCCTATACCAGAGTCAGCACCTGAACTTCTTATTGATAACATTGAACCTCTCCATGTACTATTTTTTAAAATGTAATTTATTTAATTATATGTATTTGAACCAATAAGGGTTACCAGGGCCATTATTATTTATGTTGTTGGATGAAGAAGTATTTGCAATGAATAAGTTATTTGTCTTGCAAATTTTTGTCATACTGACTCTGGCATTGTTTCTATCACAAAAACCGTATGTTCTAGAAGAAGATTATTCTTCTTTGTTTTCCACTTTTTATTACAGTCAGCAGTAATTATCAAGTGTGTGTGTCATCAATTTTAGATAGTAGAGGTTGTTGAAACCTTCACTTTCTTCATCTTTGGTACTCATAGTTGTGTGTATATTTTAATTACAGTCATATCAACTGGTCTTCTTTGTAGACATGTGGACATTAGCCCATCACTGACAGCATTGTACTTCAGGGTTGGCCTTGAAATGGTCTTTTTTTGTCATGCCTGGCACAGTACATCGTATGTTTGACCTTAAATTCTATGACTTATTAGTGCAAAGCTTCACAGTAAAATGTTTTCAAAGCAACTTGCAGCTTCTCTAGACCACATCTCACCTAGAAAGTCAATTTTACAATAACCTGTCTTTCACAGATGCTGGGATCATGAACAAATGGATTCATAGCCATTCTTGAATTTCAGATCCACTCCACCATTATAGTCAATAAGTATGAATTATTGTCAATTCAGGGAGTAACATGCAGGACAGTCAGAAAGGAAAACTTTGGAAATATTAAGTTGTTCTAGCACTGAATTTCTCAGATAGAACTTCCTGTGCACTGCTCTCTACCAAAGTAGAATGAATTAATAAACCAGTAGTCACTTCCCCCTGCATCCAAGCTCTTGTGAAACAGTTCCGACACAGTATCCTTAGCTGCTAATGGAAAGGTTAGAGGCTCAAGTGCATCCAGGGTCACCTCAGAGGAAAGGTTTGGCAATCTACTGCTGAAACTTGGCATGTAAAAATTATATGAAGCACAGCTCCACACCCATACGAACACCCATCCACACATACAAGAATACTATGACCCATCAATAAACAAATGGATAGAGAAACTGTGGTATATTCACACAATAGAATACTATGATGCATTGAAAAACAAGGCACTCATGAACTATTACACAAAATGGGTGACCCTGGAGGACATTGTGCTGAGTGAAATATCTCAGTCACAAAGGGACAAATATTGCATAGTGCCATGTTGTAGAATGGGACTGACCTCAGGGTTGAGGGAAGACTGAGAAAGAGGGGATAAATAATGCATACTGCATTGAAACAGATGAGTGAGAGAACTGTTTTAAAGAGATAAATGATTAAGTATTATTGTCATGACAGGAGTCCAGAACAGGAGTCCTTTTGTTATGACTCCAGCTCCTTGCACATTTCATTGTAATATTTTACTTTGTCATCCCGTGCTACCTTTTGAAATCTGTTCAGCTCTTTAGTATCTTGAATTCTTCCTTCTGCTTTGGCTTCTCTGTGCTCCAGTACAATATTCAGAGTTTCTTCTGACGTACATTTTGGTCTTTTCTTCCTCCTCTGTCTTTGTAATGACAGTTTGCACTCTTCCTGGATGATACCCTTGATACCCTCCCATAAGTCATCTGGTCTTCCCTCATTAGTGTTCAGGGCCTCAAACCTATTCCTGAGATGGTTCTGAAATTCAGGTGGGATCTCTATCTCTATCTCTCTATCTCTATCTCTCTCTATCTCTATCTTTATCCAGTTGGTCCAGTGGTGGGAATCATTGTCTTCTTGACACTGACACTCAATCCATATTGGAGGCTGCAGTCCTTGACCCTCTGCAGCAAGCACTTCAGGTCCTCCTCAGTTTCAGCAGCAGGGTTGTGTCATCTGCATAACGCAGATTGTTGATAGATCTTCCACCAATCTTGACCCCACATTTCCGCTCATAGAGCACAGCCTCCCGAATAATTTGTTCTGCATACAGGTTGAAAAGGTATGGAGATAAGATACATCCCTGGCGTATGCCCTTCCCAATTTTGAACCATCCAGTGTTCCCTTGCTCTGTTCTGAAGACTGCCTACTGGTCCAAGTATAGGTTGCGCATTAGAACAATCAAGTGTTCTGGGATTCCCATTCTTCTCAGAGTCAGCCACAGTTTGTTATGATCCACACAGTCAACGCCTTTGCATAGTCAATGAAACACAGATAGACATTCCTCTGGTAGTCTCTGCTTTCAGCTAAGATCCATCTAACATCAGCTACTACATCCCTAGTACCACAACCCCTTCTAAACCCAGCCTGGACTTCTGGCAGTTCTCTGCTGATGTGCTGTTCCAGTCATTTTTGGATAATCCTCAGTAGAATCTTGCTTGCATGTGAAACCAATGATATTGTTCTATAGTTTCCACATTCTGTTGGGTCACCTTTCTTTGGGATGGGAACAAATATAGATCTCTTCCTGTCAGTTGGCCAAGTGGTTGGCAGCATCAGGATGGATGGTGAAGAGATTGAGATTATTCACAGCTTTAGTTTGCTTGGCTCCACAGTCAACACTCTTGGCACCAGCAGCCAGGAAATTAAAAGGCGCATTGCCATGGGAAAGTCTACTGTTAGGGACCTCTCCAAAGTACTGCAGAGCAATGGTGTCTCTCTGGAGACTAAGGTGTGTCTGATCCAGGCCATGGTTTTTGCAATCACTTGGTATGCGTCAGAGAGTTGGACAATGACTAGGGAATATAAAAGGAGAATTGATGCCTTTGAGCTGTGGTGCTGGAGAAGAGTATTGAGAGTACCATGGATTGCTAGGAAAACAAACAGAGTCATCCTGGAAAGAGTTAATCCAGGTTGGCCCCTTGGAGGCAAGGATTCTGAGGCTCCATCTAACATACTTCAGACGTGTTGTAAGGAGGGACTGGTCCTTGGAGAAGGACATCATGCTTGTGAGGGTGGAGGGACAGCACAGAATTGGAAGGCCCTCTATGAGGTGGATTGATTCGGTGACTGGGGTAATTGGGATGGGAGTATCAGAGACAGTGTGATTGGCACAGGTTAGAGCAGAGTTTAGGGCTGTTGTACATAGGGTTGCTACGGCATGTAACAGCCACCACCAAAACAACTCTCTCTATCTCTATCTCTAATCTCTATCTATATCCAAGTCTAAATCTATACTATACCTGTACCTGTACCTATACCTATACCTATATCTATATCATCATTTCTCTAATGTTCATGGAGTTTCTAAAGGCATGTTGTTTAGAAAGTAGGTGCCAATCCTGCTTCCAAGCCTGTCTTAATCCAGGAGCTACACCAAACACCATTAGGGCATTTGACACACCAATAGTACAGCATTCAGCATCACAGCAACTCAAGTTACCTCAGTACAGCAAACTGACAGACCAATGCTGTACCACTTAGGAGAATGTTCTTCCCAAACACAATTAATCCAGTAAATCTAATCAACTCATACACAATTGTGAATGAATAAAAACAATTGAACAGTTTACACCCAACTCTCAACTAAAACAAGATAGCTTACCCTCCAGAATCCAATTGTTTTCACACCTGAGCTTCCAATCTGGAGAGGAGAGAGAGAGAGAGATACAGACACAGATACAGATGAGATAGAGATAGAGATAATAGATATAGAGATGTTGAGACACACACTTAAAAATGTGTTCACCAAGTTGTGTCAAGAAATCTGGAGGACAACCACTTGGCCAACTGAATGGAAGAGATCTATACTTGTTACCGTCCCAAAGAAAGGTGACTCAACAAAGTGTGGAAATCGAAAAATATCATTGATATCCCTTACAAGCAAGATTCTGCTGAAGATTATCCCAAAACAACTGGAACAGCACATCAACAAAAACTTCCAGAAGTGGAGACTGGCTTTAAAAGGAATAATGGTACTAGGGATGTATCTTGGCTGAAAGCAGGGAATACCAGAGCAATGTCTATCTGTGTTTCATTGATTATGCAAAGGCATTTGACTATGTGGATCATAACAAACTG
>NW_006399969.1:1419614-1421448 GCF_000299155.1 Elephantulus edwardii
CAGGAGACTTGATGGCACACAACAACAACAACAACAATACTAAACACACACACTTTGGGCATGATATCAGGAGGGGCCAGTCCTTGGGAAAAGGCATCTTGCTAGGAAAAGAAGAGGATCAGCCAAAGAGATGACGACCCTCAAGCAGACTGATTGATACAGTGTAAAGATGGGCTGGAGCGTATCAGACACAAGGAGGATGGAACAAGACAGGACAAGGTTCAGATCTGTTGCTCAGAGGGTTGATATGAGTGGTAGTCAACTCAATGACATCTAACACAAATGATTACTTATGTGACCAAAGGTCTGTTTTCTTATCATACTCATATCAGAAAGCCCAGAACCCGGTCAAGTCTAAGATCTCCCTGTCACTGCAATGGCTCGCTTTTACTCTCATGACAGCGGACGGATCACTTTGCTCATTCTGGCTTTTCTCAGCATCCAGACAAAAACCGTGTTGGACACTTGGCCCAGAGTTTCAGCAGTATTCTGCTACGTGGGCAGGGACAGGGAACTGAGCTACTGTCATCATTGTTTTTCAAAGGTGCGTCTCCTCCCACTGGGGGTTTTCTGGCAATGGTGTGGCCTCTCTAAGACCCCTGCCTGTCTTACCAATGGGCTGGCTCTCCTGTGTTTGCTTAGTGACTGAGATTCAAAAGCAAAGGACATCATGTAGAACTGAATGGACTTAGGAGTTCCATGTGCTGTCTAGACATCCCTCCACTTGGGAAAAGGGAGTAGGCAGTGGACAGCTAGCCCCTCAACAGCAATGACAGCTCAACTGAGAACAAGGCGGCAGGGTCTTGTCTGTCTGGTCTAGCGCTGAACAAGTTTCTGGAATCCCCTTCCCTTTATTACACTTGCCTTTGTTACAATTCAAGTCTTTATTCTTCTGCCCCAGGTCCGATGGGTCAGAAGGCCATTGGAAGGCTATATTGGGCTCAAGGCCAAGTTTCACTCTACCGTGGAGCCCAGGGACTTTCCTTTGGAATCCTGTGCTTCAGACTTTCACCTGGTCTATAGGAAAGGCAGCAGAGGACTAAGGGGAACCCAGTTTATTCCGTAGGGAATTTACTGTCTAGCTTAGTACTGCAAAATATTTGTTTGAAAGACCTTTGTGCCCAATATTTTTTCTTTCGGTCCCTTCCAACAGAACACAGTATTTAGAGGAACATTGACTTAGGATATCTTAGAAGTTGACATTTGCTTCCACAATTAAGATGGAGAGGGGAGGCAAAGTTGCTGTTCTTGTTAAGTGTCATCGAGGCAACTCCCACACATAATGACCTCAACACAATCCATAATGACCTTCATACAAAGAATGAGACCCTGCCTGATGCTGTGCCCGCCTTGCCCTCTCTGCTGTACTGTGTCAGCCCATCTCCCTGGGCTCTTTCTTTTTCCCCTTTTTTTGCTGACCCTCTGCTTTTCCAAGAATGATGCCTTTCTTGAGGGCCTGACACATCCTGAGAACATAACCAAAGTAGGTAATACAGTCTCACAGTTCTTACTTGTAAGGCAAGTTCTGGCTGCACTTTTTCCAAGAATGATTTGTTTATTCTCCTGGCAACCCAGGGTCTTTCTAATATTATTTGAGAACATCACAACACAAAAATCAATTCTTCTTTGATCTTCCTTACTCATCAGTAATCAAATTGTTGAAAGCAGTAGGCAGATAACAAATGACAGATTACACTGAGCAAACCTATTGTCAAGATTTTTTTTCATTGACTTGCTTATAATCATTCATATATGTTGTGCTTTGTACATATACTTTGTGTTTTATACAATCATTCATATTAGTTGTGCTTCAGTCATGTACCTTATGGGTTTT
>NW_006399969.1:1421878-1424560 GCF_000299155.1 Elephantulus edwardii
AGCGTCTTAGGCCGCCGGAACGCTGGTGACGTGCGGATCTTCTTTTTTTTTTTGGCTGTGGACGCCCTTCAGGACTGCCTTCTTGGCCTTCAATGCCTTTGCTTTGGCTTCAGTTTTGGGAGGGGCAGGGGCTTCCTTCTTCGCTTTCGGCGCTATCTTCGTAGAAAGCGTACCTTATGTTTTATACCATCATTCATATATATTATATCTTATATAATTATTACCATTCATTTATGCCTCTTATCACCCCATCATTTCAAGTCCCCGTTGAACCTTTCCCACTCATACACCCTCTTCCACCTACCAACCTCTGCTATCTGCAGTGATTTCCTCCCTTGCCTTTTTTGTTCCCCCTTCTCCCCTTCTTTCCATTTTGAACATATACACATACACATCTTGCTCAGTTATCCACCTATTTTCACAACAGTGGCCTTATGCAGTATTTGTCCTTATGTGGCTGAGTTATTTTGCTCAGCATAATGCTATGAAATCATTGTTCCTTAGTGCTGCATAGTATTCCATTGTGTGGTTGTACCACAACTTCTCAATTCATTCATTTGTTGCTGAGTCTCAAGCACTTCTTTAGATGGTAAAGATCAGAATGTCACTTTGAAGAATAAGGTGTGGCTAACCTAAATCATGACATTTTCAATTGCTTCCTATGCATGCAAAAATTGAGCAGTGTATAATGCAGACAGAGGAAAAACTGATGCCTTTGAAATATCAGACTGGGGACAAAGTAGGGTTCTCAGATTTCCTGAAAATCTTCAGAATGCCTACAGTACTATGAATGACCTGATGTGGATCTGTGTAATTTTCATACATGACTAGGTTGTTATTGTTATTATTGTATACAATCAAGTCAGAAGTGACCCATAGCTGACCCTCAGGCAGGTTTTCAGAGGCAATAAATTACACATGAAGAGACTGCACGTCTTTCTCCCACAGAGCAGTTGGTGGATTTAAACCACATGCCTTTGGGATTGCAATGCAGCTTCTTACTGCTAGGTAGGACTTTGCAAATGTGAGGTGATATGGTCCACCAAGGGAGTTCTATACCTTGTTAATAATGCAAATAAAATACATGGCATCTTTGTGGAGGAGTCGAGAGACCATGCAAATACAGTATATAGAGGCCTAAATGTGAGTACTGGTCAGTCTTGTCATCCTGCCAGGCCTACAATAAGTCTTCCCAAAGGTAGAAAGAGGGCAGCTCACTGACATCATGAAAGAAGCGCCAGGAGTTGCACACAACCTTTAGACCTGAGATTCCAGACTCAGAAAGGAGTGCTGAACCTCTTTGACCCCAGAGACCACCTGAAACAGCTGAGAAGACGGCACAGAGGAGCAACAGAGAGATGGTACAGAGGGAGCAGAACGTGCAGACCAGCAAGAGACAGGCCTGTGGGTTTCTGGACCATCATGTGAGAAAGCTGAGTGCCTGTGGAGAGGGAGGCTTGCTTACAGACTCGATGCCATCGTACATTTGCCTGGGAGCAAGGTTTATCAGAGCCAAAGACCTTCCAGTTTACAGTTGCTTAGCAGTGTGGGATGCTTTAGGGCACTTAAAAAAGTAGGAAAGGCCTTGGTAGCACGTATTGGAAGAGCCCTGATTGCTTAGTCAGTAGGAGTTGGGTTGCTGACCCAAATTCAAATGGCTGGACGCCCCTAGCTGCTTTCTGGTAGAAAGACAGGCAATTTCTTCGCAGGGATTTATAGCTTCTGAAAACCTGCTGAAGAGAACAGCACACAACAACCGCACTTGTTGTGCAGGGCAGAGGGCAAGAACACACAGTTGAGAATCAAAGAGAAGTCTGGCTTTGAGCGCAGTTGACTGAGGAGCTGTCTCCTGAGTTACTCATGACCCTGCATTGCTCCTAATAAACACGAAAACTATTATCACCTGTCAGTTCTGTGAAGCCCCTGCAATGAATTGTCAAGCCTAGCAGAGATGTAGAGAGTGCCCTGGGCTAACAGTTGATGTCAGAATTGATGGACAAATCTGACTTTGGGCTGTTGATGCGGTTGAAGTCAGGGTCCTAAGGTCTCAGCTTGCACCACTTTTACAACCCTAGTCCCAAATAAGTCTTTTCGGATGTGGACATCTCAGAGATTCAGTGTCCAAGCAGGACCCGTCAAGGGCGACTCTTCCCTAAAACATTCACTCTTATTACGCACTGAATTGTGTCCCCATTGAATAGTTCATTAATATTAGGCACCATATCTGAGTGTGAGCAAGGGTTTCTTAGTTTTCTAAATGAGGTCATATCAGTATGGGTATATCTTAAGCCAACTGCTTGAGATACGAAAAGAGCAGATTCGACACAGAAGCAAGGAAGTACATATAGGAGGAGGTAGATGCCACTTGATGATCCAAGGAGCACACAGGGAAATTGAGACAAGAACTTTCATGCACAGCAGGTGAAGAAATAATGCGCCCCTGCAGCCAGAGCCCTGAATTGAGATTTAGTATTAATTTGGACTGACATATGGGCAAAGTAAGCCAGGGATGCATCCTGTCTCCATACCTTTTCAACATGTATGCAGAGCAGATTATCCGAGAGGTTGGGCTCTAAAGGAGAAGTGTGGCATCAGGATTGGTGGAAGATCTATTAACAATCTGCGTTATGCAGATGACACAACCCTGCTTGCTGAAACTGAGAAGGACCTCATGCACTTGCT
>NW_006399969.1:1425270-1440738 GCF_000299155.1 Elephantulus edwardii
AACAACAACAACAAACAACAATGTGTCAAAGCCACCCTGGTGACACAGTGGTTAACTACTTGGCTATAACCAAAGGGTCGTTAGTTCAACTCCAACAGCTGCTCTGTGAGCGAAGACGAGACAGTTGGCTTATGCAAAGGTTTAAAACCTTGGAAACCTGATGGGGTGGCACTACTCAACAGGTCACTATGAGCCAGAATTGACTCAATGGCAACGGGTCTGGCCAGTCATAGCAGTACAAAGATGTCCCTCAAGGTGGTCACTACATCGTTAGTGGCCCTACAACCAGTACAACTCTGCATTCAGTTTGCCTTTGAACATTGCACACAGGGACCTAAGCCTGATTCCATTCCTTATAGCTGGTAAGAAAAACGTGCAGCAAAGGTCCATGAATGGTAAAGAGTGAATGACTACCTGGGAATTTTGTACTGCAACCCAGGGCTTTCTCAGACCAGTGAAAGCAGATTACTTCAGACAATGACTGCAGAAGAGATCTTTCTCAGTAACACTAAATCCATTAGCAGGAAATAAAATAAATTTAAGTCAGCAATGTGGAAAAATATTAGTCTATCACACTTAGGAAAAGAACTCTGCAACTGTCATTGAGATAAAACTGGTCTCATGGAATCTTCATTTAAGGTAGGCATTTTCCTAAACCAAGTGCAATGAATGGGTTTGTGATGGAAATGGGACATCATGTTGAAAACAAAGAGACTAGTTCAAGGTCTAAAACTGCAAAAACAAGATGTTCATTGTTTACTGATTTCATAAATCTTACACTGAAGCATAATTTTTATTAATCCCTATCAGCAACTAAGAAAGAAAAGACAAAAAAGGAAGATAAAAAAGGAGATCTTTCTCCAGCAAACACATGAGAAAATGCTCTCACTGCATAGCCATTGTTGTTGTTGTTATTATTATTATTGTTATGTGTTGTCGAGTTGCTTGCAACTCATAGCGACCTATGTGCAAGAGCCATAAACCATGCTCTATCCTGTGCCAACCTCACTGAATCCAATACACCTCCTCCCACTACCTCAATCACTGAATTTATCCATCTCATCAAGGATCTTCCTCTTTTGCACTATTCCTTCACCTTCCAAAACATGATGTCCCTCTCAAAGGACTAGTCCCTCCTTGCAACATGCCCAGAGTATGTCAGTTGAAGCTTCAGAATCCTTGCCTCTGAGGAGCAGCCCAGCTCCACCCTCTCCAGAACCAACCTGTTTGTTCTCCTAGCAGTCCATGGTATATTTAACACTCTTCTCCAGTATCACAGCTCAAAGGCATCAATTCTCTTTCCATCACCCCTAGTCACTGTCCAGCTTTCTGATGCATAGCATGTAGTTGCAAAGACTATAGCCCGCATCCAGAGCACCTTAGTCTTCAGTGTGAGTTCGTTGCTCTTCAGTACTCTAGAGAGGTCCCTGACAGCTGACTTACCCAATGCAATTCATCTCTTGATTTCCTGGCTGTTGGTACCAAGAGTGTTGATTATGGAATCAAGCAAACTAAAACTGTTAATATTAAGAGATGTAAAGTCTTCATTTGAGCCTCAGGAGACTTGTACACTAATGTTTATAGCAGTGTTATTTACCATAACAAGAGCATGGAATGAGACCAGATATCCAACTACAATCAAATGAATTGAGAAATTGTTGAACATTCACACAATGGAATACTATGCAGCACACAGAGGCAATGATTTTATAAATTACTAACTAACTTGGGAGGGCCTGGAGAGCATTATGCTAAGTGAACTAAGTCAGTTCCATAAGGACAAATATTGTATAAGATTATTATTGTAGAATGAATATGAGGATCCAAGGGGAGGAGGGAGGAGGGAAGCAGAGGGGTGAGGAAGGGCACGGCCTTAACCAGAAGGTCGCACAATTTGATAGGTGGTGGTGGTGGTGGTGGTGGTGGTGGTGGTGAAGGAAATGGGAACAATCTGGTGTAAAAAACAATACATACAAACTTTGTAAATAAACCAGTATAAAATAATTTAAAAAAAAATAAAAACAAACTCATCCCAGCAACAATAATAAAGTTCAGGAAGACAGAAAACAACAAACACTGATGACCGTGACGAGAGATTGGGTCTCACACACACCTCTGGTGGAAATACAAAATGATGTAACAACTCTGGAAAACAGTAGGACCACTCCTTAAAAAGTTGTTGTTGTTTGCCTTCAAGCTGGATATAACCCATAACTGACTCTGCAGTGGGTTTTCAGAGGTAATAAATCTCACAGGAGGAGATTTCCCACCAGAGCTCTCTAGCCCTAACCCTTAAAGAGTAAGAAACAGACATACCATTTGATCCAGCAATTCCACTACAGGGCGTATATCCTAAAGAAATAAGAGCTGCAACACAGATACATGCACATTCACGCTCATTGTAGCATCATCGATAATTACAAAGAGATGGAAAACAACCTACGTGTCCATCAAGGTGAATGGACAAACAAGTTGTAGTATATATATGCAATGAAACACTATATAACTCTAAAGAACCACAAAGAATTTAAGAAACATCAAATAGTATGGATGAAACGGGAGGACATTATGCTGACTGAAATATGTCAAACACAAAAGGGCAAATATTGTGTGAGTTCTCGAATTCAAAAGGGCTAAGGAAAACTGTGTAAATAGAATTTTGCTGGTTACCAGGAATGGGAGGGGAAAAGAAAGGGAAGGGAAATTCATAACAAGATAGCAGACACATACTGAGATGGGTAAAGAGAAAGACTATACATAATAATGAGTGATTAGCATAATCACTAAAGAAAGGGAATATTATGGAGAGGGGTGTGCAAGAGTTATGGATAATAATAGGTTATTATATACACAACCCTACATTACTAATAATAATAAACATTAAACTGAAATTGAATGCACTGGCAGACAGACAAGGCAAATAGATATGAACAAGTTTGTCAGATTCTATGTCAACATGAGCATTGTCATTTGAATATACTACAAACATATCCACATATAGGGCAGAGACAATAGAGGGAAAGCTCTACAGACTTCTTAACTCTACAGTCAAAGATCCTGAGGGAATCAGTCACTGGGCATGAAGTCTCAGGACCTTAGTTTTGGAGGACATCAACTCAAAGGACATAAAATAGTCCACAATATTCTACATCCTTCAATGGTGAACTTCAATGAGGTACTGGGAAGTATTTGAGCAGCCAGCTAAGTACAACCATTGGTCTCTCCCAGTCTGGAGCAAAGAAGAGAGCAGAAGATCAAAGACACAAAGAAACAGTCAGTCCACCTGCAGATCTCAACGTGCATGACCCAGAAACCGGAACGAGATGACTCCTGGCTGCCACCATTAACTGCCCTGGAAAGGACCAGTACCACCCTGAATGGGAGCCTGGATAGAGTGAGAGATGAATGTAGAACACGTTCGAATCACATGACAGCCAGGCTTACTTGTCTGACAAAGAGTAGCAGGATTCCCAAAACTATGACCTTTCCTTACTCACTCTTTGAGCCCAGAACTGAATTCATTCTGTGGTAAAAGAAGATCAATAAGGTGAACAATAACAGTGGGGAGGCACTTAGCTCTCAGAACAGTAAATTAGACAGGATCACAAGGATTTTCCCAAAGATAAAACTCAGAAGGCAAAAGGAAGTGGATGAGGATATGAATGGCAAGAACCATTGTGAGATCATGGGAAGAGTGATGATACAATGTGGGGACTGTAATCAATGCCATAAAACAAAACATGTATGACTGGTTGAATGGGATACCAATCTGCTCTGTAAACTTTCATTAAAATGACAATAAAAAGCTAAGGGGGGTGAAGCACTCAAATCACAATAAAAAGTTAAATTAAAAAAATCTTTCAATAGTATATTGCATTATACTTGTATTCCTGATATCCAGTGGTTGAAAAATCTATAGGACAAAAAGAGGCTATAAATACATTTATGCTTTAAAATGCACTTAAATCTAATTAAATCAGGTACAGAAACACTACAGACATCTTAAAAGCATAATGTACGTATTTCCATAAGGCACCATACGCTCCATGCAGGTAGGCTTGGTGGACATGTGGGTATCCAGACCCCCTTCATCATTCACCATCATCCAGGCATCTGTAGCTCACATCCTCTAATCAATAATCTAAGCTACAACGTCAAAGCACCTGCCTACTCAGGTGTAACGCCAACAGGCTTCAGCATAGGTTGTTTAGTGTGATGACAGAATCAGACAGTAGTCATGTCCCCATCAGACACCAAGTAGACACTGAAACAGCTGACCAGTAAGCGGTTCATCTCCATGAAGGATGGTTGACAATAGTTATGTCCTGTGAGAGGAAACGGGTCCAGCAGGTTAACGTCAGGGCAGGATCATGCTTAGCAGAAGCTTAGAGGTAGGGGATGTCTTACTCTCCTAGTGCTGCTACAACACCTAGTGTTATTTTGTGTTATTGAGTCAGAAGCGACCCACAGCTGACCTTCCAGTGGGTTTTCAGAGGCAAATAATCACATGGAAAGAGATTGCCCATCTTTCCTTCGTGGAGCAGCTGTTGGATTTGAACTATGCGCCTTTGGTATGGCAGCACAAATAGAATAAGATAGGCCACTAAGCTAATGGGTAGACTGTCAGGGAGTCAAGACAAAGTGCCGTGTCAGAGATGAAGGCAACCCTGGTGTCCTCACTCCTGGGTCCGGCTGGCAGCAAAGGGTGGGATATGGAAAGTCAGCAGAGGGCACAGTCGTGGAAGGCCCATTACCTCTCATGTCTGGGAAGGTGTACGATTTCATTCTCAGAGCTGCTGGTTGGTGGACAAGGCTGAGAGGGCAGTCAGAAATTCAGGACCAGGGGACAGACTGGGTCAACTAGCAGGAGCATTGAAACATTGAGCTCCAGGCACTGATGGAAACATTGGACACAACGAACCCAACGAAACAGCAGGACACCCAGTACTGCTGGCAGACTGTGCAGCTAACTAAATGCCAACAGTGTGTATCCACCCCATACTCCATGAGAGGAAGATGGGCTGTCTCCTCCAGGATTGACCTGAAGTTCTTGTTGTTGTTATGGCCTCTTAAAACCAATTCATAGCTGACCTGCCAGAGGGTGTTCAGAGGCTGTGAATTCCATGGAAGGGGATCGCCCACCATTCTGCCATGCAGCAGCAACTCCAGGATGGATTCAAACTTCGTGCCTTTTGGTTGACAGGGTAACACTTTACCACAGACCACCAGAGCTCTCTAGTAAACATCCACAGCCTCAGAAAACTGATGGCGGGCACCATGAGAGGACAATGGATTCGCTTTGGGTTTTCAGTCTCATCTAACAGTGTTACCAGGACCCAGATCACAGAACCACACTTTCCATGAGATCTGAGAACTCAACTAAGTTGTGGGGGGCTGGGGAGGAGTGAGGGGTGGGATGTGTGTGTGTGTGTGTGTGTGTGTGTGTGTGTGTGTGTGAGAGAGAGAGAGAGAGAGAGAGAACAAATCAGAATGCTTTCCTAGTCTCCCCTCTCTTTTGCACTGTACGTGCATAATTGCATTCAGCAGGGGAAAACATTAATCCATGGGGCCTCACTTCCCAAAAAAGCAAATGAGAGTGAAACAGCTTTACGGGCAGAATCTTTGTGGGCTCTCTTGACTCAAATCCTTTTTGTAATTCAGGAGCCAGAAGCTTTTCCACACCGCCCCCACACCTCAGACTGAAGCTGCCTCTCCAGACGGCACCTCAAAGCGGCCCTCTCCTCAAGCCCAGCCAGAAACACTTTCCCATCTTTGTCCTTGCATCCAAAACAGGGTGACTCATGTAGATGGCAGTGGTGCTTTAAAAAGGCTCGCTGGGACCCAGGATGTTATCTAAGGGCAAGTTCTTCACCAACATCAGAGCCCTCCCCATCAGCACACCCAGCAGAGCAACCAGGACAATTGAGCTCAGCAGGGTTTCAAATAGCAAAAAAATTCTAGTAATGATCCCCAGTCAAAACAAAGCATCTTGACTGGGAATGGAGTTCTACCCAGAGACTAGCAGTCAGGCAATAAAGAAAAACTTGAGGAAGAAGAAACCAAGAGCAGGGCAAGCTGATGACTGGGTGTGAATCTCATCATCCCTTTAATGTGACATCAGCTGCCTGGAGAAGGGTGTCTTTCTGGCTGAAAAGGGTTATGGTCAAAAAAGGAAGTCTCTAAGTTTCCTCTACTGTGTGCTACCCAACTTGTAATGGTTTGGATTTCATTGTGCACCCCCCTAAACATGTTAGAACCCAAACTTCCTGATCTGTGGGTACAATCAAATCTAATACAATCCTCCTCTGTAATGCAATCTTATGCAGCTTATCAGTTGAGACTGTGAAGCAAAGTAGGGCAGATCCTTCAACTCACCACTCCAAGGCTCTACTAAGAGCAGCAGAAACACAGAAAGATATGATGTGAGGATCACCTACACAACAAGGAACCAAGGCGAACTCCTGACAAGGAAGGAACTGGTGTGGCTGAAACCCTGATATGGCTTTCCAGGCATTTGTGTTATAGCAGCACTGTGTAAGTAATCATCTATTGACAGTGGCATTTCAATATAGCTTACGCGGGAAGGTGAACAGCCAATTCCACCCTGACGCCTGCACAGGCACCTTCTTCTTCTTCGGATGAGATGAGGTTGCCTCTCCAAGAAATGTATAGCCTTTCTCTGACCACTTTCATCATAGGGCAGTAGTCATGGCTGAAGGAGGCATGGTTGGGCCTCTTCCATCAACCTCCCCTTCTCCCACACAGGTAGATTTCAAAAGATAGTGTTTATCCCACACATCACCAGGCTTCACAGACAAGCAGAAGAATAGTAGGAGGTGCAGAGTGGGTCAGTGGTAGGATTAGGACCTCCAATGTAGGAAATCCGGGTTTGATTCTCAGCAAATTCCCAGATACCACCTGTCCACCAGCAGGGGTGTTTATGTGTGTGTTGCTAGGATAGAGAACCAGTTTCAGTGGAGATTCCACACTTTAAGATAAAAGGACCTGGTTCTCTGTTTCTTCAAATCAGCCTATAAAAACTCTGCAGAGCTGGTGCAACCACTGTGGAAGGCGGTATGGCGCTTTCTCAAAAAGTTGCAAATAGAGATACCATTTGACCCAGCAATTCGACTACTGGGAATATACCCTAAAGAAACCATAACTGCCACCCAAGCAGATATAGGCACATCCATGTTTATTGCGGCTTTGTTCACAATAGCAAGGAGTTGGAAACAACCTAAGTGCCCATCGACAAACGAATGGTTAGAGAAGCTGTGTTATATTCACACAATGGAATACTATGCTGCATTGAAAAACAAGGAACTCATGAAATGTTATTCAAAATGGGTGACCCTGGAGGACATTATGCTGAGTGAAGTATCTCAGTCACAAAAGGACAAATACTGCATGATGTCACTGTTGTAAAACTGGACTGACCTTGGGGTTGGGGGGAGACTGAGAAAGATGGATTCGATAATGTATGTTGTACTGAAACAGATGAGTGAGAAAACTGTTTGAAAGGAATATGTGATTAGGTATTTTTGTCATGACGGGAGTCCAGAGCGAAGGCCGCATGGTGGAGTGTACTTGGGGGGAGGGATTGTAAAACAATGAAAGAATTTTTCTTTTACTTTTCCAAGAGGGTAGTGTACTGAGAGGGAGGGTTGGAAGGGGAGAAAAATGCAACAATTAATGAATGGAAATCCAAAGTCTCTGTAAATTTTCATTGAAATTAATAATAAATTTTAAAACCAACCAACCAACCAACAAACAAACAAAAAACTCTACAGAGCACAATCTACCCCTAGGATCTCAATGGTTTGATAGTCAACTATCAAGGGACTGGTGCAGAACCAGGAAGCACTTCACTCCATTAAGTATAGAGTCACCAAGAGTTGTGGGCTGACAAGAAGGCAGCTAACAACCAGAAGAGTAGTACCAAGAACCACCATTTATTGCCTACAGCAGGCATTGCTGACAGGCCTGGCATGGGGGGTAATTTTGGTTACTTAGTTAACCTAACCACTCTTCCCTTCTTTATATCTAACACAAGCTTGGTCAAGTTCTTCTCACACGTGCTCTCGGCATATGTACCATCTATCTACATTAATTGCTTTGAGCTCATTCTTCTTGCTTCAAGAATGTAGGTAGAAGCCCATCGCTCTACACTTAAAACTGTGGGCTAGAAGTTGCACTGTCACCCCAAAGGCAGATGATTCAAATCTACCAGCTGCTCCAAGGAAGAAAGATGTGCAATCAATCACCTCTTGAGGGAATTACAACCTCTGAAAACCTGCTAGAGGTTCGGTTCTGACTTGACAGCAATGAGTTGAGTTGTTGAGTTGAGTCTGTGGTGGTCACATGGATAATTAGACTGATCAGACTGAAGGGAAGGACTCAGCCTTTCTTCTCTCTGTCTGTCTGCCTTCTGTGCTGATTGCCCTCATTGCCACTGGCTGTCATCTCAGAGCTGTGAGAGAAGCCACGCAAAGAACAAATTCAGCACCTGAAGACAGGTCAGATAAGGGATCACAGAGGCATGGAGCCAGGTCCTTAATCACACCATACCTGAAAACAGCCGTACCACAGGACTTCTTGATACGTGAGAGTATCTTAATGGATGTAACTGGGGCAAAACCTCTTTCTTATTTCCCAAGGTGGAAGGAGAGCTGCTCTTCCAGGTCTGTGACCCTCTGTCTCCCTGGTCCTCAGTAACCTCATATTTAATAAATGTGAGGACTCTTTGCACTCCAGCATTTATAGTATTTATGTAATGTTCCTGAAAAGGTACGTATCATATTAAGTGGCAAACCGCTGAGATTAGCTCAAAAGAAAAGGAGAGTTCAAGCTTAAAAGCAGAGTTGCCAAAGCAGTAAAAAAGATGACTTGAGGAGACACAAAAAAACAACAGTCAATGAACCCAGAAAATCAATGAGGCGAAAACCATGCGCCCCTGAGAATGAATGACTCGGAGATAATCTTATATTCCCTTTCATACTCAGCTAAATATAAGCCATTTTCCAAGTCACTCCACTGTGCCTGCTGGTTCTGGCTACTCAAAAAAGATAAAGAATCCCAGTGCCATTCATGGGAAAAGGGCAATAGAAAGCAGTAGAATGAATGAAAAGAAAACGTGTTATGTGGGCCAAGGACTCTGGGATTCTTCCTGAATGGAATTTTCCCCCCCTCTACATTTTTGGGGCTATTTTGTTCCTTTATAGTCTCCAGTCATTGAGTATTTTAATGACCCAGTATTATTTCTGCTAAGAGCCATTTTGTCCCAATAAGAGATGTTTAAGGAGGTTTTCTGGCCCTCTAGGTATCTGCATGCAGTGTAGGAATCATGAGTAGAAGGAACTGGGTGGCAATTTGAGCATAAAATCAATGGAATACTGTTGTTATTGTTGTTGTTGTTATTTTTGTTGTTGTTTTTGTTATGTGCCATCTCTTGCCCTTTGAACCTTGTCCTAGCCTAGGCCAACCTCAATGTCTCTGACACACCTAATCCTATTGCCACAGTCACTGTGTCAATCAATCTCATCCAGCAACTTCTTCTCCTACTCTGACCCTCCACCCTTCCAAGCATAGTATCCTTCTCGAAGGATTGGCCTCTCTGGGCAAAATACTCCAAATATGTGAGATGGGGTTTCAAAATTCTTGCCTCCAAGGAGCAACTTCACTTCACTGTCTCTAGGACAGATCTGTTTATTCTCTTGGCAATTCATGGTATATTCAATACTCTTCTCCAGTACCACAAATCAAAGGCATCAGTTATCCTGCTATCCTTATTCATTGTCCAGCTCTCAGATGCATAGCAAGTAATTGAGAAGACCATGGCCTGGGTCAGGTGCACCTTGGTCTAGACTGACATTAATGCTCTATAGCACTCTAGAGAGGTCCCAGACAGCAGATTTTCCTAAAGCAAGTATATTTTTTCATTTCTTGACTGCTGGTGTCAAGAGTGTTTCACAGATAAACAGGGCATCATTTTCTGCCCAGGTTGTAATGGCCCTGAGAGCTTGGAGAGCAGTGACTTTAAAACCATTTCAAGAAGCAGAGAGAATGTTTATGCTGTCTGAGATTCCCCAGTGGATGTACTCCATCATCAAGCATGGTCTGGTAGTTGCATTGATGAATGTTGGATGAACAAAATCTAAATAAGTCCTTGATGGACAATAAAGCATGTTGTTGATGATGTTGTGTGCTATTGAGTTGCCTGTGACTCATAGTGACACTTTATACAACAGCTCCGCCCTGAGCCAGTCTCACTAACTCTGACACACTTACCCCCATTGTCCTACTTATTGTATCGATCCATCGCATCCAGAATCTTCCTCTTCTGTGCCGGCCCTCCATCATCCTGAGCACAATGTCCTTCTACAAGGACTGATTCCTCCTGGCCACATGCCCAAAGTACATGAGACAAAGCTTCAAAATCTTAGCCTCCAAGGATAAACTTGGTTTCGCCTTCTCAAAGACAGACCTATCTGTTTTCTTGCAGTCACTGGTACAAAGGAGGTTAAAAGGGAGGAAAAGTTGGCGATTGCCTGGAAGAAAGAGTGGATATGGTTTCAGTGTAGCAGCAAAAGATGCTGATATTATGATTCTGACTCCTTGAGGCACCTAGAATATCACCTAGAAAGCTTAGAAACAAAACAAGCAAATGGAAGAATAATCTTGATGTTTGGGTACCACCTGAGTAGACTTTTATTCATCTGATTTGGAGGCTAAAGCTGAATTCCCTGGAGGCAAAGAAAGCACAATTGGAATCCACTATTAACCTCTTGAGTTCCCAAACAGCAGGTCTTTTAATATGATAAAATAGGTATAACAAAGTATTTTCTCCTTTAGCCATTCTAAGTAGACCACTTCATTTGACTCATGTTGTGTAGGCATCACCACTATCCTGAATAGATGACCTTCATCACCAAGAGTCATCAGGGAGTCAGTGCTGAGCTGCCCCTCCATGCCACACCCCCTCATAAGCACTTTTTATCCTTATGCATGTGACTATTCTAGCTGTGGTTAGCACTGTAAGCAGGCCATACGATGTCAGTGCCTTTGAGTGTGACTTAGTTCAGTCAGTCTTGTGTATCCAATGCTCACCCATGTCGTGGTATGTATTGGAACTTCATCGCTCTTTATGGCCAGATAATATTCCCCTTTTATCAGTGCCCACCTGGGTTGTTCCCACCTTTCAGTTATTGTGAATAGTGTTGCTAAGACTATCCCAACACACTTGTTTGTTCGAGTCCTTGCTTCCAATTCTTTTGCATATGTGTCTAGTAGAATTATTGAGTAATATGGTAGTTCTACCTCTTTGGTGGCTTAGTGGTAAGAAGCTGTGCTGCAGCCCCAAAGGCACGTGGTTTGAATCCACCAGATGCTCGAGAGAGAAGGATGGATAATCTTCCATGTAACTTACTGCCTCTGAAAACTCACTGGAGGGTCAGCTATGAGTCGGTCCTGACTTTACAGCAAACAATAATTCCCTACCACACATTCTTAGAAAGCCCTAGTGGCCTGGTGGTTGGTAGCTGCACTGCAATTCCAAAGGCATGAAGTTCAAATCCACCAGCTGTTCTATGGGAGAAAAAGGATAATCTCCTCTCATACAATTTATTGCCTCTGAAAACTCACTGGAGGGTCAGCTATAGGTCAGTTCTCAGTTGATGGTACACAAAAACAACAGCAACAATGGTAGTTCTATGATCAACGCTTTGAGGAATCATCAAATGTTTTCCACAGATTGTAACGTTTTACTTTTCTATCAGTGGTAGATGAGGCTTATGATTTCTCCAAGTGAGTAGTTTTTATCCTCCTTCTTTACCACTCCCTGAACCTCCTTCCCAATGCCCTCTCCTCTACAACCTTATTGGCTCCCTGTTACTTGCAGCTTTAAAATCCTGTAAAAATTCACAGCTTTCTGACGCCTTCCCTTATTTGTCATTCATCAACAGCCGTGCCATTCTTCACAATTGGGGAAATTCCTGAACTCCAGAAATAAAGCTTCAAGAGAAAAACACTTTCCAGAAATTTGAGTTACAAACACTTGCCAAAGTTTTCTTTCAAATTTAAAGCAAAGAAAGAATCCAAAACCAGATCCATTTAAAGCTTCTTCTTTTGGTAGAGGCATATATAGGGGGAAGGGGAGGGGGTCTGGCAAAGAAGATCTAGTTAAAGTTCATTAGACTCTTGACTGGCAGTTGGCTGAGTGGATGAGAAGCTGATTTCCCCGAGGCAGGCTCATTAAAGTTTATTTAAAAATTCTTTAAGCATTTCATTAAAACATTAATTTCTTGAGAGTATACAATATCTAGCAAAAAGGAGTTCTCATGGCCTACTGGTGAAGAACTGCTTTACCACTGTAAAGGCACATAGTTCAAATCCACCAACTTGTTCAAATCCATCAGTTGTTCCACTGGAGAAAGATGATTTACTCCTCCCATGTGGTTTGCTGCCTTTGAAAACTTTGAAGAGTCAGCTAGGGGTTGGTTTTGACACTACTGTACACAACTATAGCAATAATGCAAAGTAAATTATTTCAGAATCATCTCATATTCAATACAGAAGCCCACCCTGACACAGATGCCCTGTGCCCAGAAACCCACCCCTATGGTGGATTCCCTGCATCCTGAACCCTGGCCCCAGTGCCCAAGCCCTGTGCGCAGGATCACAGCCCTGTTGCAGAAGCCCCAAACCCAAACCTTGGCCCTGACCATGCCCCATGCCTGGAATCCTGGCCCTGACGTTCATGCTCTGCACCTGGAACTCAGCACCGGCCACAGCACAGACACCCTGCACCCAGTCCCAATGTCCTATAACTGAAATTCCAGTTCCAATGCTGATATGCTACACCAGGAACCCTGGTCCTGATGCCCTGCATCTACAACCTGGTCCCAACACTGACACCCCATTCCTGGAATCCTGGTCCCAATACCCCATGCTCAGACCTCTGGTCCCAACCCTGATGCCCTGCACCAGGATTTCCAGACCAGATGCCAACACCCATGCTGGGAGCTGACACACACAGGGAACAATGCTGGATTTGAGTGAGGCACTTTGTGGGGATCACTACTGTTTGACTGGAGCATGTGGGACCCCTTAAGTTCAATTAGAAGGGAACGAGACAGCTAGAACTTGTTCTTGAAGGAAAAACCAAGGCTTCTTGATATACCAATCAGGTCTCTGCACTCCACCATGCATCTCCTCAGGTTCAGCCAATCAGCTGCCTTTAGCCCAGAAGGATGCTTCCCCTGGCCTTTTCTCTACCAAACCGAAGTATATTTTCCCTTGGGTCAGAAGACAGAGAAAAACCCAGACAAGGTAGCTCTTCCGCTCTCTTCTGGAGTGGTGACTTCAAGAAGGTGCTATCGCCTCAGACATGAAAAACTCTACCACAGTAATGTCATGTAGGAAGCAGGATACCTTACCCCCTATACAAAACCAAAGCAGGCTACCTTACCCCCTATACAAACCCAAAGAAAGATGTCACAAAAAAAAGTGACACAGTATCAATGGACTTCCTGAAGCTAGAAAGTCTGATGAAACTTTCTGATACAGAATTTAAAAGAACAATAATTGAATACTTTCAACGGGTGAAAGACAAACTTGAAGAATTACAGGAGACTGCAAGCAAAAGCCAGGAGGAGCTTTAAAAATATCCAAAAGAATGCACATAAAATAAATGAGGCAATAGCGGCTCTGGAGAAACAAGAAACCATAATCCAAAATATGAAGACCAATGTTTCAGAAGCTGTCAACATGATGGAGAGACACGTAAACAGAGTTGAAGAGATGGAACACGTAACCAGAGAAATGGAAGATAGAATTGTCACCACTGACCTGCTAGAACAAAAAGCAAAATAAAAAAGGAAGGAAAAAGAAGAAAACCTAAAAATAATGTAGGACACCATCAAGAGAAATAACATGCACATAATCAGAATCCCAGAGCAAGAAAAAGCAACTAAACCCACCAAAAAAGTTATGGAAGAATTATTTGAAGAAAATGTTCCAGGTAAAATTAAGAATGAGAGAATATATATTCAAGAAGCTGAGAGAACATTATATAGAATAGACCCCAAAAGTAAAACACCAAGACATATCATAGTAATATTTGTCAAAACCAAAGATAAGGAGAGAATTCTGAAAGCAGCAAGGGAGAAACAAACAGTAACCTTCAAGGGAAAGCAGATAAGATTAAGTGCTGATTTCTCAGCAGAAACCATGCAAGCAAGAAGACAGTGGAATGACATATATTGAACACTCAAGAACACAACTGTCAACCAAGAATATTGTACACAGTGAAACCATCCATCAAATATGAAGAAGAGATCAAGATATTCAGAACCTAAGGGAGTTTGTAAAAACAAGACAACTATTGTAGGAAACACTGAGAACATCCTTCTTACAGAGCTGCCACAGAAAGCAGGATGGACCAAAGTAACTAGCAACAACATAAAAAATAATTCAACAAAATTATAACAACGGAATTTTGCCTCTCAATAATCACACTGAATGTAAATGATTTAAAGGCAACTCTGAAGAGAAAAAGAGTAAATGATTGAATTTTATAAAAACCCCAAAATTCATCAATATGCTGTCTACAAGAGACACACCTGAAAAGTGAAGATAAAGAAAAACTAAAAATAAAAGGGTGGGAAAAACATACCAAGCAAATGGCAACCAGAAAAAGCAGGAGTAGTGGTATTAATTTCTGGTAAAATATATTTCAATGCAAAAACCATCATAAAGGACAAGGAAGGTCACTATATAATAATTAAAGAGTCAATACAATAAGAAGACAATAATAAATATATATGCACCAAATGAAAGACCTGCAAAATACATAAAACAAACATTAACAAAACTGAAAAAGAAAATAGACAACATGACTATAGTAGTTGGAGACTTGAATACACTACTCTCAAGAAAAGATAGAACTTCCTGAAAGAAACTCAACAAAGACACTGAAGAATTAAACCACACAATAAACCAAATCTATCTCATAATAGATCACATTTTAGGACACAAGGCAAGCATCAAGAAATTCAAAAGCATAGAATAATACAAAGCATCTTCTCAGACCATAATGCTACAAAGTTATAAATTAATTACACAAGGATAAAGAAGAAGAAAAAAATCATATCTTGAACACCACCCTGCTTGAACATGAATGGGTACTAGAAGAAATAAAAAGTGAAATTAAAAAGTTTCTTGAAATAAATGACAATGAAAACACTACTTACCAAAACCTCTGAGAAACAGGCAAATTAGTAATCAAAGGATAATTTATAACAATAAGCAAACACATTAAAAGACGTAAAAAGAGACCATTGATTCTCTAACCCAACATCTCCAACAAATTGAAAAAGAACAGCAAGAAAACCCGACACCCTCTAAAAAAACTGAAATTATAAAAATTAGAGCAGAAATAAATGAAATAGAAAATTGAAAAACAATTGAAAC
>NW_006399969.1:1442155-1443605 GCF_000299155.1 Elephantulus edwardii
ACATAAAAAAAATAATAATTCACCATAACCAAGTGGGATTCATAACAGGTATGCAATGATGGTTTAACATAAGAAAAACAATCAGTGTAATTTATCACATCAACAAAGCAAAGATTAAGAATCACATGATCCTATCAATTGATGCAGAAAAGGCCATTGACAAAATTCAACACCCTTCCTGATTAAAACACTCAGCAAAATAGTAATAGAAGGGAATTTTCTTTCTCAACATGGTAAAAAGTATATATGCAAACCCGAGAGCCAAAGTTGTTCTTAATGGAGAGAAGTTAAAATCATTCCCTCTGAGAACAGGAACTAGGCAAGGATGTCCACTATCACTTCTCCTATTCAATATTGCATTAGAAGTCTTAGCTATAGCAATAAGAGAAGAGAAGGAAATAAGAGGATATTTGGATAAATTGGCAAAGAGGAGGTAAAATTATCTCTATGTGCTGATGATATGATAGTATATAAGAAAACTCTAAAGACTCAGCCAAAAAAATGACAGCATATAGTTGACCAATTCAGCAAAGTAGCAAGATACAAGATAAACATACAAAAATCAATTGGATTTCTCTACAGTGACAAACAAAATACAGAACTGGAGCTAAGAAAAACAATAGCTAACCACAGGATTAAATACTTAGGAGTAAACCTAACCAGAAGCACAAAGGATCTATTCAATGAAAATTATAAAACATTATTACAAAAAAACAAAAAGAGAGCGGGAGAAATTTAAAAATATACCTTGCTCATGGATAGGAAGGCTCAATATTGTGAAAATGACAATTTTACCAACAGCAATCTATATGTTCAATGTAATTCCAATACAAATACCAATACCATTCTTTAATGAGATGGAAAAAGAAATCTCCAATTTCATTTGGAATGGAAAGAGACCCCAAATAAGCAAAGTATTCCTTAAACAAAAAAGAAACAAGGTAGGAGGCATCTCATTCCTCGATTTTAAATCCTGTTACACTGCCATGGTGGTCAAGATAGCATGGTACTGATAAAATGAAAGACATATAGATTGATGGAGTAGAATTTAGAACCCAGAAATCAGTCCATCTACCTATGATCAACTGATTATTGACAAGGAGGTTGAAACAGTTAAGTGGAGAAACAACAGCCTTTTTAACAAATGGTTTTGGTAAAATTGGAAAACCATCTGCAGAAAACTCAAAAAAGACTTACACCTCACACCATGCACAAAAACAACTCAAAGTGGATCTTGGACCTAGGACTAAAACCAAGGACTTACTTCATTAGAGAAAAGCTTGGAAGAACCCTAGAAGCACTAATCCACAACATGAACAGTTTTCCAAGCATTGTGAAAAACCAACAACCAGGACAGGATAAAATAGATGAATGAGACCTTCTAAGAATCAGATCTCTATGCACATCAAAAAACTTCTCCAATTGGGAAAAAGGGAAGCCACAGACTGGG
>NW_006399969.1:1444947-1469963 GCF_000299155.1 Elephantulus edwardii
CCAATTGGTCCAGTGGTGAGAATCTTGTCTTCTTGACATTGAACCTCAGTCCATACTGAAGGCTGCAGTCCTTGACACTCTGCATGCTGAGTAAAATATCTCAGTCACATAAAGACAAATATTGTATAATGCCACTGTTATAAAATAGAACTGACAGTGGGGTTGAGGGGAAACTAAGAGAAGAAGGAATAAATACTGGGCATAGTATTGAAACAGACAATGGAGAGAACTGTATAAAAGCAATATATGATTAAGTATTATTGGTATGACAAGAGTCCAGAATAAAAACTGAATAGTAAAGTTGTCTGGGGTGTGGACTGTATAACAATGAAAGAACTTTTTTCCCAAAGAAAAAAGCAAACTAGGGGTGAGGGAGGGCAGAAGAGAGGAAAATGTGCAACAATGGATGAATGGAAATCCAAGTTCTTTATAAACTTACAATAAAATCTCAATTAAAAAAAGTAAACTGGGGAGGGGGAAGGGAAGGCGAGGGGGGTAAAATATGCAACAAAGAATGAAAGAAATCTAACTTTTCTGTAATTTTTCCTTAAAATAATAAAATAAAATTTTATGTAAAAAAGTATAGAAGCCCTGGTGGTGCAGTGGTTACACGTTCAACCACTAACTAAAAGGTTGGCATTTCTGACCCACTAGCTGCTTCTTGGGAGAAAGATGTTCAATCTACTTAAGGGAAGATTGTTATTGTTGTGATGTGCCATCACGTTAGCTATGACTCAAAGCAAGCCTATGAACAACAGCTCTGAACCCTACCCTATCCTGAGCCAACTTCACTGTCTCAGACACAGTCACTAAGTTAGTCCATCTCCAGGGTCTTTCTTTCCTGCACTGACTCTTCACCCTCCCAAGCATGATGTCCCTCTCCAAGGACTGGTCTCTCCTGGCAACATGCCCAAAGTATGTGAGACAGAGCTTCAAAATCCTTGCCTCCAAACTGAACTACTACCTGTTGAAAGTTGAAATAGCATCCACATCTCACACCATACAAAAAGCATCTCAAGGTGGATCAGAGACTGGGATTAAAGCCCAAAACTATAAAGTTTAAAAGAAACAAACTGGGATCAAGCTTAGAAGTCCTACTCTATGGAATAAAGAGATTGCCAAATATGGTCAATAAAGTACAGTCTGGAGAGGATAAAACTAATGAATGGGATCTTCTAAAGGTTAAGTCCCTGTGCACATCAAAAACATTTTCCAACAGAGTGAAAAGCAATCCTACTGATTAGGGGAAAAAAATTGGCAATATCATTTCAGACAAGGGTTTCATATCAAGTTTACAGAATGCTACAGAGCCTCCAAAAGAGAAAAAACTGATAACACAATTACAAAATGGACGAAAGTCATGGGAAGTCTTTTCACAGAGGAAGATACTCTAATGGCCAACAGATAAGAGAAGAAATGTTCAAAATCACTGGCAATAAAAGAGATGAAAATGAAAACCACAATGAGATACCATCTCACTCCAGTAAGCAATGGTAAAGTTTAACAGGATAGCAACCAATAAATGTTGGAAAGGATGCAGAGAGATAAGAACTCTTACACACAATTGGTGAGGTTATAAAGTGGTACAATCACTCTGGAAGGCAGTTTGGTGTTTCCTGAAAAACGGAACATAGACATTCTATATGGTCCAGTAATTCCACTTCTTGAAATATACCCTGAGAAAATGAAAACTGAGGCACAAATGGAGACTTGTACACCAGTGTTCATAGCAGCATTATTCACCATCATAAGACCATGGAAACAGCCCAAATGTCCAACCACAACAGAATGGATTGGGAGATTATGGTACCTTCACATAATGGAATACTATGTATCGTGCAAGAGCAATGATTTTGAAAATTACTACCTAACTTGGGAGGATCTGGAGAGCATTATGCTAACTGAACTAACTCAGCCCCATAAGGACAAATATTGAATAAGACCTTTACTGTAGAAATAGAAAGATAAGTAGTGAAATGAATAAGGGGGGGTGGCGAACGGTAGGAGCAGAGGGATGAGGACAGGTAGAAGGGTAATCAGAGGATTGCACAACTTGATGGGTAGAGGAAGGAGCAGGTAAAGGATATGGGAATGATCCATGTGAAAAACAATGTATATGAATGTTGTACATAAACCAAGATAAAATAAAAATTTTATTTAAAAAAAATTCTTGCCTCTGTGGAGCAGCCTGGTTTCACCCTCTCCAAGACAGAACAATAGTTCTCAGCAGTCCATGATAAGTTCAAAACTTCTCCAGCACCACAACTCAAAGGCATTGATTCTTCTCCTGTTATCCTTAGTCCTTGTCCAACTCTCTAATGTACAGCAAGTAATTGTGAAGACCATGACTTGGATCAGGTGCAACTTAGTTTCTAGACTGACATCACTGCTCTTCAACACTTTAGAGAGGTCCCTGGCCACAAACTTTCCCAGTGTATCTTGTCTTTTGGTTTCCTGGCTGCTGGTGCCAAGAGTGTTGATTATGGATGCAAGCAAGATGAAATCATTAACAACCTCAATCCAAATCCTATACATAGAGAAGTTCTATGCTGTCAGGTCAGGTTTGGAGGTTGATTTTCATGCTCAATCCTAAAGCCAGAAGGCTGTGAGCAATGTTTTCAGGCTCTCTAGAGAAAAGCTGTCTGATCCAAGATTTCTCTGTTGTGTGCTGTCACGTCAATTACTACTCACTGTGACCCAAACGGACAGAGTAAAATTGGCCCATACTGTTTCCTAGGCTGAAATCTTTGCAGGAGGGAGCTCTGATGAGTGGTTAAGAAGTTGTGTTATCAACCCAAAGACACATGTTTAGTATCCATCAGCTGCTCTGTGGGAGAGATATAGGCAATCAACACCCTTGTGATTTATTCTGAAAACCCACTGGAGGGTCAATTATGAGTTGGTTACAACTCAGTGGTACACAGCAACAACAACAACAACAATCTTTACAGAAGATCATGGGTTTCTTCTCTCAAAGAACTCCTAGTGGGTTTCAACTTCTGATCTTTTCCTTAGCAATGGAGCAGAAATTCTGACCTTACTGGGCATCCCAAGTCTAGCATTATAACTTTCTGGTGAACTGGCAGATCCATTATCCCAGGCCAGACATTTTATCTACAACCACCACACCAGTAACAACAGGTCAGTTCATCTCTTTCAAGTCCCCCTTTTTCTCTCTCATATTTTATTCTCTCTAGAGAGCTCTAGTGGCGTAGTGGTAAGAAACTGTGTTGCAATCCCAAAGTCATGTGGTTCTAATCTCAGCAGGAGAAAAATAGGCAGTCTCTTCCTGTGCAATTAACTGCCATTTTTCATTAATTTTAATAAAAGTTTACAGAGACTTAGGGTTTCCATTAATTCATTGTTGCACTTTTCTCTCTACCCATCCTCCTCCCCCGATTTGCTCTTCTCTATGAAAAATAAAGGAAAAATTTTTTCATTTTTATACAATTCCTCCCCCCAAGTCCATTCCACTATGCAGCCTTCATTTTGGACTCCTGCCATGACAATAATAACTAATCATACACCCTTTTAAAACAGTTCTCTCCCTCATCTGTTTCAATGCAGTATACATTATTTATCCCTTCTTTCTCAGTCTTTCCTCAACTTCGATGTCAGTCCCGTTTTACAACAGTGGCACTATACCATATTTGTCCTTCTGTGGCTGAGATATTTCACTCAGCATAATGTCCTCCATGGTCACCTGTTTTGTATACTATTTCATGAGTTCCTTGTTTTTCAATGCAGTGTAGTATTATTCCATTGTGTGAATATACCAGAGCACTTAGGTTGTTTCTAACTCCTTTCTATTGTGAACAAAGCCGCAATAAACATGGATGTGCATATATCTGCTTGGGTGACAGTTATGGTTTCTTTGGGGTATAGTCCCAATAGTGGAATTGCTGGGTCCAATAGTATTTCTATTTGCAACGTTTTAAAAAAGTGCCATACAGCCTTCCATAGTGGCTATACCATTTTACACTCCCACCAATAGTGAATAAGGGTTCAGTTTCTAAAACCTGCCGGAGGGTCAGCTCTGGGTCAGTTCTAACGCAACAGCACACAAAAACAAAGCTAAATAGATAAAATAAATGGAAAATTAGAAGCAATATAAAAATAGCAAATTGAGATTCATAATATGAAGACTAAAATTGTAGAACTAGATAACACATTGGAGGAGGGGGGGGGACCCAGCAAAAAAACCCCAAACACCAGAACAGATGAAATAGAAAATAGAATTAGTGAATTGAAGGACAAATTGCTCAATACTGATCTACTAGCAGATCAGTAAATAAATTGAGGAAAATAGGAGGCTTCCGTATATCACTTTCAATGAAGGATGGAACAATTAGAAAGAAACTCAGAAATGCAAAAGAACTAAACCCTTCAATTTACCGCCTTGATCTTAAAAGTACATGTAAAACACTCCAACCAACGAGAGTACAAGATGCATTTCTCTCCATTGCACATGGAACATTCTCTAAGAGAGACCATATGTTAGGTCACAGCACAAACATCAATAAATTTAAAACGATAAAAATATTACAAAGCATCTTTTCAGATCACAACTTCATAGATTACATATTAGAAATCAATAATAAGATTAAGGGGGGATGGATCAAGTACATGGAAACTAAATAATACCCTGAGTGAACACTAATAGGTAATAGAAGACATTCAAGAAGAAATTTTACATTTTCTTAAAACAAATGTTCTGTTGTACATAGGGTTTTTGGAGGCCTGCTATTTCAGAAGTGGATGGCCAATCCTTCTTCCTAGTCTGTCTTAATCGGAATGTTCAGATTTAGAGAAGTATCAGACAGACCAGCATTTTACAGAAAAGTGAAAGATATATCCCTTATTGTGGAGTTAACCATTCGTATCAGTGTTGTCCCTGCCTTTGCCACACATGTCTTTACCCGCTTATTTCCCTCAATGGCACATAAAAACAACAACAATAACAACAAAACAAATGAGAATGAAAATACAGCCTACCAAAATCTTTGGAACACAGCAAAAATAGTAACCTGAAGTGTGTATACTTTAAGGAGCTAAACAGTAGGAGGAATATATGATTAAGCATTATTGTCATGACAAGAGTCCAGAATGAAAGCTGCATAGTGGAGTGGAAAGGGAGGGGTGGGGGATTGTATAACAATGAAAGAATTTTTTTTTTAATTTTTCAAAGAGAAAAGTGAACTGGGGGAGGGGTGGGCAGGGAGGAAAGTGTGCAACAATGAATGAATGGAAATCCAAAGTCCCTTTAAACATTCATTAAAATTTAGAAAAGGAGCTAAACAGCAAATTTAACTGATTTGTCTTTTACTAGACAAATTTATAAGGATACATTTGGCAAGTAGCATGAAACCAACAGCAAGTAATAGTTGTTGTTGTTAAGTGCCGTCTAGTTGAAGGCGACTCATAGTAACCCTATGAACAAAAGACCTGGACACCTATGTAACTTATGCCCTTTCTACAGGTTCACAGGTTTTCCAAGGGCAAGCTGTCATGGAAGTGGATGCCACTCCTGCTTCCAAGCTTATTTTAATCGGGATTTCCACCAAACACTTTCCACCATGGGTAACCATTCTCGTATTTGACACATTAGTGTCACAGTGCTCAGCTTCAGAGAGACCACAAGTTACCTCTATAAGGCAAGTGGACATACCAGGGTTATACAGCAGTTTATTCACCTGATTCTCAACTTAACTCACAGCTGACCCTCCAACTGGTTTCAGAGGCAGTAAATCACAAAGAAAGAGGTTTCCCATTATTTTCCCATGGAGCAGCTGGTAGATTAGAGCAGCAGCCTGCCTTTGGGTTAGCAGTACAACTCCAAATTACAAGGTTTGAGGACAGTGACTATATTCACAAGCACGTTTGTGTGCTATTGTTTGTTTTTGTTTATGTTTTTTAACTAAGTGTATTTACAAAATTTAAAACAGATTCTTCCAATTTCCCTCACTTTCCCACCTATCAGATTGTACAACTTTCTGATTAACCCCCCTTTCCCCTGCACATCCTCATCCCTCTGCTTCCACCCTACCCCCCTCCCCCTTCTCCCGATCCTTATATTCATTCTACAGCAATGGTTTTATACAATATCTGTCCTTGTGGGACTGAGTTAGCTCACACAGCACAATGCTCTGCAGTCCCTCCAAAGTTAAGTGATAATTTATGTGTGCTGCATAGTATTCCATTGTGTGAATGTACCATAATTTCTCAATCCATTTGTTTGTGGTTGGACATTTGGGCTGTTTCCATGTTCTTGTGATGGTGAATAGTGCTGCTATGAACATTGGTGTACAAGTCTCCATTTGAGCCTCAGTTCTCATTTTCTCAGGGTATATTCCAAGTAGTGGAATAGCTGGGTCATATGGAATTTCTATGTTCAGGTTTTTGGGGAAATGACAGACTGCCTTCCAGAATGGTTGTATGATTTTACAATCCCACCAACAATGTATAAGAATTCCTTTCTTACCACATCCTCTCCAACATTTATTACTTGCACTCCAGAGAACTGCTGTGATTATGAAGGACAATCAGAAAGCCAACCAGAAACTCTCCTCCACCTACTGTGTCCATAACACATAGGCAGTTTGGGAGTACAACGCTTGGGATTTTTGAGATTATGCTTTTCAAATATTTATCTCAGCTGAACAAAGAAGTATATATTGCTCTGACATGATTCATTTTAACAAATGTTTATTGAGTCTTTATTCAATGCAAAGAATCTCAATCTCTTTGATTTTCTGTGTTGTACTGTGATAGTAACTGTATTGTGATTTGAGTGTAAGTTAACAGAGCAAATTGGTTTTTATTCAGCAATTCATATAAATTCTTTTCATTACACTATTATTTATTATAATTAAAAACTGAACAGTGAATAAGGATGACAAGAAGAGAATTGACGCCTTTGAGCTGTGGTGTCAGGGAAGAGTATTGGATACCCATGCACTGCAAACAACAACAACAAAACAAAAAAAAACCCAGATCTATCTTGGAGAAGTGCAGAAGGAATGTGTTTCTCATGGCTGTTACTGATGACCTTAAAGACCTGTTTGTTGTTTAACAATATCTTCATCTTACTTGGATCCACAGTTATCACCCTTGGTACCAGCAGAAAATACGAAGATGCATTGCACTAGGAAAGTCTGCATTTAGGGACCTCTCTAAATTAGTGAGGATTAATGATGTTAGTTTGAGGACTAAGTTGTGTCTGATTCAGGCCATGGTCTTTCCAATCACTTGTTATGCATCTGAGAGCTGGACAATGAATAAGGATGACAGAAGAAGAATTGATGCCTTTTCGCTGTGGTGTTGGAGAAGAACACTGAACATCCTATAGACTGCCCAAAGAACAAATATGCCTTGGAGAGGATGCAGCAAGAGTGTTCTTTGGAGGCAAGTATGATAAGGCTTCCCCTCACATACTTTGGCCTCTCCTTAGAAGGGTAGAGGGTCAGTGAAAGAGAGGAAGACCCTCGGCCAGGTGGATTGACACAGTGATTGACACAATGGCTCTAGTGTGTCAGGAATTGTGAAGATGGTGCAGGATAGGACAGGGTTCAGAACTGTTTTTCATAGGGTCCCTAGAGCTGTACTCAACTCAACAGCACCTAACAACAACAACAACAACTGTTTGACTGTAAATTGAGTCAGGAGAATTGTTTCCATTTCGGTTTAAGGAGAGAACCCTTAGTCTTAAGGGTTCCACAGTCTCTGACCAGCTAGTCTGGTATTTTTTATGGCTTTGAGTTTTGTTCCACACGTTTCTCCCAGTCTAACAGGGATCTTCTGTAGGGAATCACTTTCAGAATGGTCAGCAGTGCTCATATCTGGTTCCTCTGGTCTTCAGCTTGAGGCCCAGGTGGTCCGTTGGGCCTTTGATCTTTTTTATTTTTTTTCGCTCTGAACAAGGAGAGGGACTATTAGCAGCACCTTCGCTGGCCACTCATAAGCTGTTAAAATCTCAGTAAATACTTAACCAAGCATTGTCTTTATAAACGATATTGACTCTAATTGCCCTCCTACCAGGGAAAGGTGGATAATTTGACTCATGATCCAATGTTTAGAAGAAAAAGAAAAAGCTATACATAAGTGATTGAGCTACCGAATGACCCAGTGAAGCAATTATTAAACCCGGAAAGTGGGAGAAGCCATTGCAAGTCTCCAGGCCTTAGAACTCTCCTAGAATAGGAATCTGATTAGCAGGTCATCACAGACTAGGATCCAGGCACTGCGCCATAGTTTTGTCTACACTTTTAAAATTTAAACCATGATCTCTAAAAACCTGTGGGGCTTCCTTTTCTTCCCTATCACACGTCTGTGCCTTTGTTCTCACAGTTCCTTCTTCAGGCCTCAGCAGAAATGTCACCGCCTCAGAATGGCTTCCCCTGGACATCTTATTCCCAATGTTCTCAAAATAGTTTTGTCTTAGGCTCTTTTACTACTAAAAATGGATAGATTTTGTTTACATAATTTATAGCCATTGATATGTCTATATTATAAACTAAAATACTTAAAAATATATATTTCTATTCATTCCAAATAGCAATTAATGAATTACATGTTAAAAAAAGGACATTTTTATAGGAAATGCAGAATCTTTCCAAAACAATTATTGAAAAGAATGACATTGGTTTTCAGGTTCTTTCTTAGATCTCTAGCTTAAGGGAAGACTGGTAGATCTCAGATCTTTTATCGTTCAGTCTTTTGAGATAAATTGTTTTGGTTGATATATATAATGAAAATCTAACTTCATGTTCTTACATAGTGAATAACATTACGAGTATATGAATAACCTTCCCAGCAGTTGTTTATATGTTTGCTCTGTGTGACATCAACATTTAATGTGTACAGCATGAAATGTACAGCATGAAATCTCAGATTATATCAATAAACTTTTTGTTCCGTTAATTAAAACCCATCACTTGCATGAATTTACACTGGATTTTTTTTTAACCCACTTTGAAATTATTGCATACTTTTAAAAAAAATATATAGGATTCTCTGAGTTCTACAGAACTCTCAAGTGCTGATGTATTCCAATGGACAAAACTTTTTAAAATCACATTCATTCCTATCAACACTGAACTCAGCAAAAAAACTTTGGAAAGCTTGGAGGCCATGTGGAGGATACAAAGTTTCCAAAATTCTACTTTTTCACTTGAAAGTGTGAGCCTTACTATTGGCAATTAAGTAACAGACTATTTCCTCTGAGATGGTAGACTCATTTTGAACTTTTCTAGGATGTGTAGAACACTAACACAGAGCTTAGTCAGTTTGACTATCCTTCCATACATTTCTTTCTTTCTTTATTTATCCTTGCACATTTTCTTCCCTTCTCCTCTCCCCCTCTTCTAGCCCACCTTGCCATGCACCCCTTGTTCCAGATTATTCTCAAATTGCATAATCATATATTCCTTTTGGACAATTCTTCCCCTCATCTGTTTTAATGCAGTGATCATTATCTATCTACTCCATCCCCATTCCCTCCCCAACCCTCCCATGTCTGTCTTATTTTCTAACAGCAGTGTTATGCAATATTTGTCCCTTTGTGACTGAGATATTTCACTTAGCATAATGTTCTCAAGATTCCCCCATGTTGTGTAATGTTTTACTATTTCATTGTTTCCCAATGCTGTGTAGTGTTCCATTGTGTGAATGTATGAGTTTTTCTAAACACTCGTTTGTTGATGGGCACTTGGGTTACTTCCATCTCTTTGTTAGTGTGAATAATGCAGTAATAAACACAGGTGCGAATACAACTGTTTGAGTCATGACACTGATTTCTTTAGGGTATATTCCCAGTAGTGGAATTGTTGGGTCAAATAGTATTTGTATTTCCAACTTTTTGAGAAAGTGTCTGATCGTGTTATAGAAGACTATAAAGTGACTATAACATTTTACTTTCCCACCAGGAGCAAATAAGTATTCCAATCTCTCCACAATCTCACCAGTATTTGTTGTTTGCTGCCCTGTTAAGCTTTGCTATCATTGCTGAGCATCCTGTCATACTTAAATTGAGCTGAACCATATGCAGAAAATGGGAATTGAACTATCATCCCAGCCAAAGAACCAGAGAGTCCAGTGTATCCTTTGGAGCTGATTTTGTAGCACATACCCATGGTGTGGCAGTAGTTGACACATAACAGTGTCAGTAGTAGCCTTGACAGAGAATCCGAGACCAGTGTGAAAACTATGAGCCCCCATCCCATGAAGCCAAACACCCATGGGCTCAGACTTACTGACAGAGTGCAGATGATCTTGGTACTTGACTGGCAAAACTAAATGAATCTTCGAAGACTTGCCTAAGATTAGCAGAGGTCAAGGTGGAAGGGCAGAGGATCAGAGAAGTCTTTGTTACAGTCTGAAAGAGGCTGTCTTGATTGAAAAACTATCTCCAGAGCCTCTGACCTGAGTTGTCATTTGCTAGTTACCTACTAGATGTTCTCTTTAAGCATATTCCTTTGCCTTCTATGTGGCATTGCAACAAATTATCAGACCCAGAGTAGATATAGAGCAGTGAAAGGGATGGGTGGGTATTGGAATTGTTAGAAGGTGTGGAGTGTAGGGGAGTGCCTAACCTCACTGGAATCATCTTTGTGTGTTGAAGGGAATTCTTCTCCCGTGTGAAGTTAGTGGCAGTCAGCTGCTGCTGTGCCCACATGTATAATGTTGTTTTTACAGAGACCTATGGGGCAATTACTATTGTTGTTGATGCTGATGTTGTTGTTAAGTGCCTTGGAATCAGTTCTACTATTCTGAGCAGACCCTATGCACAACAGAATGCAACGCTACCCAGTCCTTTGCTCTCTTCACAACAGCTCCTGTGCTTGAACTCACTGTCACAGCCACTGTGCCAAGCCAGGATGCTGACAGTCTTCCTCTTTTCCAATGACATTCTACATTACCAAGTATTTACCATCATTTTACACTGGTAAACTGTCCAAAGTACGTGAAACAGAGAGTTGCCGTCCTTGCTTCAAAGAAGCATTCTGGCTTCATTTTTTTTCAAGGCCAGTTTGTTTGTCTTTTTTGGAAGGTCATGTTCATTAATATCTTCACCAGCAGTCTCACATACATTGGGCACGTGACCAGGAGGGACCGACCTTGGAGAAGGACATCATACTTGGAAGTGTGGAGGGACAGTGCAGGAGAGGAAGACCCTGAATGACATGAATTGATACAATAACTGGGGCAATGGGATTACGTGTATTGGAGTCAGTGAGACTGGCTCAGGACAGGGCAGGCTTCAAAACTGTTGTCCATTGGGTTGCTATCAGTCACAGGTAACTCGACAGCACATAACAACAATAACAACAGCAGCACAATCCAAATGTAACCATTTTTCTTCAGTCTTCTTTATTTATTGAAAACTTCCTCATGCCTAAGCAATAAGTGAAAATATTATGATTTGGACTCTTGTTGTGTGCCATTGAGTCAACTATGACTCATACTAACCCTATTTAAAATAGCTCTGAACCCTGCCCCACCTTAAGCCAATCTCACTGTCTCTGACATCCCACCTTCATTACCACAGTCATGGTGACAATCTATTTCATCGAGAGTTTTTCTCTCCTGTGATGACCTTCCATGCTTTCAAACACGATGTACTTCTCCAATTACTACTGTTTCCTGGCAACATGCCCAAAGTATGTGATACAGAGCTTCACAATCCTTAACTCCAAGGAACAACCTGGTTTCATCCTCTCCAGGACAGCCTAGTTTGTTCTTTTAGCTGTCCGTGTTATGTTCAACACCACAACTCAAATGGACAGATTCTTTTTTCTGTCATCCTTAGTCTTTGTTCAACTCTCAGAAACAAGGTAAGTAATTAAGAAGGTCATGGCCTGAATCAGGTATACCTTACTCTCTAGACTGACATCTTTGCTCCTTGACACTCTAGAGAGGTCTCTGACAACAGATTTTCCCAGAACAACTCGTCTTTTGATTTCCTGACTGATAGTGCCAAGATTTTTTATTATGGATCCTAGCAAGACAAAAATGTTAACAAGCTTAAGTCCTCTCCATTTATAATGAAGCTGCCAGTTGATCCGGTGGTGAGAATCTTCGTTTTCTTGAGGTTAAGATGCAATTCATATTGAAAACTTCAGTCTTTGACCTTCTGCAGCAAATGTTTCAAGTTTTTCTCAGTTTGGGGGAGGAGGGTTGTGTCATTTGCATAACACATGTTGTTGATGAGTCATCTGCCACATTCCTCCTCGTAAAATCCAGCCTCCTAAATGATCTATTCTGCATATAAATTGAAAATGTATGGAGACCTCTGTATCACCTTTCAAGCAAAGAGGTCCATCGCTTTGAAGATGTTACTTTCTAATAAATCTATAATTACTATTTTACCCTTGGGGGGGGAGGTATGGAGAAAGGACACATCGCTGATGCACTCCTTCCTTGATTTTCAACCATGCAGTGTTTCCTTGCTCTACTCATATGACTGTTTCCTGATCTCAATATAGGCTCACATGAGCACAATCAAGTGTTCTGGGATTCCCATTCTTCTCTAGGTTAGCCACAATTTGTTGTGATCCACACAATCCAATGTCTTTGCATGGTCAATAAAACACAAATAGATATTCTTCTAGTACACTCTGCTTTTGGCCAAGATCCATCTGACATTAGCAATAATATCCCTAGTACCACGGCCTCTTCTATACCCAGCCAGTACTTCTGGCAGTTCTCTGTCGATATACCATTTGTATCTTCAGCAAGATATTAAGAAGATCATCTGTAATGAATGCAAAAGGTCATTACTAAGACAGAAGAAGAAGTAAAAAAAAAAAAAACCAAGAAGAATGTCAGAAGAAACTCTGTGTATTTCACTAGAAAGCCAAAAAGCCAAAGCAAAGAGAAGAAATCAGGAAAGGGCAGCTCAGAAAGACAAAGCAAAATATTAAAATGAAATGTACTAAGAGCTGGAGTCTGAAAATTAGAAAGGATGGAGTCGCTCTGCATTTCTTAAGCTGAAGGAACTGAAGAACAAATTAAAGCCTCTAGTTGTAACACTGAAAGATACTATAGTCAGAATATTGAATAAATCAGGATGCATCTAAAGAAGATAGAGGGAGTACACAGAGGCACTGTACCAAAAAGTATTGACTAATACAGAAGAACTTAATGAAACAATATATGATCAAGAAGTAATGGGGATGAAGGAGGAAACTACTCTGAAAGAATTGGCAAAAAATAAGTTCTCAGGAATTGTTGGAATACCAGTTGACATATTTCAACAAGTAGACATCCAGAGCCCTGGACACCATATTGGGCCAAGAAGTCTGGAGAACTACCAAGCCAATTAACTGGAAAAGATCCATATATATTCCCATTCTTTAAAAAAGGTGATCTAACAGAGTGTGTAACTTATTGATCAATATCCCTAATATCACATGCAGGCAAAATTGTACTAAAGATTATATGGCTTGGATTAAGTGTAATGTTAATCGTCAAATTGATTTTTTGTTCTCTTATGCTTTGAAAGATGTCTTTTGCAGCATATTTGCCTAATGCAATATGCTTTTTTATTTCTTGACTGCTGCTTCATGCTTCTTGAGTGTTGTTGTTGTTGTATGTGCCATTGAGTTGCCTGTGACTCATAGCAACCCTAAGTATAGCTCTGAAACTAGTCCTGTCCTGAGCCAGTCTTACTAACTCTGACACATTTAATCTCATTGCCCCAGTTATCGTGTCAATCCACCTCAGTCAGTGTCTTCCTCTCCTGCATTGTCCCTTCATCCTTCAAAGCATGATGTCTTCTCCAAGGACTAGTCCCTCCTGGCTATGTGCTCAAAGTATGAGAAATGGAGCTTCAAAATCCCAGCCTCCAAGGAGAAACTTGGTTTCAGTCTCTCCAAGACAGACCTATTTGTTCTCCTAGCAGTCGATTGTATGTTCAATACACTTCTCCAGTACCATAACTCAAAGGTATCAATTCTTCAGTCATACTTTGTTGTTGTCCAGCTCTCTGATGTATAGCAAGAAATTGTGAAGACTATGGCCAGCATCAGACACACCTAAGTCTCTATACTGACATCATTGCTCCTCAGTACTCTGGAGAGATCCCTGATAGCAGATTTTTCCAATGCAATTCATTGTTTGATTTCCAGGATGCTGATACCAAGAGTGCTGATTGTGAAGCCAAGAAAGCTGAAGCTATCAATAATTTCAGTCTCTTCTCCATCTGTCAAAGTGCTGCCAATTAGCCCAGTGGTGAAAATCTTTGTTTCTTGATGTTATACTTCAATGCATATTGAAGACTATAGTCCTTGACCTTCTGCAGCAAAGGCCTCAGGTCCTCCTCAGTTTTGTCTTAGAACCAAGTAAAATGATCCATTTCACAACTTCAGCCTTTTCTCCATTTATCATGATACTGTTTATTGGTCCTACTGTGGGACTTTTTGTTTTCTTGATGTTTACTTGTAAACCACATTGAAGGCTTTACTCTTGGCTCTTCAGTAAGTGCTTCAAATTTTCTTCACTTTCAGCAAGTTGTTTCATCTGTATATTATAGATTGCTAATAAGTCTTCCTTCAATCTTGATACCATATTCATCTTCTATTACCCAATTTCTAGGATTATTTCTTCATGATACAGATTGAAAGATTGAATGTTGTTGTTTGTTGTTGTTATGTGCCGTCGAGTCGTTTTCGACTCATAGCGACCCTATGTACAACATCCCTAAACCGTGCTCTATCCTGTGCCAATCTCATTGCCCCTGACAAACCCATCCCGAGTACCCCAGTCACTGAATCAATCCACCTCATAGAGGGTCTTCCCCTCAGTAATGACCATTTTTCCTTCTTTAAAACCATGCAATATCCGCTCACACAACTGCTCTTTGGCTTATTATACAAGTTTTACATTATTACAATGAAGTGTTCTGGAATTTCCATTGTTCTCAATGTTATCCATACTTTATTATTATCCACCCCATTAAATACTTTTACATAGTCAACAATTAGCACAAGTTAACATCCTTTTGGTATCCTTGGAATTCAGCCAAGAGCCATCTGACATCAGCAATGTTCCATGTCTGTTTGTTCCACATCCTCTTCTGAATCCAGGTTGAATTTCTGTTAGTTCTTTGTTGGTGTACTGCTCCAACAGTTTTTTAATTCTCTTCAGCAATGTTTTGCTTACATGTATACTGTCGTTTGGATTATTATTCCAGGGAATGATCATAGACATGGAGTTCTTCCAATCAATCAACAGCCTGAAAGATGTTTTCCAAATTTCTCATCATAAATTGGTAAACACATCCATAATGCATCTATTTGTTGAAATATTTCAATTGGTGCTCCAACAGTTCCTGGAGCCTTATTTTGTGCCAATCCCCTCAATGCAGCTTAGATTTCTTTCTTTAGTACCACTGGTTCTTGATCATGTGCTTTCTCCTAAAAAGTTTGAATTGTCCACCCTTCTGGTAGGGATTCTGTGTATTCCTTCCTTTACTACTGCAAGCTGAAGGCTTTCCTTTTTTCCCCTCTTCTATTCTACAGTCAGTGGCAAGAAACTGTGCTGCATTCCCAAAGACATGCAGTTCGAGGCCACCGACTACTCCACAGGAGAAGGATAGGCAATCTCTTCTCATGTGATTAATTGCCTCTGAAAGCCTGCCAGAAGGTCAGCTATGGGTTGGTTCCGACTCTATGGTACACAATAATAGCAACACAGCATGTCATAATAAACTATCTTTTCCTGATTTTTAGTGACTAGAGTGGTTGCTAGAAGCTTGTTGGCTGGGACTGGTGAGCATTAAGGTAGAATGCTGATTCACTAAGGGGAGTGAGATGATGTGATTCAGCCTCCTATTTAAAAACATTCTTTTAAGTGGTATAGCACTGGTCTGTGCATTGCTGTACAGAGGTAACTAACTTGTGGTTGCTGTGATGCTAAACACAGTGAAACTGATGTGCCAAATGCAATAATGGTTACCCATGGTGGACAGCGTTTGGTGGAGCTTCCCAATTAAAACAAGCTTGGAAGCAGGAGTGGCATTCACTTCTGAAATGGCTTGCCTCCAGAAACTATGAATATGGAGAAAAGACCAAAGTTATACAAGTGTTCAGGTCTTTTGTTCATAGGGTAACTATGAGTCATCTACGACTCGATGACACTTAACAACTCTGCAATTGGGTTTGACTTTGTGTGTGTGTGAATTAAGTTTCAAAATTTCTTGTTGTTATTGTTGTGTGCTGTTGAGCCATCTGCCCTAAACTCTGCCGTATCCTGTGCCAATCTCACCATCTCTGACACAGCTACCCCGATTGCCCCAGTCACTGAATCAATTCACCTCATAGAGAGTCTTCCTCTCCTGCGCTGTCCCTTAACCCACCCAAGCATGATGTCCCTCTCCAAGGACTGATCCCTCCTTGCAACATGTTCAAAGTATGTCAGATGATGCTTCAGAATCCTTGCCTCCAAAGAGCAGACCAGCTTCACCCTGTCCAGGACAAACCTGTTCATTTTCTTGGCAGTCCATGGTATATTCAATACTCTTCTCCAAAACCACAGCTCAAAAGCATCAATTCTCCTTCTATCCTCCTTGGTCATTGTCCAACTCTCTGATGCATAGCAAGTGATTGCAAAGACCATGGCCTGTATCAGATGCACCTTAGTCTCCAGACTGACATCGCTGCACTTCAGAACTTTAGAGAGGTCTCAAATTTAGCCTCCTGATAACTGAGAGTTCATTAGAAAGATGAATTCACTAGAAAGAAAGATGTTTAGAAAGGTGAAGGCTCTGGGTAAGAGAAGAAGACTCTCAACAAGATGGGTTGACATAGTGACTCAATAGTGGCTTGAGCAATGGGCTAAAGTATATTGTAGATGGTGGAGATGGAGTGGTTAAGGGCACAGTCATATCTACTCTTCCTTCATAGGGTTGCTATGAGTTGTAATTAACTCAATTACACAGCAACAACAACAATCACAAAACCAAGGTGCTCCTTGGAGGTAAGGATGGTGAAGCTTTGTCTCACATACTTTGGACATGCTATTAGGAGGGGCAAGTCCTTGGAGAAGGGCATCATACTTGGAACTTAAAAAGCTGGAAGATCAATGTAAGAGAAGACTCTCAACAAGACAGATAAACATAATGAATATAACAATGAGCCCAAGTATATGGTGACAATGGCACAGGTTAGGGCAGGGTTCAGATCTACTGTTCATAAGGTTCCTATGAGTTACAGTGGACTCACTGGCACATACCAACAACAACAATCGCAAAGAATATACTGTCATAGACTGCCAAAAGAACAAACAAGTCTGTCTTTGAGAAGGTGTAATCAAGGTGCTCCTTTGAAGCAGAAATGGTAAAACTTTGTCTTACATACTTTAAGCATGTTATCAAGAAGGATCAGTCCTTGGAAAAAAGACATCGTGCTAGGAAAGTTGGAGGGTCAGAGAAAGAGAGGAAGAACCTCAACCAGATGGATTGGCACAGTGACTATAACAATGGGCTCAAGGACACTGGAGATTGTGGGCATGGTACAAGATAGGGCAAGGTTCAGATCTGTTAGTCATAGGTTCACTAGGAGTCATAGTTGGCTTGAGGGCACCTCACAACAACAACAACAGAACAAAGAATAAAGTCACTTTTTCTTAAGTCAGAATTGACTCATGGTTGACCCTCCATTGGGTTTCTGAGGGACATGTCACACAGGAAGAGCTTGTCTTTCTCCCAAGGAGTGATTGGTAGATTTGAATCACTAGAGAGGTAATTCAACCTTCAGGTTAGCAGCACAACTCCTTAAGGCTAGGGCACCAGGGCTCTGGAAGTGGGGTTCATGAGGAGTTGTGCCACCTTAGGGTGGTGCCTCTCTTGTGGTTCAAATCCACCAGCAGCTCCTCAGGAGAAAGATGTGTAATCTCCTTGCATGTAGTTCACAGTCTCAGAAAACCTGTTGGAGCATCAGCTAGAAGTCAGTTCCAACTCAACAGCAACGAGTTTGAGGATTTTTTTTTTGTTTGTTACTAAAGGGAAAAGTATGAGTTGTGCTCAACTCAAAGGTATTTAACAACAACAATAAAGGTACAGGTATCTTGGTAGCAAGAATGCAACTGCTAACCGAAAACCTGAAAGTTCCTAGTGATTCCACAGGAAGAAAGACTTGGTGCTTTGCTTCTGTAAAGACCATTTTTGTTGCCAGGTGCCATCAAGTAGACTACAACTCATATTGACCCCATGAATGACAGATTGGGATGGTACCCAATCCCATGCCATCCTCATGTTATCGTCTACACCTAGGAAATCCTATGGGGCAATTCTACTCTGTCATGTAGGGTCACTATGACTTGTAATTAAGTCAATGGTATACAACAACAAGCTGAAGGAATTTGAAATTCAAGAATTCATTGGAGCAAAATAACAGTTGGAAGCTACCAACTTCATATCATGCAAAGTTACTTAAAATCTTCCACTAAGAAACCAATTTCTTGGATACACAATACCTCTCTCTCTCTCTCTCTCTCTCTCTCTCTCTCTCTCTCGCTGGTACAATATCACATGTCAATGCTTGAATGACCAAAGGCTACCTTGACAAAGTAATCTAAGTGTTTGTGGCTCTGTGGAGTAAAGAATTTATCCAAAGAATGTGGTCTTTGTCCTTGGCTTCTGAGAAATAACCTCCAAACCATGTTATTTCCCTGGTGATTAAAGTGTCTTTGATGAAGCCTCCTGGCCACACCTGAGGATTTAAACTCATGACTCTTTGTAGGGGCTGCAGAAAAATTCATCTTATGATAACTGGCAGCCTGGTGTGGAGGGAGTTGTGTGGCTAGCCCAAAGGCTACAGCAAAGGAGGGGAAGACCCTCGACCAGGTGGATTGACACAATGACCGCAGCAATGGGCTCGAGTGTGTTAGAGATGGTAAGGATGCTACAGGAAAGGATAAGGTTCAGATCTGTTGTTCCAGGGTCACTGTGAGTTCCACTCAACTTAATGGCACCACCACCAGCAGCTCTCTTTGGTGGGAACTCTGGTGGCCTAGTGGTACAAAGCTGCACTGCAATCCCAAACGCAGGTGGTTTGAAACTACCACAGGAGTTGTTGTTGCTGCTGTGTACCACTGAGTCAGAACTGACCCATAGCTGATGGGAGGAGATTGCCCAGGGCAGTCGCTTTCAACACGATTTAGTGTCTCTGAATACCCACCAGAAGGTCAGCTATGAGTTGGTTCTCACTCGATGGCACATAATCACAACAGTTCTGTTGGTGGAAAAGCAGGCAATCAGTACCTTCCTATGTGATTTATAGCCTCAGAAACCCACTGGCAGGTCAGCTATGAGTCAGTTCCTACTAAACTAGTAATGAGTTGTTTGGTTTGGTTTTGAATGGTAACTGTCAATGGGTCATGGGTATAGTGGTATATGAGTTAATGAATCATGACCCTGGACACAGAAAAATGGTCAGACATCCTGGTTGGTGATGGTCAGTGGAGCATATGGGAGCTTAGTGTACCCCTTTCTGATACATTGAAACCCCAAGCTTGGAATCCTACCAGACTTCATTGACTGTCTTTTCATGGAAATCCTTTTTGCTTCCATGAAACTGTAAACATTCTTTGAGTTCTGTGAATTGTTTCAGCAAATTTTTGAAGGGAATTGTGAAAGCCAGACACAGGTGGGGAGGATGGGCCCTGGAGACTTCTGAGCTTGACACTAGCGTCTGAAATCTTGGAAGGTCAGAGCCAACGTATTTCATAGGCACTTGGTGTGCAGTTGAATGGGAAAGGAATGGAACAGATTAGAACAGTTTTGAGTTGCTTTTCTTCAGGGACTCCTAGTGTTCAGCATTTCTGAAGGCATCAGTTAGACCCAAGGGGAGTGCCGTCGGCAAAATGGTTAAAGTTCTGGGCTGCTTCCTAACCCAAAGTTTGGAATCTGGAACTAGCCAACCTCCCAGAAGGTAGAAAGATGTGGCAGAGTGTTGCCATCAATATTGTTGTTGTTAGGTATCCTCAAGTTGAGTATGATCCTGGTGGCTTGGTGGTAAGGAGTTGCCTTGACAACCCAAAAGCAGACGTTGGAATCCAGCAGCTGCTCCCCAGAGAAGGATGAGCAATCTGTCTCATGATATTTACTGCCTCAGAAAAACCCCTGCAGGGTCAGCTGAAGTGGTTCCTACTCAAGGTGCATAACAACACATGAACAGCAGAGCTGAACTTGGACCTATCCTGTGCCGTCCGTATTATTGCACATCAATATTATAACTTTGGAAATCCTATGGGGCAATTTCACGGTGTCATCTAGGGTCACCAAGTGAGAAGTCCAAGAGTTGACAAATAGTCATAAAAATGAGGGCTGAGTTCTAATCCTTGTCTGCTGATAATTAGCTGTGAGACCTTGTACAATGATAGACTTTTCTTAACCTTTTCTCTGTAAAGTCCAGCCAAGGTACCCCCAGTGAGGGCCCCCAGTCACTGCTTTCCTCCTGAAAAGCCCCTCTCACAGGCTTGAGTACAATAAAGCCACCGTGCCTGCCTGTCTTGGGCTATGCATGTTAAGAAGCAGCTCTGCATTTGCAGGAACACACGCTTGGCATTTTCTCTTCTTGCTCCTTTCTTATTCAGCGTCCCAGCAAGCGCTGCGGTGTAGCTGCTGTGCCATTGGAGCTGACAGACGCAAAGAGAACTCCAGAAGAAACAAGCGCTTGTTAGCACACAACTTCTCTGGATTTGAAATCTTGAGGAGTCTCAGGTGGGGAAGTAGACAGCACGGAGGCGGGGGGCCAGGGTCACAGCGCAGTGTCCTTGGGCTGAGAGAAGCTGGACCAGTGGCAGGTGGGCCTGCCAGCGCTACACGCCCCTCTCTCTCCTGGGGTTGTTTTCCTTCCCTGCTCCCTCCACCAGGGAAATCTTCAAAGGAATGAGAAGAATGAGCCGAGGTCACTGCAGCGCATTATCAGCCGGCTCGCTCCCTTTCACAGCTGGTCATAATCCCCTCTTTGTGCTCTCAGCAGCCCCAAGTCATTTACAGTTTTTCCCCCTTTCCCAAGTCCCAGGGACGCTGTGCAAAGGCCTACGCGGCCTGGGAAGCAATGGCCCAGGAGCACGGGGAAGCCTGGCGATTCCGGAGGCGCCCACACAGCCCTGCAGAGCTTCCCACACTCGGGCCCACGGGGGTGGCCGTGCATGCTGATGAGGGGCGCAGGGCAGAAGGGGGGACTGCTGCTCCCACCAGGCCTTCTCCCTGAAAACACTTCGAAAGTGAAAGCTGCCCTAGTCGAAATCCCTGAATCCTGAGGGCCAGGTCCCAGGGGCCTGGATGAAGAGCTGGCTCTGTTTTCCAGATTCACTGAGTGCTCAGGATGCCAGAACTAGGTCCAAGTTTCTGAGAGCTGGGAACTGAGGTTTCCAGCCATGGATGGGCCATTGGTCGGTTTTGCTCTATATGCTGGTATGGAGTCAGAGACAAACTCTCTCCTGTAGGAGAGAAGAGATTCAAGGAGTGAGGCTATAGAAGCAGATGAGTGAAAATGTTAGAATCTGCTGCTGTTGTTCTGTCTGTTCTTGGGGTGAATTTGAGATGCATGTTGTTGGATAATCAGTTCTGATGCAAAGCAAGCGACCCATGTACCCACAGAACAACACTGCCAGGTTCTATGCAGTCCTCACAATCTCTGTTGTGTGAGCCTGTGATTGCTGCCTCTGTCGCTCCATCATACTGACGGTGGTCCTGTTCACTGAGCCTCTGTTTGTCCAATAATGAGGTCCTCCTCCTGGGACTTGTCCCTGCAGATAACATGCCCAAACTCTGGGAGTCCAAATCTTGACATCCTTGTTTCTAAGAGGTATGCTGGCTTGCTTTTTCTGAGTATATCTCCTTTTCTTGGCAACCTGTGGTATATTCAATGTTCTTCAGCACCACCACAACTCAAAGGGTTCTTCCATCTTACTCACTGTTAGCCGCTCACATGCACATGAAGGAATTGAAAAGACCACCGCTTGGATTAGGTGCACCTTCCTCTTCAACATGACGTCCTTGCTTTTTTCTTAAAGAAATCGTTTGTTCAGTGCAATATGCTGTCTCATTTCCTGACTGCTGTTTCCATAGGTGTTGACTGTAGATCCAGGCAACATGAGATGAATGCTTGAAAATGTCCATCTTTTCTCGATTTATCATGAATGATACTTACCGGTCTAGTTGTGACCCTGGTCAAGAGCTCAAGATGGGGGAGTAAGCCTCACCTTGGTATATCACCCCTAACACTTCCTGGAGGGACTAATGGCAAGAAGCTGCACAGCAATTTCAAAGGCACTGGGTTCAAATTCTGCCCCATGGGAGAAGGATAGGCAATGTCCTCCTTTGTGATTTACTGCTTCTGAAAAACCACTGCAGGGTCCACTATGGGTCAGTACTGACTCAAGACAAACAACTCTTCCTGGTATCCTGTAACTGCCTGCTCTACTGCTATTAACATTTGGTGATTGCTAACACTCCCTTTTGATTCAATGTTGTTCTACATTAACTTTTTGGAGACCTAGTCTAAAGCAAATCAGTTCAGATCAGTTCCTGGGGCACGTGCAGAAACATCACTCAAATCCAAGAGCTGGCTTTCTCAGGCAAGATGTAAAGCTAGCTATCTGACAGGTGAATTGAACCAGAGGGCCTTGTTATAAAAATGCGTTCCCATCATTCCCTTTAAGAACAGGAGTTAGGCAAGGATGCCCATTATCTCCTCTCTTATTCAATATTGTATTGGTAGTTATAGCGATAGTAATAAGACAAGAGAAAGACATAAGAGGAATACAAATTGGCAAAGAGGAGATAAAATTATCTCTCTATGCAGATGACATGATAGTATACTTAGAAAACCCTAAAGACTCAGCAAGAAAACTATTGGACATAGTTTACCAGTTCAGCAAAATAGCAGGATACAAGATCAACATACAAAAATCAATTGGATTTCTCTACAGTGACAAAGAGAATACAGAGCTGGAGCTAAGAAAAGCAATACCCTTCACAGTAGCTAATCACAAGATTAAATATTTGCGAGTAAATATAAGTAGAAGCACAACGGATCTATTCAAAGAAAATTACAAAACATTACTATAAGAAACAAAAAGAGACCTGGAGAAGTGAAAGAATATCCCTTGCTCATGGATAGGAAGACTCAATATTATGAAAATGGCAATACTTCAAAAGGCAATTTACACGTTCAATGTAATCCCAATACAAATACCAATTCCATTCTTCAATGAGATGGAAAAGGCACTCTCCAGCTTCATCTGGAATGGAAAGAAGCCCCAAATAAGCAAAACACTCCTTAAAAATAGAAAAAAGGTAGGAGGCATCTCACTCCCTAATGTCAAATCCCACTACACTGCCGTAGTAGTAAAGACAGCATGGTACTGGTACAATGACAGACATATAGATCAATGGAATACAATTGAGAACGTGGAAATCAGCCCATATATTTATGGTCAACTGATTTTTGACAAGGAGATGAAATCAGTTAGGTGGGGAAATGACAGCCTTTTTAACAAATGGTGTTGACAGAATTGGAAAACCATCTGCAGAAGAATTAAGCAAGATCCACACCTCACTCCATATACAAAAACCAACTCAAGGTGGATCATGGACCTAGGACTAAAGCCAAGGACTATAAACTTCATTCAAGAAAAACTTAGAGGAACTCTAGTAGTCCTAATCCACAACATAAACAGTTTTCCAAGTATCCTGAAAAATCTACAACCAAGAGAAGATAAAATAGATGAATGGGATCTTCTAAGAATCAAATCCTTATGCACATCCAGAAACATCTCCAACAGGGCAAAAAGGGAAGCCACAGACTGGAAAAAGTATTTGGTAATGACATGTCAGATAAGGGACTTCTATCTAGAATTTATAAAATACTTGAGCACCACAACAAGATAAAGGTAAATAATCCAATAGAAAAATGGGCACAGGATATGAACAGAGACTTCACCAAAGAAGACATTCAGATGGCCAACAAGCACATGAAGAAATGTTCTAAATCTCTAGCTCTGAGAGAGATGCAAATCAAAACAGCTATGAGATGACATCTCACCCCAGTAAGAATAGCAAAATTTAATAGAAGAGCAAACATCAAATGCTGGCGAGGTTGTGGAGAGACTGGAACCCTTATTCACTGTTGGTGGGAGTGTAAAATGGTGCAACCACTGTGGAAAGCTGTGTGGCGCTTTCTCAAAAAGTTGCAAATAGAGATACCATTTCACCCAGCAATTCCACTACTGGGAATATACCCTAAAGAGACCGTAACCGCCATCCAAGCAGATATATGCACACCCATGTTTATCGCGGCTTTGTTCACAATAGCAAGGAGTTGGAAACAACCTAAGGGCCTATCAACAAACAAATGGATAGAGAAGCTGTGGTATATTCACACACTGGAATACTTCTCTGCAGTGAAAAACAAGGAACTCATGTAATATTATTCAAAATGGGTGACCCTGGAGGACATAGTGCTGAGTGAAGTATCTCAGTCTCAAAAGGACAAATACTATATGGTGCCACTGTTTTAGAATGAGGCTGACATCAGGGTGGGGGTAAGACTGAGAAAAGCTGGATAAATTATGTTTACTGCATTAAAGCCGATGAGGGAGAGAATAGTTCAAAAGTAATTTATTTTAGGACATTATGATTATCGTAAGAGTCCGGAATGAGGGTTGCAGAGTGGAGTATACTCAGGATGGGGGTGGGGGTGTGCAGAGGGGATTGTGTACCAATGAAGGAGTTTTTCTTTTGCTTTTCAAGGAGAGGAACGAACTGGAGGTGGGGGGGGGCGGGGAGAAAAGTGCAACAATGAATGAATGGAAGTCCAAAATCTCTGTAGATGTTCATTGAAATTAATAATAAAAAAATGCATGCCCAATCAGATCGATTACATCTGTGGAAAAGACTGCTGGAGAAGCTCAATATCAGCTGTGAAAACTAGGCCAGGAGCTGATTGTGGAACAGACCACCAACTACTCAAATGCAAGTTCAAGCTGAAGCTAAGGGAAATTAAACC
>NW_006399969.1:1478889-1480485 GCF_000299155.1 Elephantulus edwardii
ACATAGGGTCGCTATGAGTTGCAAACGACTCAACGGCACGTAACAACAACAACAACAACAAAGTGAATTTTCTAGATACGGAAGTCTCAAACGATTGGAGAATCTGCTGTGTGAACACTTAATTATGATAACTCCTCCTATACAGGCCAAATCCCAGAATCCCCTACTTATGAATAAACATGAAACTCCTTTCCACCTACATCTTTATAAATCCCCAGAATTCTCTTATTTAGAGAATTGTGAGCTATCATTGCTTCAGCCCTCCACGAATCTGTTTGGAAATCAGTTCTTTCTTTTCCCTAATAAAAGGCAATCAGGAACAAGTTCCCTGTCTGCAGAGAAAAGCCATGACTCTGAGTCATTTTCTCAGTGGCTACATTTAAGAGGACTCTGTCAGCAAGCTCATCTACTAGCGTGAAAGTGATTCTGTAAAGATTGCAACCTTATAAACACCCTGTGACAGTTCTCCTTAATGGCAACAGACTTTTTGGTCCATCTATATAGCTATATACCAGTGAATTCTGGTGGCCTAGTGGGTAAGAAGCTGTGCTACTGACTCAAAGGCTTGTAGTTCAAATCCACTAGCTTCCCCAAGGGAGAAAGATGGGCAGTCTCCTTCTGTGTGGTTTACAGCCTCTAAAAACCCACTGGAGGATCAGCTCAGTCAGATACAAATCCACAGCAATGAATCACCACCATGTGTCAAGTACTGCACTAACCTGCATAAACACAGCACTCCACTAACTCACAATAGTTTCCTGAACATGACATAAACACTACTGTCCTTTGCAGATGAGGGAACTAGAGCATCAAAGTATTAAACACCTGTCACCAGGCTGACATCTGAACCTGGTGACTCCAGCTGCAGGGCTGTAAGATGCTCTCCTTAGAACAGTAGCTTTTTTTGTTTTGTAGGCCTGGGGGGGTTTACCTGGTTTGAGATAACTTCTCACTTCACTATTTAGACAGGTCACTTAGTCTTTTCGAGTCCCAATTTCCTTATCAGAAAAGAGTGGAAAAACTACTGACTCCTCAGAAATATTGTGAAAATCAAATGAGAGGATGCGTTCGTGTGGCTTTTGCGAAGTGAAAAGAATTTACCCAGTAATACGTGGCCCTCAAGTTGACTTAGGACTCACAGCCACCTCACCTGCATCAGACAAGCAGCACTCAGCTTCACAGGTTTTTCGGTGGCTGCGTTTTCAGAAGTAGATTCTCAGGACTTTCTTCCATGGTGCTTCTGGGGAGACAACAAATGCCACTTTTGGCTATGCAGACTTTGCAAGATGCCAGACTCTGATAAAAGTTTTTTTTTCCATAGAAACAACCTTGGAGATACCACTCCACTGCTTCCCAATCAAACAATAAAACAAATGTTGCAATACAATGAGTAGCAAGCATTTTGGTTATTTTTGTTCCTTTCCCAATGCATATAAAAATTCTGTTTATACTGTAGTCTGTAAAGTGTGCAATGTTGTAGTTGTTAAGTGCCATCAAGTTGCCTGAAACCAATAGTGATCCCGTGTACAGCAGCTCTGAATGCTGCCTTGTCCTGGGCCAGTCTCACAAATCTGACACATGTTGAGATGGGAAAGA
>NW_006399969.1:1481865-1504094 GCF_000299155.1 Elephantulus edwardii
ATACTTTGGGCATGTTGCAAGGAGGGACAGGTCCTTGCAGAGGAGCATCATGCTTGGGAGGGTGGAGGGACAGCGCAAGAGGGAAAGACCCTCTCTGAGATGCATTGATTCAGTGACTTGGGTAATCGGGATGAGTGTGTCAGAGGCAGTGCGATTGGCACAGGATAGAGCAGGCTTTAGGGCTGTTGTACATAGGGTCGCTATGAGTGGCAAACGACTCGACGGCATATAACAACAACAACAACAGTGTGAGAACTCCCAAAATGTGATGTGGAGACAGTAAGTGAGGACATGCTATTGGAAGACTGGACCTGTGGGACACTAGGTGCTCAGGAACCTTCCATATGTTACAATGTCAGTGCAGCAAAGAAAGCATGATGAAATAAGGGAAGCCTCTTGGGCTGCTTCAGGCTGCTTCCCACAGGTGTCTCTGTGTCACTGTGTCACTGAGAGCTCAAACAGTGAACATTATGTTGGTTCTATGGTTGATAACCTGGCCTGAGGGGTGGGGAAGTCTCAATTTCCTTTTTAAAGGGGGACAAATGAGAGAGGGGAACTAGGCAGGTCACTTTGTTCATTGACTCCAAGGCCACAGAGTGGTGATCCTGGGCCCACTCATGCTGTTTAAATTCCGTATATGTGTCTGAACAACTTAGTCAGGTTCACGCATTGTATGTCCAGCCCTGACTGAGCCTCCTAGACGCCCTCCTGGGAGGGCACACATATAAGATCTTCTCTCAGCTGACCTGCAAATGTGTCCATACTACACAGTTGAAAGCAAATGCCTGCTTAGATTTAGCCTACAAAGATCTAAGTCCATGTGAAGGAGTGTTTCTGGGAGATGTACCATCTTCAGCAGGTCCCTTATGGTCTTATTAACACTTAAGATGCCTGTGTATGTCTACTCCCCAACTGTCCATGGTGGGGGCTTCCAGTAAGTCCTGTTGTTGTTGATGTGTGCCATCAAGTTGGAATGGTCTCATAGCTGACCCTGCAGCAGGTTTTCAGAGACTGTGAATCACATGGGAGAAGACAGGCCATCTTTCTCCCAGGAGTGCTGGACAATGACTAAGGATGACAGAAGAAGAATCAATGCCTTTAAGTTGTGGTGCTGGAGAAGAATATGGAACATACCATGGACTGCCAAGAGAACAAATAGGTCTGTATTGGAAAGGGTGAAACCAAGTATCTCCTTGGAGATAAGGATTTTGAAGCTCCTTCTCACATACTTTGGGGACGTGACCAGGAGGGACCAGTACTTGGAGAAAGACATCACACTTGGAAAGAGGTACAGTGCAGGAGAGGAAGACTCTGAGTGAAATGGATCGACACAGTAACTGGGGTCATTGGGGTAGGTGTGTTGGAGACAGTGAGATTGGCTCAGGATAGGGCAGGAACAGTTTTACATAGGGTCACTATGAGTCACAGGTGACTTAACAGCTCAGAACAACAACATGCGGAAAAGCTAGATCCAAATTTGTCAAAGCTGATAGTGGTTTAAGATTTTTATGACCTATGTAAAAACAACAAAGGAATGCTAGTGGAATTCTTGGTAGTTAGTTGCACTGCTAATCCAAAGTTGGCGCCTCTCTGGCCATTCATGTCCACCAGCTACTCCAAGGGAGAAGGAGGGACAATCTCCTTCCAAGTGATTTACTGCTTCTGAAAAACCTGCTGGAGAGTCAGCCATGGGTCAATTCTGACTTGTTGACAATGAGTGTGTTATTGCTGTTGTTTTCTGTACCATGGAGTCAACTATGACTCATAGCAACCCTGTGAACAATAGGTCTGAAATCTGCTCTATCTGAAGCCAATCTCACTGTCTCCAATACATCTGCCATCATGACTCCAATTACATCTCATCTCGGTCTTCCTCTCCTGCACTGACCTGTAATAAAATTGTGTGTTCCATGTCTCTTTCCATTCTATTGCTACTTTCTACAACCTTGATTCTGGGTTTATATTTCTTCCATTACCACACAAGCCATAGTCTAGCTATTATACCCAATCCATTGTGGAGTGTGATAAGAAGGAGCTGGAGAAGAGTATTGAGAATACCATGGACTGCTAGGAAAACAAACAGATTTGTCCTGGAAAGGGTTAAACCGGGTGGCTCCTTGGAGGCAAGGATTCTGAGGCTCCGTCTAACTTACTTTGGACATGTTGTGAGGAGAGACCGGTCCTTGGAGAGGGACATCATGCTTGGGAGGGTGGAGGGACGGCGCAGGAGAGGAAGGCCCTCTATGAGGTGGATTGATTCAGTGACTGGGATAATTGGGATGGGAGTGTCAGAGACAGTGCGATTGGCACAGGACAGAGCGGAGTTTAGGGCTGTTGTACTTAGGGTCGCTATGAGTCGCAGGCGACTCGACGGCACATAACAACAACAACAACAACAACAGTGAATTCATTTTTCTAAAGCCCTTTAACTGGGCCCCAAGCATTCACAAATTTCACCTGAGAGACTAGTGCCTGGTGACCAGAAGCTTGGTCCTTTTGTCCTTGTGAAGACACCGACTTATAGGAATTCAATGAGATTTAAAGATAGAGCTGAGCTGGAATACTTTAAGCTGCTTTAAGAACTGAATATTTCTCAATAAAGCTATAACTACCAAGGAAGTTAATATTCTTCTATAATACTCTCAACCCCTGAGGAGGAGTATCTTGGCTCAAGTCTGGCCCTACCCAGCTCCTTCCCAGCCACCCCAGGCCCTGTGCTCCTAGTGTTTGTCTTCCACTAGGTGGTTTTTTTTCTGGATATCTTGCAAAATTGTTCTTGGAGGTTTTTAAGTTAGAACACCCAGAAGGCAAACTCTAAGGGTGCTCCTTAGAGGCGAGGCTGGTGAAACTTCGCCTCACATGCTTTCGGGATGTTACCAGAAAATGCCAGTCCTTGGGAAAAGGCATCATGCTGGGAAAGGTAGAAGATCGGAGGAAGACACTCAAGATGGATTGACACTATGACTGTTATGAAGGGCGTATTAGAGATTATGAGACCGGGTTAGGTTAGGCCCAGGCTTGGAGCTTTTGTGGATAGGGTTGCCATGAGTCATGATTGACTCAATGACACCTAACAGCAACAATTGTGAAAACAAAATCTGCAAGGAGCAGATTGTTTACTGTCATGGTTACTGGATACACCGGCAAGTACAATCTTCTACTCCATGGGACTTGCAGGAGACCAGGCATTTGTTCAGATAGTTTCTATCAAGGTAGCGTGAAATCAGATAGCACCAGGGCTGGTGCCACCTGAAGCTAAATTAGCACTTAATGCATATCGTGAGCAGCTGACGTCCAGAAGTCTGCATCAAGCTTCTTGCTAACATGATGGGCAATGGCCATCTGTCCCCACAAAGCCAGACAATATAACCTTCAGTCCCCAGCGCTGTTAGAATCACTTTTTCCCATGATGAAGGATGTGAGAGATGCTTTAATAATTTTGTTATCAGCAACCACAAAAAAACCCAGAGTTGCTTGTCCTTATTTTTATTTCCTATCTCCTCTCCAAAGAAAAAGAGACATGGCAGCCACAGGAACCTGGACAGCAAGTTAAAGCTTGGAGCTGCATGATTCTCTTTTCTTAGAGGGATGGTGAATGCATATAGTTAATATACAATCAAAGAGCACATGCATTCTTACAGAAATTCCTTCATGTTTTATTAATCTAAACGGCAGGAAAATATCTCCCTGGAACAAAAGCCACAGCTCAAAAAAACTTCAGGCCACTAAATCTCTATTGACAAGCAACAATAGTCACAGTCAGCTCTGGGACTACTGTTGTTGGTGCTGAGAAAATAAACAGTACTAGGTGGGACCGAGTCACTACAGAGATGTAGCCTTGCCAGTGAGGGGTTCCTAATCTAGATTGACTCATTAAATCCTTATGTGAAGCGAGTACATTTCCCTATTTGTCTCCTGCATTCTTTCCTACCTCTGTCATAGGAGAAATGGTTAGCATCCTTGGAACAAAAAGTGGGGGTAGGGGGAGTAATCAGCCTCTTCTCAGCAGGAACCCGCCATGTGACAGGAAGTAAAATGGCCATGTCCAAGATCAACAAGGCCAGGCATTATAAAATGTTTCTCTTAAGCCAAGAGTGGTTCTCACAGTAACAAGCAAATATGTCTGCAGTGCATTATTTTTTTAAAGAATTTCATCTTTCTATAGGCCTTTACTTAGCTCTCAGGATTTAAAAAGTTTGTTGTATGTGTGGTTTTGTGGGTTTTTAAAAAAAAAATACAATTTCCTAAGAATGTTAAAAGAAATGGGAAACCCATAATGGAGCAGTCAGTTGTTGTGTACCATCAAGTCAGAATAGACTCTGAAAAGACCCTCCAGTGGTCTTCAGAGACTGTAAGTCACAAGGAAGGAGATTGCTCATTTTTCTCCTGTGAAGCAGCTGGTGAATTCGAACCAATTGTCTTTGGGGTAGCAGCGCAGCTCCTTATCACTAGGCACCAGAGCTCCCTTTAGGGAGTCACTAGGGTTATCCGTTAGTGTGAGATGGTAGAGTATAAATCCTGAGATTTACAGGAAAAAGCAACTAGTGAGAGTTGATGATAGGTGGCATTGTCACAAGAAGTTTGGGGGGTGAAGGGTGTTTCAGCAGTCAAGGGAGTAGGTCTCAAAGACCCCGAATCTTTCCATTTCTTGGCTTCATCATAACGTGGTTTTTGTTCTCACATTTCCTATCTCTGAGTCCAAAGCTGGCTAACAAAGCTTCTTGCTAAAGCTTCTTATCTTGGCCAACAAAGATATCATCCCCTCTCACCAGCATTCCCAAAAGGAAGAAAGAGGTGGAGGTGACTAGCCTTCTACTTTAATTAAAAAAGAAATCTCACTGCAGACTTCCATTAGTTAATCTCTTATTGGTAGACCCTGCTCGCATCCATCCCTAGACCAATCACTAGTGAAATTAACAAAGCTTACCAGAAGAGGTTTAGACCAATCATGATTCCCTCCTGCCAAGGAGCTCTGCCGGCCAAGGGGAAATAGCTACATTGTGATCAGTTTGACCTCATGGGAGAATTCTGTTCCATAGAAAAATCTCATTGATTTCACATGTAAGCAAGATTCTACTGAAGATTATCCAAAAAACAACTGGAACAGCACATCAACAGAACTGCCAGAAGTCCAGGCTGGATTTAAAAGGGATCATGGTACTAGGGATATTATAGCTGATGTTAGATGGATCTTGGCTGAAAGTAGGGAATACCAGAGGGATGTATATCTGTGTTTCATTGACTATGCAAAAGCATTTGACTGTGTGGATCATAACAAACTATGGCTGACTCTGAGAAGAATGGGAATCCCAGAACACTTGGTCATTCTAATGAGAAACCTATACTTAGACCAGGGGCAGTCGTCAGAACAGAGCAAGGGAACACTGCATGGTTCAAAATTGGGAAGGGCATATGCCAGGGATGCGTCCTAACTCCATACCTTTTCAACCTGTATGTGGAACAGATTATCCAGGAGCCTGGGTTCTATGAGGAGAAATGTGGGGTCAAGATTAGTAGACTATCTATCAACAATCTGTGTTGCAGATGACACAACCCTGCTTGCTGAAACTGAGGAGGACCTGAAGCACCTGCTGCAGAGGGTCAAGGACTGCTGCCTCCAATATGGACTGAAGCTCAAAGTCAAGAAGTCAAAGATTCTCACCACTGGACCAATTGGCAGCATCAGGATGGATGGTGAAGAGATTGAGATTGTTCACAGCTTTAGTTTGCTTGGCTCCACAGTCAACACTCTTGGCACCAGCAGCCAGGAAATTAAAAGACATGTTGAGATGGGAAAGACTGCTGTTAGGGACCTCTCCAAAGTACTGAAGAGCAATGGTGTCTCTCTGGAGACTAAGGTGCATCTGATCCAGGCCACGGTCTTTGCCATCACTTGTTATGCATCAGAGAGTTGGTCAATGACCAAGAAGGATAGAAGGAGAATTGATGCCTTTGAGCTGTGGTGCTGGAGAAGAGTATTGAGAATACCATGGACTGGTAGGAAAACAAACAGATTTGTCCTGGAAAGGGTTAAACCGGATAGCTCCTTGGAGGCAAGGATCCTGAGGCTCCGTCTAACATACTTTGGACATGTTGTGAGGAGAGACCGGTCCTTGGAGAAGGACATCATGCTTGGGAGGGTGGAGGGACAGCGCAGGAGGGGAAGGCCCTCTATGAGGTGAATTGATTCAGTGACTGGGGTAAACGGGATGGGTGTGTCAGAGACAGTGCGATTGGCACAGGACAGAGTAGAGTTTAGTGTTGTTGTACATAGGGTGACTGTGAGTTGCAAGCGACTCGATGGCACATAACAAGAACAACAACGATAAGAGATGAATGAGTACTGGGGTCTGAGGGCAAAAACAAATGAGACTTTATAGCTTTGGATGTGGGTTTCTGTTTGGAGTGAGGAAGACATTTTACACACAGAGAGTAACACAACACATGAATGTAGTTAATGCCACTGAATCAGACCCTTAAAAATGATTAAAATGGCATATGTTATGTCGTATCCTTGAAAAAGTGGAGGGTCAGCAAAAAGAGGAAGACCTTCAATGAGGTGGACAGGCACATGAGCTACAAGTCCGTCCAAGCAGGGAATGAGCCTGGCGCAGGGCTCCCCAGTGTCTCCTTTGTTGTGAACAGGGTCCTGAGGCAACTAACAAGAACAATTGAAAAATGACCTCAGGAGGAAGTGCCTGAAGGTTTCATATGCAGATGTGCAGGGCTAAAGCTGGAACTTCAGGCTCTCAGGTGAGAACCTACAACCACGATGCAGGATCTGGCCCACCTGGTCAAGAACCCTCAGCAGCAGTAAAGACAAAATAAAAGAACCCACGGCCAGGACTCACCAAGGGCTCTTGTCATTGGACTGAGAATTCCATGAGAATTCCTTGGCTATATGTGATCCTTCCATGAACAGCATGTAGTTGAAAATCCAACCTTAGAAAAAAAGTATTCATATCTAACTGTTGAGTAACAATGGCTGTGTTCTATTCCTCCTCTCCACACCAGGTCTCAGGGACAAACTTGGCCTATGACAGGACGTACTCAACCAACCTCATTCCTTGTATCATGATTCAACATAATGGAACTCCTTTTTTATCCTCAACTCATATGTACATATCAACAGTACTCAGTATATAAGGAGATGCATTGCACTGGGGAAGTCTGCAGTTAGGGACCTCTCCAAATTATTGAGGAGTAATGATGTCAGTTTGAGTACTAAAGTGCATTTTATTCAGGCCATGGTCTTTCTGATAACTTCTGATACATCTGAAAGCTAGACAATGAATAAGCATGATGGAAGAAGAATCAGTGCCTTTGAAGACCACTGAATATCCCATGGACTGCCCAAAGATCAAGCAAATATGTCTTAGAGAAGGTGCAGCTAGAGTGCTCTTTGGAGGCAAGAATGATGAGGCTTCACCTCATATACTTCAGGCATGTTGTTAGGAGGGGCTATTCCTTGGAAAGTGACACGATATTAGGTAGGAAAAGTAGAGGGTCAGCAAAGGAGAAGAAGACCCTTGACAAGGTGCCTTGACAGGGTGACTGCCTCATTGGGCAGTAACATGTCAGGAAAAAGTATGAGGATGGCATATAATAGGACAGGGTTCAGATCTGCTGTTTATAGGTCGCTATGGGTTATACTCAACGGCACCTAACAACATTATGTAGAGAGGAGATAGATAGAGATAGAGATATAGATGATAGGGATGATAGAGATATAGATGATAGGGATGATAGAGATACAGATAGATAGATAGTTGTTGTGTTGACTGCCTTCAAGTGGAGCACCACTCCCAGGGACCCTATGAACAAAAGGCCTGAAGCCCCTCTACCACTATTTATAAAAGTCCATGGAGTTTCCTAAGGCATGTTACTTAGGAAGTGGATGCCACTCCTACTTCCAAAATAGATAGATATAGACATATAGATGTTGTTGTTGTGTACCGTGGATATAGTTGTTGTTGGTACATGCCTTTGAGTCACTTGCGACTCATGGTGACCCTATGTACAACAGCCCTAAACCCTGTTCTGTACTGTGCCAATCACACTGTCTTCAACACACCCACCCCCATTACCCCAGTCACTGAATCAATCCACCTCATAGAGGGTCTACCACTCCTGTGCTATCCTTCCACCCTCCCAAACATGATGTCCTTCTCCAAGGACCTGTCCCTCCTTACAACATGTCCAAAGTATGTCAGAAGAAGCCCCAGAATCCTTGCCTCCAAGGAGTAGCCTGGTTTAACCCTCTCTAGGATGAACCTGTTTGTTTTCTTAGCAGTCCATGGTACATTCAGTACTCTTCTCCAGCACCAAAGCTCAAAGGCATCAATTCTCCTTCTATATTGCCTAGTCATTGTCCAACTCTCTGGCACCTAACAAGTGATTACAAAGACCATGGTCTGGATCAGACGCACCTTAGTCTCCAGAGAGACACCATTGCTCTTCAGTACTTTGGAGAAGCCCCTAACAGGAGACTTTCCCATCTCAACATGTCTTTTAATTTCCTGACTGCTGGTGCCAAGAGTTTTGACTGTGGTGAGAAGCAAACTAAAGCTGTGGACAATTTCAATCTCTTCATCATCCATCCTGATGCTGCCAATTGGTCCAGTGGTGAGAATCTTTGACTTCTTGACTTTGAGCTTCAATCCATATTGAAGGCTGCAGTCCTTGACCCTCTGCAGTAAGCGCTTCAGGTCCTCCTCAGTTTCAGGAAGCAGGGTTGTGTCATCTGCATAATGCAACTTGTTGATAGATCTTCCACCAATCCTGATGCCACAATTCTCCTCATAGAGCCCAGCCTCCCGGATAATTTGTTCTGCATACAGATTGAAAAAGTATGTAGACAGGACACATCCCTGGCATACATCCTTCTTAATTTTGAACCATGCAGTATTTCCTTTCTCTGTTCTGATGACTGCCTCTTGGTCAAAGTATAGGTTTTGCATTAGCACGATCAAGTGTTGTGGAATTCCCATTCTTCTCAGACCCAGCCATAGTTTGTTATGATCCACACAGTCAAATGCCTTTGCATAATCAATGAAACACAGATAGATATTCCTCTGATACTCCCTGTTTTCAGCTAAGATCCATCTAACATTAGCTGCAATATCCTTAGTACTCTGACTCCTTGTAAACCCAGCCTGGATTTCTGGCAGTTCTCTGCTGATGTGCTGTTACAGTTGTTTTTGGATAATCTTCAGCAGAATCTTGCTTGCATGTAAAATCAATGCTATTGTTCTATAGTTTCCACACTCTGTTGGGTCACCCTTCTTTGGAATGGGAACAAATGAAGATCTCTTCCAGCCAGTTGGACAAGTGGTTGTTCTCCAGATTTCTTGGCACAACTTGGTGAGCACGTCCAAGACAGCATCTGTTAGTTGGAACACATCAATTGGTATACCATCTATTCCTGGGGCCTTATTTTTGCTATTTCCTTCAAAGGAGCTTGAACTTCTTCCTTCATCACCATAGGCTCTTGCTCATATGTTGTTTCAGGAAATTCTTCTGTGTCTGTCAATTGCTTTTGATACAGTGACTCTTTATATTCTTTCCATCTTCTTTTAATACTTCCTGGATCATTTAATATTCTGCCTAAAGCATCCTTTCCATAGCAACTCGAGGTTTGGATTTGTTCTTCAGTTCCTTGAGCTTAAGAAATTCTGAGCAAGTTAGGCCCTTTTGATTTTCTCTCTCTATCTCTCTCCCTCCTGTCTCTCTCTATCTCTATCTATCTATCTATCTATCTATCTATCTATCTATCTATCTATCTATCTACCTATCTATCGAGAGAGAAGTGCTCTGGTAAAGAGTTACACTGATAACTCAAAAGGCACCCAGTTTGAATCCACCAGCTGCTCTGGTGAATGAGTAATCTCCACTCTTGTGATTTAGTGCCTCGAAAAACCCACTGGAGGGTCATCTATGAGTTGATTCTGACTCAATAGTATACAACAAAACATGTACATTTCTTTCACTTCATAATTTATTGCCTCTTTTGTCTTAAGACCAGAAGAACTTGATTGTGCCTAGCTACTATCATTGAACATTTTTCCATAAAATTTTCTAGAATAATCCTCATCAAAAGAGGGAATCTGAAGAACAGAATTTCAAATTCCTACAGAATCCAGCCAGACATTCTGGAGGCACTGAGGCTGGGTAATCCCCCAAGTGACTGCCCTGACATAAACTTAAAACAAACACATCTCCTGAAGTCTTATAAGCAAACAATAGTTTATCTTAACTACCAAAAAATTGTCTCCATTGACTATAATGATCTTTTCCCCCCAATTGTGTTTTGAGTGCAGCTTTACAAAGCAAACTGGTTTCCCATTCACCCACTGGGATACATTTTGTTTTGTTTTATAACATTAATTACATTTCTCATGATGCAATCATACTCTACCCAAGTCCTCCTTGTAACTTTTAATTCCTTATCCTCCAAGTTTACTCCCTCCTGCTTTCTGGGCTTTATCCTTAGGTAACTGCTACTCTTTTGGCCTTATATGATTGGTTAATCCTGGGAACAAGCACCTCCTTAGTATTATCGATCACCTTATACATCATTTAGCTAAAAGTTTACTCACAGTTTCTGCTGTTTTCAAGTCATTGCTGCGTGCAATCAGTGTGTCAATCCATCTCATTGAGGGCATTCCTCTCTTCCACTCACCCTCTACTTTTCAAAGCACAATATCCTTTTATAAGGACTGACCCCTCCTGTCAATGTGCCCAAAGTATGAGATGAAGCCTCGCTATCTTCTATTCAAAAGAGTATTTGGCTGAACTTCTTACAAGATAGATGTGTTTGTTCCTTGGCAGCCCATATGTGTTCCATACTCTTGGCCAACACCCCAATTAAAAGGCACCAACTCTTACTCAATCTCCCTTATTTATTGTCCAACTTTTACACGCTCACAAAGCACTTGAAAGTATTGTGCCATGTGGCTGGTGAACGTTAGTCTTAAAAGTGACCTCCTCACTTGAAAGAAGTCCGTGGTAGCCAATTCCCTCAATTTCATGTATCTTGATTTGTTGGCCACTATTTGCATGTATACTGATTATGGATCCAAGTAAAATGAGATCACTGACTATATCCGTAGCTTATCAGTCTATTATGCTGCTGCATATTGGTCCAGTTGCAAGGATTTTTTAAATTTATGTTGAGATATAATCCATCCTAGAGGTTATGGTCTTCGATCTTCAGTAAGTGATTTCAATTCTCTTCCCTTTCAGGATTCATGGTTGTGTCATTTACACATCTTGTGCTGATAATGCAGCTTCCTCCAATCCTGACACTAGATCCTTCTTCAGATAGCCCAGAGAGGTACGCATGGTTACACAATGTGAAGTCAGTAATCAATGCCCTGAAGTGTACATGCAGGAACTGTTGCCTGGTATATAAAACATATACTAGCTTGGTATGTTCTCAACAATAAATAATATTATATAATTTAAAATATATCTTATATGGTAATATAATTGTTGTTGTTGTTGTTATGTGCTGTCGAGTCACTTGCGACTCATAGCGACCCTATGTACAACAGCCCTAAACTCCACTCTGTCCTGTGTCAATCAAACTGTCTCTGACACTCCCATCCCGATTATCCCAGTCACTGAATTAATCCACCTCATAGAGGACCCTCCTCTCCTGCGTTGTCCCTCCACCCTCCCAAGCATGATGTCCCTCTCTAAGGACTGGTCTCTCCTCACAACATGTCCAAAGTATGTTAGATGGAGCCTCAGAATCCTTGCCTACAAGGAGCCACCCGGTTTAACCCTTTCCAGGACAAATCTGTTTGTTTTCCTAGCAGTCCATGGTATTCTCAATACTCTTCTCCAGCACCACAGCTCAAAGGCATCAATTCTCCTTCTATCCTCCTTGGTCATTGTCCAACTCTCTGATGCATAACAAGTGATTGCGAAGACCATAGCCTGTATCAGACGCACCTTAGTTTCCAGAGAGACACCATTGCTCTTCAGTACTTTGGAGAGGTCCCTAACAGCAGACTTTCCCATGGCAATGCGCCTTTTAATTTCCTCACTGCTGGTGCCAAGACTGTTGACTATGGAGCCAAGCAAACTAAAGCTGTGTACAATCTCAGTCTCTTCACTATCCATCCTGATGCTGCCAATTGGTCCAGTGGTGAGAATCTTTGTCTTCTTGACATTGAGCCTCAATCCATATTGTAGGCTGCAGTCCTTGACACACTGCAGCAGGCGCTTCAGGTCCTCTTCAGTTTCAGCAAGCAGGGTTGTGCCATCCGCACAACGCAGGTTGTTGATAAATCGTCCACCAATCTTGACCCCACATTTCTCCTCATAGAACCCAGCCTCCCGGATAATCTGTTCTGCATATAGGTTGAAAAGGTATGGAGATAAGATGCATCCCTGGCATACGCCCTTCCCAATTTTGAACCATGCAGTGTTCCCTTACTCTGTTCTGACGACTGCCTCCTGGTCCAAGTATAAGTTTCGCATTAGAACGATCAAGTGTTCTGGGATTCCCATTCTTCTCAGAGTCAACCATAGTTTGTTATGATCTACACAGTCAAATGCCTTTGCACAGTCAATGAAACACAGATAGACATTCCTCTGGTATTCCCTGCTTTCAAATAATAATTATTATATAAATTAAAAAATAACATTTTCAAGAAAAGATCCACTCAGTTCTAGGAGAAGGCACTAAGATACCTTTGCAGAAAAGGCTGGGAGATTTTGGCTTGGTTCTTCCAGAGGCTTACAGGTGAGGTAGAAATTGGTTGAGGACAATGGACTAGGAAGCTCCAGGGCTGAGGAGAAAGAGCAGCTGCTTTCTGGCTCTTTCAGCGTGGAGATCTAACCTTGAGAGGATGGCCACAGCTAATAAAGGGACAAGTATCCCAGGGGGATGAATGGAAAGGGGGAAAGAATAAGTCTCTTCGGAGGAAAAGACCTCTCCAGCACTGAGATGGATTGCTCAGATTTCAGGGGCTGAGCAGGAAAGAACAGTCAGAGGAGAGGCATTGTGAGAGGCAGAACCTAGAAAGGAATTTCTGACAAACCCTCAAAGAAAAAGGAATTGTGGACATGGCCACCCCTTAGAGGGCCTGTCACAGAGTGGATGGTGGCTTCTTAGCATGCCTACTGCTACCCCACTGTGACAAACTACCGCAGCAGTCATTGAGCATGAAAAGAGACTAAGATGCTTAGTTTTCTATGTCATCTTTGTTGTTGTTGTTGTTGTGTGCCGTCGAGTCACTTGAGACTCATAGCGACCTTATATACAACAGTCCTAAACTCTGCTCTGTCCTGTGCCAATCACACTGTGTCTGACACTCCCATCCCAATTACCCCAGTCACTGAATCAATCCACCTCATAGAGGGCCTACCCCTCCTGCACTGTCCCTCCACCCTACCAAGCATGATGTCATTCTCCAAGGACCAGTCTCTCCTTACAACATGTCCAAAATATGTTAGACGGAGCCTCAGAATCCTTGCGTCCAAGAAGCCACCTGTTTTAACCCTTTCCAGGATGAATCTGTTTGTTTTCTTGGCAGTCCATGGTACCCTCAATACTATTCTCCAGCACCACAGCTCAAAGGAATCAATTCTCCTTCCATCCTCCTTGGTCACTGTCCAACTCTCTGAAGCATAACAAGTGTTTGCAAAGACCCTGGCCTGTATGGCTGTAAGATCGAAACCCTTTCTAGGCAGGTCCATTCCAAATTATGGGGACTCCACATCTTACAGAGTAGAACTGAACTCCACGGGGTTTAAAACCAACCCAAGTTCACTGCCACCACATCAATCCCAACTATAGTGATCCTAGAGGACCAAGCAGAACTGCCAAACGCAGTTTCCAAGACTAAAAGAAAGAGGCTTCGGTGTTGCAGTGTGCTTTATGTTGTGCTGCTAACTGCAAAGCCAGGGGTTCAAATCCACTAGCTGCTCCACAGGAGGAAAACAGGCAGTGTCTTCATTATCTAGTGTCCCTGTAACAGAGATACCACAGCAATGGCTTTACAAAACCTTAATCTCTCACTGTTCAGGAGCCTCTTACATCTGACTGCTACCAAGTTGGAGCCAACTCACAGCTGACTCTCTAATGGGTTTTCAGAGGCTGTAAATTACACGGGAAGAGATTGTCCATCATTCTCCTGTAGAGCAACTGGTGGATTCAAACCAGTCTCCCCTTGGCTGACTTTCTATGGGCTATTTCATAACCAGAGCTTTAGGACGTGAGGAGTCTAAATTTAAGGGAAGCTCTAGGGGAAAACACCCTCCCTCCTTCACCTCCCTCACGCCTCTCTCCCTCTCCCTCTCCCTCTCTTTCTTTCCCGTCCCCCCCCTTCTCGCTCCCCCTCCTTCTCCCTCGCTCCATCCCACTCTTTCTATCCCCTTCTTTCCCTCTCCACCTCCATTTCATTCCCTTTATCTCTCTCCCACTTTCTCTTTTCCTCCCTTTATTTCTCCCTTGCTCTCTCCCTCTCTCCTTCCCTCCCTCTTCCCCATCCTCTTTTTCTTTCTCTCTTCTTGCCTTTCTCTTTCTCTCCCCCTTCCTCCCTCCTTCCCCTGCCCCATCTCTCTGTCTCTCTCCCAGTTCTGAAGGAAAGGCCTATGTCTTTAAGTGTTTGTAGAGCCACTATTCCCTGGAGATCTCCACTTGTCCTGACATTCTACCACTTCTACCAAGTTAAGGAGCTTCCTCTCATAGGCGCCTTGGTCTTCAAATCCCATCCCAACCCTGGTGATTCCTCCTGGGTTGTATCTGTGTCCCCCTAACCCTTAATCTCAGCTTGCTTTCCTCTTCTGTTTATTTAACAAGATAAAGGTGTCACAAATCATACCCCAAGAACCTCCTTTCACATCCAATTATGGCTCTGATGGGTTTGAGATGACTTCCATCCTTAATCCCTGGATGGGGGGGAGTCCTGTCATTACATAGCTTCGATGTTATCTCCTGGCAGTTGTGTATTTTGGGGAGATGTAAATCAATCCATGATGGGCAGTCTGTGCCCATAAATATTTTCTGCCTCAGAAGCACCCTGCACAGTACCTGTGAATTAGAATCTACTCCAAGGTAAGGGGGGTTTGGTGGTTTAATCTTTATGGATGCGAGCTACCACATTTTTCTCCCTCACTCTGGGTTCCAAAACTCATCTTTAGATTAGCAGTCTAGTGCTTAAACACTGTACCACCAGGGCTTCTTTCCATAGGTTTATCCAAGCATTTGTCTACATGTCGCTGAGGAGGTATTTTTGTGATAACATATATAACAGATGACCACCATAAGGGAGATTCTCTTCAGTAATGGGAGTTGGCTTTGTACAATCAGTTGACAAATTCTTTATCACATTGTGGTTGTGCCCTCGATCAATACAGACTCATAGCTGACCCTACTGGGTTTTCAGACATCAGCAATGTTAAGAGATAGAAGTGCTACTCTCTCCCTCCACCCCACTCCCAATCTGTTGCTGTGTGTCTTTGAGTTGGAACCAACCCATAGCTGACCCTCCGGCGGGTTTTTAGAAGCAGTAAATCACACAGGAGGAGATTGCCCATCCTTCTCCTATAGAGCAGCTGATGGATTCAAACTGCATGCCTTCGGGGTTGCAGCACAGTCTGGGTTCCCCTCCACTTTTCAGGAGTGTTTCTCCCCCTTTCTTTTTCTTTTCTCTTTAACTCTTTGGCATGGCCCATCTCTGTGTTTCACCAACAATAACTCTTTTGTATTACTTTAATGAATCCTTTTCACTTGTTTTCTTAAATTACCACTGTGTGTTCATCTGTTCATTTATTTACAGTCACCTCAACTCAACTCATGCCTTCACGGGAAAGTTATTAGTGACTGGTGAAGACATAAAAATAACTTTAGTTTTAGCAAGTTTCAAATAACTTCGTCTTGCTTAGATTTACAATCAATACACTTGATACCAGCAGTTAGGAGATTGTTGTTGATGCCATCAAGTCGAGCATGACTCATAGTGACCCTATGAACAAAAGGCCTGAAACCGTTCTATAACTATCATTTCTCAAAGTTCATAGAGTTTCCAGAGGCATGTTGTTTAGGAAGTGAATGTCACTCCTGCTTCTTAAACTGGGAGCTCCACCAAGCACTGTCCCACATGGTTAACCATTATGGCATTTGACCCCCAATAGCACAAGGTTCAGTATCACAGCAACAACTCCAGATTACCCAGTACAGCATATTGACAGAAGAGCACTGTACCACTTAGAAGAATGTTCCTCCAAAATATATTAACAACCAACTTTTATAAACAGTCATGAGATTAGGAGATGTATTACCCTGGCAAAGTCTGCAGTCGGGGACCTCTCCAAATTACTGAGGAGCAATGATATTAGTTTAAGGACTAAGGTATATTTGGTTCAGACCACGGTCTTTTTAGTCACTTGCTATGCTTCTGAGAGCTGGGTAATGAGTAAAGATGACAGAAGAAGAATTGATGTCTTTGAACTGTGGCATTGGAGAAGAGTACTGAAGATTCCATGAAGTCACAAAAGATCAAATAGGTATGTCTTAGAGAAGGTGCAGCCAGAGTGCCGTTTGGAGGCAAATGTGACAAAGTCTCATTTTACATTCTTAGAGCATGTTGTTAGGAGGGGCTATAGTCCTTGGAAAGGGACGTCGTGCTTAGAAAGGTGGAGGGTCAGAAAAGGAGAGGAAGCCCCTCTGCCAGGTGGATTGACAGAATGACTGCAACAACAGGCTTGAGCATATGAGAGATTACAAGGATGACACAGGAGAGACAGGTTTCAGATGTGTTGTTCATAGGATTACTATGGGTAGTACTCACCTCGAGGGCACCTAACAACAGCAATGACAGGCCTTCTGCAGGAGTCCTGGGTAGCATGAATGGGCAAGTGTGAGATTACTAACTGCAAGGTTATAAAAATGTGACTTTCCCCGAGGGACCTGGGAAGACAGGTCATCTACTCTGCTGCCAAAAGGTCTTGAAGCCCTTTCTGGATCATTGCTCTACTCTGCACACATGGGTCCTTTATTGAACTCGACATAACTGGTTTGCTTTGAGTTCGGTTATCTGTTAGATTGTGAGGATACTTTGTGGAACTTAATATGTACTCTGTCCTGAAGAGGTTTAAGGAGAACAAGGCAGGACTTTAGCAAATAAAAAATATTTTGATGAGTAATTCATTATAAAAATTACAAGTGCTGCTCTTTTCCATTTACTGCGGCACTAGGAACCATGAGCAGCAAAGTCTCTCGCGACCCCCTCTACGAGACAGTGCGGGAAGTCCTGCACGGGAACCAGAGCAAACGCAGAAAGTTTTTGGAGACTGTGGAGCTGCAGATCGTTTTGAAGAACTATGACCACCAGAAGGACAAGCATTTCTCGGGGACCATCAGGCTTAAGTCCACCCCACGCCCCAAGTTCTCAGTGTGTGTTCTTGGGGAGCAGCAGCTCTGTGATGAAGCCAAGGCTGTGGTTATCCCCCACATGGACATCGAAGCGCTGAAAAAACTCAACAAGAATAAGAAGCTGGTCAAGAAGTATGATGCCTTTCTGGCCTCTGAATCCCTGATGAAGCAGATCCCAAGAGTCTTAGGTCCAGGGCTAAATAAAGCAGGCGAGTTCCCTTCTCTGCTGACCCACAATGAGAACATGGTGGCAAAAGTAGACGAGGTGAAGTCCACCATCAAATTCCAGATGAAAAAGGTCCTGTGTCTGGCAGTGGCTGTTGGCCATGTGAAGATCACACACGATGAACTTGTTTACAACATCCACCTGGCTGTCACCTTCCTGGTTTCACTGCTAAAGAAGAATTGGCAGAATGTTAGGACTTTGTACATCAAGAGTACCATGGGCAAGCCCCAACATCTGTACTAAGATACAGCTCAATAAACCTTACTGTTAAGAAAAAATTAAAAAAAAAAACATTACAAGTGCTAAGAACAAATTCAAACCTCGAGTTGCTACAATTAAAGATGCTTTGGGCAGCATATTAAATGATCCAGGAAGTATTAAAAGAAGATGGAAAGAATATATAGAGTCATTGTACCAAAAGCAATTGGCAGACACAGAAGAATTTCATGAAACAACATATGAGCAAGAACGTATAGTGATAAAGGAAGAAGTTCAAGCTGCTTTGAAGGAAATGGCAAAAAATAAGGCCCCAGGAATAGATGGTATACCAATTGACATATTTTGACTAACAAACACTGACCTAGATGTGCTCACCAAGCTGTACCAAGAAATCTTGAAGACAATCATTTGGCCAACTGTGACCCAACAGAGTGTGAAAATTATCGAACAGCATCATTGATATCACATGCAAGCGAGAGTCTGCTGAAGAGTATCCCAAAACGACTGGAATAGCACATCAACAGAGAACTACCAGAAGTCCAGGCCGGATTTAGAAGGTGTCGTTGTACTAGGTATATTGTAGCTAATGTTAGATGGATCTTGGCTGAAAGCAGAGAGTACCAGAGGAATGTCTATCTGTGTCTCATTGATTATGCAAAGGCCTTTGACTGTGTGGATCATAACAAACTGTGGCTGACTCTAAGAATAATCAGAATCCCAGAATACTTGAAAGTGCTAATGTGAAACCTATACTTGGATGAGGAGGCAGTCATCCAAACAGAGCAAGGAAACACTGCATGGTTCAAAAGTGGGTAGGGTGTACATCAGGGATGTGTCCTATCTCCATACTTTTTCAACCAATATGCAGAACAGATTATCCAGGAGGCTGGGCTGTATGAGGAGAAGAGTGGCATCAGGATTGGTAGAAGAGTCATCAACAATCTACGTTATTTAGATAACACAACCCTGCTTGCCGAAACTGAAGAGGACCTGGACTGCAACCTTCGATTTGGACTGAGGATCAGTATCAAGAAGACAAAGATTCTCACCACTGGGCCAATTGGCAGCATCAGGATGGATTGTGAAGAGATTGAGATTGTTAACAGCTTTAGTTTGCTTGGCTCAATGGTCAACACTCTTGGCACCAGTAGCCAGGAAATTAAAAGACGTACTGCGACATAAAAGTCTGCTGTTAGGGACCTCTCCAGAGTACTGAAGAGCAAGGGTGTCAGTCTGGAGACTAAGGTGTGCCTGATACAGGCCGTGGTTTTTGCCTTTATATTCATTGCATCAGAGAGCTGAACAATGAGTAGGGATAATAGAAGGAGAATTGATGCCTTTGAGTTGTGGTGTTGGAGAAGAGTATTGAATATTGAATATATCATGGACTGTTAAGAAAACGAACAGTTTCATCCAGGAGAGGGTTAAACCAGGTTGCTCCTTGGAGGTAAGGATTCTGAAGCTTTGTCTGACATACTTTGGACATGTTGCAAGGAGGGATCAGTCCTTGGAGAGGGACATCATGCTTGGGAGGATGGAGGGACAGTGCAGGAGGGGAAGACCCTCCATGAGATGGATTGGTTCAGTGACTGAAATAAGGAGGGTTGGTGTGTTGGAGACAGTAAGAGATTGGCACAGGACAGAGCAGGGTTTAGGACTATTGTACATAGGATCGCTACGAGTCGCAGGTGACTCAACAGCACATAACAACAACAACAATGATGAACAGGCTAGTGGAGTTTGCTATGTGTTATGCTGCCAACTGAAAGTTTAGTAGTTCAAATCCATCAGCCACTCCACAGGAGCAAGAAGGGCAGTCTCCAACCAGAAAGACTTACAGCTTATAAAACTGATGGTGTTATACTCAACTGGATAGCAGAGGAGTTGAATTATGTTTGCTGTTTGGTTTTGGTTGTGTTGTAGATATTTTTGGTAGGGATGAAAGAAGACTTTGCTAAGGAAGAGTAACATTAGCACTGAGTTAAAGATTCCTTACTATGAGCAGATTCTCACAGCAATCCTACAGGAGAGAGTACAGGGACCCCAAAATGTTTTGAAAGTTGAGATCTTCCTTTAAGCACACTGCCACATCTTTCTCCTGCAGGATGCTGATCATTAGAACAGCCTGCCTTTCCTTCAGCAGTCAAGCACTTAATCTTCAGGAATCCTCTCTCCTATTGTCTGAACCAATTCATAGCTGACCCTCCACTGGGTTTTCAAAGGCACTCGTGGTGATTGCCCATCTTTCTCCTGCAGAAGAACCATCTGCCTTTGGACTAGCAGCACAATTCCCTGCTCACTATACCACAAGATCTGACAAGAGAATTTTTAAATTTAAGTAAAAGTTTTACTGTAAGGGTAAACTGAAGAAAAGCTTTGCGTGCCCATGTGGACTTAAATGTTAATGCAGACAGAAAGGATTTTTTTTAAGTTCAACTGTGAATTAAGGATAAGTGAGAGAAAATAACTAGAGGTAACACAAGTTGCTGTCATAATTATTGAGGCTTTCATTACCAAAAAAAAAAAAATCCCAAACCAAATAAGCTATTCTATCTCCTTAGTTGACAAAAGCAATACATTTCTCTACTATTCAATACTCTATATCACTGCCTAGCTATACAACTGAAAATGCAAAACGTCAGTTGCTTACAGTTTTGTTTTTGTGTAACTTTCCCCTTTCACATATCCCCTTCAAGCTTTTTCTGTCATTGCTGATTTTGTGAAAAGCTTTTGTTTCAGATTGTTTTATAATACATCAACAAAATGACATTTGCATATTTGTTTGACTTATTTTTAAAATTTCTTTATATTGGTTTGCTTACAAAATTAGTATATATTTTAAAAATTAGTATATATTGTGTTTCACATTATCCTTCATTCACATTGTGTTTCATATAATCATTCTCATTCGTTATGTTTTATAAAATTCATTACCATTGACCTATACCCACCATTACCCTGTTTTCCAGATCCCCACTGGATCTTTCCCCTTCTCTTTAGACCTCTCTCTGGCCACCTACCAAATTGTGTGACCCTATTATTTCCCCCTACCCATTCTCATCCCTCTGCTTCTACTCTCTCCCTCTGGGATCCTCATACGTATTTTACTAGTTAATCTTTCTATTTCTATAATATTGGTCTTAATGGTCTTATGCAGTATTTGTCCTTGGGGGATTGATTTAGTTCACTCAGGATAATGCTCTCCAGTCCCTCCCAAGTTATGCAGTAATTATCAAAACCGTTGCTCCTGAGTGCTGCATAGTATTCTATTGTGCAAATGCACCACAGTTTCTCAATCCATTTTATTTTGGTGGACATTTGGGCTGTTTCGATGTTCTTGTGATGGTGAATAACGCTGCTATGAACATTGGTGTACAAATATCCTTTTGTGTTTCAGTTCTAATTTTCTCCTGGGATATACCTAGCAGTGGAATAGCTGAGTCATACAGAATTTCTATGTTCAGCTTTCCAAGAAAACACCAAACTATCTTCCAGAGTGGTTGTACAATTTTACAATCCCACTAAAAGTGCATGAAAGTTTTATCTCTCTGCATGCACCCCAACATTTTTTTTTCTTGCTGTCCTGTTAAACTTTCCCACTGCTACTGGGATGAGATGGTATCTCATTGTAGTTTTGTTTTGCTTCTCTCTTATTGCCAGTGATTTTGAGCATTTCTTCATGGGTCTGTTGGCCATCTGAATATATTCCTCTATAAAAAGTCTTTCCATGTCTTTTGCCCATTTTATAATTGAATTAGTGGCCTTTCTCTTGTGGAGGCCCTATAGGATTCTGTAACCTTTTCTTATGAGAACCTTGTCTGAAATAGTACTGTCAAGTATTTTCTCTCCAGTCAATAGGTTTTCTTTTCACACTATTGGAAAAGGTTTTCGATGTACATAGGAATTTAATCTTTAGAAAGTCTCATTCATCATTTTTTTTCCTCCCCTGGTGTTACATTTCTGGCTATATCTGCCAGCCTTTTTATACCTGAGCTAAGCCTTCTATAAGCTTGATCCCACTTTGTCTCTTATGTTCTTTGTGTTTTAGGCTTTACATCTAGGTTTCTGATCCACCTTGGGTTCACCTTTGTGTATGGTGAGGGATGTGCCTCCTGCTTCAGCTTTCTGCAGGTAATATTCCAATTTGGCCAGCACCATTTGTTGAAGAGGTTGTCATTTCCACATTTGCTAGATTTGGTTTCCTTGTCAAATATCAGTTGACCATACCGAGCTCTCAATTCTGTTCCATTGCTCCAAGTGCCTGCATTATACCAATACCATGTTGGACTTGGTTATTATAGCTGTAATCCACAGAAGCCAGTATATGACTTTGATTTCATACCACCTGAATTTCAGAATCATCTCAGGAACAGGTTTGAGGCCTTGAACACTAAT
>NW_006399969.1:1507511-1530342 GCF_000299155.1 Elephantulus edwardii
GCTACTCCTTGGAGGCAAGGATTCTGGGCCTTCGTCTGACATACATTGGACATGTTGTAAGGAGGGACAGGTCCTTGGAGAAGGACATCATGCTCGGGAGGGTGGAGGGATAGCACAGGAGTGGTAGATTCTCTATGAGGTGGATTGATTCAGTGACTGGGGTAATGGGGGTAGGTGTGTCGGAGACAGTGTGATTGGCTCAGGATAGAGCAGGGTTTAGGGCTGTTATACATAAGGTCTCTATGAGTCGCAAAAGACTCGACGGAACATAACAACAACAACAACAACATTTTCGCTATCTCTTTACCAATCTGGATGCCTCTCAATTCCTTTTCTTGCTGTACTGCTCTATCAATTACTTCCAACACAATTCTGAAAAAGAGTGGTGACAGTGGACATCTTTGTCTGGTCCTTGTTTACAAAGAGAATGCTTTTAGTCTTTTTCAATTAAGGTGAGATTGGCTCCTGGTTTTGCATATATGCTTTTCACTATATTGAGGAAATTTCCTTCTATTCTTATTTTACTGAGTGTTTTAGTGAGGAAGAGGTGTTGGATTTTGTCAAAGTCCTTTTGTGCATCAGTTGCTGGGATCATGTTGCTGTTAGTAGCTTTGTTAATGTAGTGGATTATGTTGATTGTTTTTCTTTTGTTGAACCATCCTACATACCTTTTATGAATCCCACTTGATCATGATGAATTATTTTTTTTATATGCTGTTGGATTCTATTGGCCAGAATGTTGTTAAGAATTTTTGCACTTTTAGACATGAGAAATATTGGTCTGTAGTTTTCTTTTTTTGATAATATCTTTTCTGATTTTCATATTAGGGTTATTCATGCTTTATAGAATGTCTCTAAGAGTGTTCCTTCTTTTTCTTTTTCTTTTTTTTAATAACTAGAATTGATGATAGATCTTCTCTGAATATTTGGTAGAATTTAGCCATGAAGCCATCTGGTCCAGGACTTTTTTTGGTGGGAAAATTGTTTTATGACCTCAATTTCTCCTTTTGTGATGAGTCTGTTTAAGTGTTCTGTCGCTATGAGTTGCAGGCGACTCGACGGCACATAACAACAACAACAACAATAGCTTTCCAAGTCAATTTGGCTAGGGTGTGAATTTTGAGGAATTTGTTCATTTCCTCTAGGTGTTAAAATTTATCAGTATATAGCTTTTCTGTGATATTCTGATACTATAAATTTAATTTCATTTGGTTCTGATAAAATGTCACCTCTATAATTTCTTAATTTAATTATCTGTGTCTCCTATTTTTCTTTTGTTAAGTTTGCCAGTGGTTTGTCAATCTTACGGTCCCTTTCTAAAAACCAGCTTCTGGTCTTGTTAGTGGTTTCAATTCTTTTTCTGTGTTCTATCTCACTGATTTCAGCTCTTGTCCTTATAATTTCCTTTCTTCTAGAGGCTGTGGGATTAGATTGTTTTTCTTTTTCTGTTTGATGGAGGTGTTGAGTTAGATCATTGAATTTGCTCCTATCTTCCTTTTTTAAGTGTGTGCCTACAACTCTGAGGACTATTTTATCTGTAGCCTAAAGGTTTTGGTATGCTGTATTTTTTTTTTTTTCATTTGTTTTGAGGAACTTATTATTCCATTCTTTATTTTTTTTTCTGTAACTCAATCATGTTCTTGCAGAATGTTATTTAGTTTCCACATGGTTGACTTTGTAAGCTTTACTTTCAAGTGGTTAATTTCTAGATTTATGGCATAGTGTTCTGAGAAGATACTTTTGTATTATCTCAGTGTTTTTTAATTTGTTGAGGCTTGCTTTGTGTCCTAATATAGGATCAGTTCTGGAGAATGTACCATGTGAACTTAAGAGGAATGTAAATTGAGTTTTTTTGGGGTGCAATACCTTGAATACATCTACAAGATTGAAGTAGTTGATTGTATAGTTTAGCTCTTCTGCATCTTTGTGAAGTTTCTTTTGAGTTGACCTATCCTTTGCTGAGAGTGGTGTGTTAAAATTTCCTGTCACTATTGTGGTGCTATCTATTTCTTTCTCCAATTCTGTTAACTATTGCTTTGTGTATTTTGTTAAGTATATCATTTAATGTATAAATGTTGAGCAAGGTTATGTCTTCTTCATCTATTGTATCTTTAATCATTATATAGTGTCTTTCCTTATCTTTTTATGGTGGTTTTCATCCTGAAGTCTATTTTATCAGAGATTGGTATTGACACTCCTACTTTTTTGTGGATATCATTGTTTCTTTTCCTGTTGTTTCTGGTTACTATGGTCCATCCACTTTCCTTTGTTGTCTCTCTGTGAAGAGCTTCCCTGAAAATATCTTGTAGTTTTGGTCTTGTTTTCACAAATTCCTTAAGTTCCTTCTTTTCTGTGGGTGACCTAATTTTCCTTCATATTTGATGGATAGCTTTACTGGGTACAGGATTTTTAGCTGGCATTTTTTTTCTTTCAACTTTCTGTATGTGCCATCCCATTATCTTCTAGTTCACATGGTTTCTATTGAGAAATCAGAACTTGATCTAATTGTTTACACTTTGTAGATGGTTCTTTGTTTTCTTGTGCTGCTTTTCATATTCTAACCTTATCTTTTAATCTGGAGAATTTGATTATGGTATGTTTTTCTTTTTGGGTCTAGTCTATTTGGTGTTCCCTGAGCTTCTTGGATGTGGATTTCTCTGTTCTTCATGATGCCTGGGAAGTTTTCTTTGAGTATTTCTTCCACAATTTTCTTAGTGATTTCTCTGTCCCTCTCATATTCTAGAATTCCAATCATATCATACACATATTGCTCCTTTTGATGGCACCCCACATGATTCTAATGTTTTCTTCATTTTCTTTATGCCTTAGCGCTCATTTTTCTTCTAGTATGTTTCCACTGAGGCTCTTGTTTTCCAGCTCACTGACTCTGTTTCATCTCTCTGTTCTACTCTTTTGTCCCTCCAGTATGTTGGAAACCTCTGCCATTTGAGTCTTAATATTCTGGATTGCATTTTCATGTATTTCTGTTATTTCCAGTACTGTCTTGGCTCCACCTTCTCTGTCTTGTGATGATTTTTTAAAGTTCTTGTACTTCTTTATCTATACTTTCAAATCTATCTTCCATCTTTTGCATTTTCTTCCATAGTTGTTCAAGATGCTCCTCATCAATATGTTTCTTCTGATTCTCTGTCTCAGACATATTTGCTTTCTTAATAATTTCCATTGTTTCTTCCATCATTTGCACTTTCTTCTGTAGCTTTCCAAACAGCCCTGCATGAACATATTTCTTCTGTCTCTCTGTGTCTAGGATATTTATTGGGTCTGCAATATGTTCTGCTATTTTAGGGAAAATGTTGTTTTGTTTTTTTCGTGATGTTTGAGGCAGTCTGCTGTTTTCTTGACATTAGGCAAATGTTTTCTTGGTAAATGTTAGGATGGTATAAGTATGCAATGTCCCAGGGGAGAGGGATGTTCTATGAAGGATCTGTATGTCAGTATTCCCCTTTTAGCTTGAGGTCCTAAAGCATGATGAGTGTTATTCTCCAGAAACTACAGCTGGTCCATGCCTTTTTCCCTTTGACTTAAGAAATCCAAAGATTTCTAAGTGTATAACAGTCAGGAAGATTCAAAGGCAGCAGTTTCTGGATCACAGAGTGCAAGAATATAATGTTCTCCAGAAACCACAGCTGGTCCATTCCTTTTCTCCTTTGGTTAAGACATCCCATGTCTTCTCTAGGTGTTCTAATTGAATTTCCTAAAAGGAGAATTTCTCTTTTATCCAAGTCTTTGGATCAAGTATTTAGCAATCTCCTGAGAGGAAAAATATTTCTCAATGTATTAATAAGCTCTATGCCAGCATTGTAGCTAGTGTGAAATGTGGAGCATTAAATCAAGTTGTATGATATAACACCCTTCCCCACTGATAGATATTCGTATTGCTATGTGCCATCTATCTGGAACCAATTCATAGCCGACCCTCCAAAGGGTTTTTAGATACTGTAAGTGACAATGGAGGAGATTACCCGTTCTTTTCTATCCCTCACCCTACCATGACGGGCAGCTGTTGGACTTAAACTGACTCCCTTTGGGTTGACAGCACAATGCCTCGCTCATCAGACCACCAGAATTCTGTTGATTTCTACTAGAGTAATAAAAATGTGAAGCTAAAGGAACAAATAAATTCTAGGCTTTCTATAAAATTTTTGCAGAAATACCAGCTATATGCTTTGAGGACAAACAGTTTCATTATTTATCTGCCCCCCCCCCAAAATGATTTTTCTTCCACTCTATTTGCACTTGGAATTCTAAAGGCATACCCAGTAGTTAGCTGTGCTGCTAACTAAAAAACCTATCTCGGGTCATTTGAATCCACCAGCTACGCTGTGGGGGATAAGATATGCAATTTGCAGATGTGATTTACAGTCTCTGAAAACCCACTAAAGGGTCAGCTATGAATCTGTTCCAATGGCAATCAATGACTTTGACTTTGATGTATTTCTTTATCCATCACCTTTATGCTCCCACCACTCTGCTTTTCTTTCTTTAATTAGGACCAAAGGCTTTGCTGACACCCCAGAATCAGCTGAACAGCTTGTTAGATGCAAGGTAGTTTCCTCATCTTCAGAGATTCTAAAGAATTAGCTGAGTATCTCCCAATCTAAGTCATTCTAAGCCCATGTCATACCATAAGAAGTCACTCACTCACCACTGACCCTCCACTGGATTTGAGAAGTTATAAATTGCACTGGAGGAGATTGCCAGTATTAACACCCCTCTCAAATGCCCCTTTCTCCTGGACACTGCCCTTAGTCCCCTCAGCTCATTCAGGTTCTTCCAAAAGATTCTCTTCTATGACTACCTGGATTATAGCACTCTGTACACTGTGTGTTTCCTTGTCTCTGCCCCTCCTCTTCTGTCCCTCCCATCTCCTTCTTAAAGTCCTTAAAGGCAGAACCCCTCCTCCGCTTCCATGCCCTTCCTAGTCATACCACAAGCCTCAAAACCTTGCACAACACTGGTTTTTGAAGTCAAGAATGTGCAGATGGGGTCTGGGCCACTTTTCCCCCCCATGCCTGCACCCTCTCTTTCCTCATCTACAGGGAACAGTTAAACTCTAAAGACTTCCTGCATAAGACTGTAGACTGGGAGTAAGGTTATGGAAATTAATCATCAAGAACTGACTTATAAGTATAAAAATGTGCAGCCTGGAGATTCCAGGATCTGAAACCTATCAGATGTGACAGAGAGAGAGGCAGATGTTGCCCCATAAAGGTAACGATGATGAAAAACCATCTCATACACTTTGGCATGTTGTCTAGAGGAACCAGCCCTTACATATAAATCTAAGAAAGGTAAAGGGTTAGTGAAGGAGAGGAAGACCTTCAACAAGAGAGATGGACACAGTGACTGTCATAATGGACTTCAGCATGTCAGAGATGGTGAAGACACCACAGGTTAGGGCCAGGTTCAGATCTTTTATTCACAGAGTAACTGAATTGTAGGCCACCTGATGTCATGTAACAACGACAAGGAACATTAAACACACTTGTCATTTTCTGAGAATTACCTACTAAATCAGACCCATTTAGCAAATTCTCAAGCTTATAGAAAGGCAACATAGTTTCAAGAAGAAAGAAGAAATGGCACAGAAAAATAAATATGTAAACAAATGCAGTCTCCAGAGAGGACACGGACAGGCTGTTTTCAGGGCAGAAATGCAGCAGCACTGGTTCCCTACTGTGAGGGGACGAATAAAAAGGGAGGGAACTGAGCTCCTTCCAGAGAAAAAAAAAAGACAAGGGGAGGGGGGAGAAACAGCCCGGGGATGTAGCTGTTTAGGAATGCCTGCATCCTATTTACCACGGCAGGGGCTTACGCCTCTCTGCATAGGCTCACAATATAAACAGGAAGGATTAGGGTGACCCCAGGTCCCCAAAGACTGAGCAGTCCTGGAAAAGCTCTGGTTACCTTGCATCCTGAGCAGCCTGCCCTTGATGACAAATGTCCCCGATTTGGGCATTCTTTTGTAGTTCATGGGAAAGTACGACTAATCCGTGGGAGCTCCGCGCGCACACAGCTCCATTCAGCCCGTGCGCACAGAGCTGCCTTCGTATGAGCCTCTGCAGTCACACAACAAGGCCTTGACCTTGATCAGGGCTTGGGCGTGCAGCCTCTGCGATGCCCCTGGGGCTCAGGCTAGAGGGCTGGACCCAACCAGCTCTGCACGACATTGACCTTGGTGCTGGGAGGTTGGGACAGGTACTGGGACAGGCAGAGAATGGACAAGTTGCACCCCAATCCCCAATACACACCAACTCGTCTCCTAAGTAATGATTTTAGAGAAAAGAGATAAACAAGCTGGACCTTGTTGCACATTTCTCTGTTCTGGCCAGTCACTCCATTTTTTATATCCCCACTCCACCCTCTGTGTCCACTCTGTTTATCACTTTTTTGGCTCTTTTAGCACTTTCTAAGAGCCGTAAGGGGACTGTCAGAATTGCCCCAACAGAGTAGAATTTGACTCATGAGCAAATTGAGACAGCAGTGGGTCCGGAAGCCCTGCACCTTGTCCAAGGCCATGTCCACAATGCACACTACTGCCCCGTTACTGCTCTGAGATCTGCTGTCACCTGTGCGGGGAATTGCCCTGGAATAAATATATTAGTGCTCCCATCTCAACTGCCTCCTTTAGAGACAGCAATGATTTACACTTCAGTCCAAGAGAGAAGAGGGGAGGGAGAGGCCAGAATTCTCATGTTTTTATCAACAAAACCTGACTTGGGCGAGGTCTGCTTCTGTAAGGGCGCAGTGGGCACCCGTTACAACTAGTGGAGTCTTACTCACAGACACAATATGTGTGTCCCCTTAAGGTTTCAATGGTTGATTTAAAAAAAAAAATACACGGCCATACCTTCTCAAGCACCTCTAGGTGGTCTTGACCTTCCAAGATTTCCATTAGCAGTCAATTGCCATTAACTATTTATACCATCAGGATCTCCTATCATTGACAAAACAAAAAAACCTCAAGTCCACTGTCATGGAGTCAGTCCATAGTCACTGCAATGCTTCATCATATTTCTGAGGAGGAGACTATCCATCCTTCTCCCAAGGAGTGGCTGGTGGATTTGATCTGCTGGTGTTTTGGTTCCTGTCTCTAAAAGCCCACTAGAAGGTCAGCAGTGAAACAATTTTAACCCCATGTGCTCTTTGGAGGCAAGGATGATGGAGGAACTTCATTTCACATACTTTGGGCATATTGTTTAGAGGAGCCAGTACTCAGTGAAGATTATCATGCTGGATAGAGTGTCAGCATAAAAGAGGAAGGCCCTCAATCAGATGGGTTGACACAGTGACTGCAGCAATGGACTCAAATGTGTTCTAGATGGTGAAGGTGGCACAGGATTGGGCAAGATGCATCATACTCTATTCAATGGCATCTAACTGCACAGCTATTTGAGGATTTTAATTTTTTTTTTATCCTAAAAAACTGACTGTCTCTTTACTGTAGGCACCTCTGACTGGGCATCTTGCTTGTGTCTACCCTCTAGACTGCCAAGGACATCATGTCTGTCAGGCAGATTAGCCTAGGTTCATCTGAGGCCAATGGAAACTCTGCCACAGGTTGAGGGTCTCACCCCTTGATACATCCCCAAATCTGAGAAGGTGATACTTGTGACCTGACTAAAACCCTGAGGCCTCAGGTACCACCCAGAAACTGTAATCTGGTTGGGCACCCAGCTCCAGTGTTCTGCTGGCCTGACAGATACACCATCCCAGGCTGCACAGTTTGTTCACTATCTCCCATAGCATATGGAAATTCTCAAACAATATCATTACTATCATGTCTAAGTAAAATATTGTTGAAGATTACTTAAAAATATCTGGAACCATGCCTTGGCAGAAGAATTTCCAGAATTAAACTGGATTCAGAGGAGGCCATGGAATCAGAGATCTCATTGCTGCTATCAGTTGGATCTAGGCTGAAAGCAGAGAATACCAGGTAGACATTCAGTTGTGTTTTACTAAAGTTATCAGTCACTTCATTTTATGTGGATCCACAATCAACAACAACGTAGCAGAGTCAAGAAGCCAAAGACATGTTTCATTAGGGAAAATCTACTATTAAGGACCTCTCCAAAGTGCTAAAGAGCAGGGAGGATGTCACTTTGAAGACTAAGGTTCATCTGACCTAAAACATGGTATTTTCAATTGTTTTGTAGGCATCTGAAAGTTGAGCGATGAATTAGGAAGACCAAAGAAGAATCAATGTCTTTAAATTGTGGTGCTGATAAAGGATATTGAATATAAAATGTGGACTACCGAGAGCAAACAGAGCAAACCAATCTTTCTTGGAGGAAGTACAACCGGATGCTACTTAGAGGTAAACATGGGGAAAATTTGTCTTGCATACTTTGGACATTTTATCTGGAGGGGCCCGTCGTGGAAAAAAGACATCCTGTTGGGAAAGGTAGAGGGGTCAGAGAAAGAGAGGATAACTTTCAGCAAGATGGATTGCTACAGTGACTGTTACAGGGGTTCGAGAATATCAGAAATTGTGAGGATGACACAGACGTGGGCAAGGTTTAGATCTATTGTTCATAGGATTGCTGTGAGTTGTAGCTGACTTGATGGCACTTAACAACAACAACATCCTGAAATAAGAATTTAAAATATGCCAAACAATTTGGGCAGAAGAATAGTCAATATGACACTGTTCATATTATCAGAAGAATGGCAACAGGTTTAAGTGTCCCTCCCGCAAGAAGATACAAATTTAGAAATAACAGACTCTTGTTATCTTGTCTGTTCTCACTCCCAGTGGACCCAGGTGTGTTGAGTCCATTGCCAGACCGTTCTCTGGAAGATCTTTCTCTGAATAGACTTGAAGCTCCACTGTTGGTTTGTGGCCAAGCATGATAATGGTGTGCACCCTGGCTGTCCCCTCTATCAATATGTTATTGTTGTGTGCTACGAAGTATGAACCAACTCATAGGTAACCCTTAAGTGGAATTTCAAAGGCTGTAAATCATACAAGAGATCTTTCTTCCATGGAGCAATTGGTAGATTCAAACCATATGCCTTCAGGTTGGCAGCACAGCTCCTTACCACTAGACCACCATACCTATTCCATCAGATGAGGCTGCTTAAATAAGTTACAGTAGTCAATTCCAATGACGTTGTTCATAATATATTGAGCATGAAGTTAGCAGGGGCAAATTTCAAGGGTGGAGTAATATCATAATGCTTTTTGGGGAAAAAAATAGAACATTTTCTGGAAGGACTTGGAAAAATATTGTATTACGGCTCAATGACTATGCATTTTATTGTCTTCTTGTTATATAACTTCATGCTCAATATATTATAATAACTTCATTGGAATTGACTACTGTAACTTATTTAAGCAGCCTCATCTGATGGAATAGGTATGGTGGTCTAGTGGTAAGGAGCTGTGCTGCCAACCTGAAGGCATACCTTTTCAACATGTATGCAGAGCAGATTATCCGAGAGGCTGGGCTCTATGAGGAGAATTGTGGCATCAGGATTGGTGGAAGATCTATTAACAATCTGCATTATGTAGATGACACAACCTTGCTTGCTGAAACTGAGGAGGACCTCATGCACTTGCTGCGAAGGGTCAAGAACTGCAGCCTTCAATATGGAGTGAGGCTCAATGTCAAGAAGACAAAGATTCTCACCACGGGACCAATTGGCAGCGTCAGGATGGATGGCGAAGAGATTGAGATTGTTCACAGCTTCAGTTTGCTCGGCTCCACAGTCAACACTCTTGGCACAAGCAGTCAGGAAATCAAAAAGCGTATCGCGATGGGAAAGTCTGCTGTTAGGGACCTCTCTAAAGTACTCAGGAGCAACGGTGTCTCTCTGGAGATGAAGGTGCGCCTGATACAGGCCATGGTCTTTGCAATCGCTTGTTATGCATCAGAGAGTTGGACAATGACTAGGGAGGACAGAAGGAGAGTGGATGCTTTTGAGCTGTGGTGCTGGAGAAGAGTACTGAATGTACCATGGACTGCCAGGAAAACAAACAGATTCATCTTGGAGAGGATTAAACCAAGCTACTCCTTGGAGACAAGGACTTTGGGGCTTCGTCTGACATACTTTGGACATGTTGCCAGGAGGGACTGGTCCTTGGAGCGGGGAATCATGCTTGGGAGGGTGGAGGGACAGTGCAGGAGGGGAAGACCCTCTATGAGATGGATTGATTCGGTGATTGGGGTAATCGGGATGGGTGTGTCAGAGGCAGTGCGGTTGGCGCAGGATAGAGCAGGGTTTAGGGCTGTTGTGCATAGGGTCGCTATGAGTCGCAAACAACTCGACGGCACATAACAACAACAACAACAAATATGTGTAATCTATCTTCAATGACCATAAAAGATAGATGGTAAGCAAAGGAGAGGAAAATTCCCAACAAGATGGACTGTCATAATAACTCCAGCAAAGGGTTCTAGTGTGTCAGAGATGATGAGGATGGCACAAGAGCAGGGTTCAGATGAGCTGTTCACAGGGTCACTATGAGTCATACTCAACTCCTAATAACAACAACAATGTATTGTATGAGTAGTAAAGAAAAACAAAACATTTATTTTTAAGGAAAAACAAATCACTCTATTTCTCCTGTAATGACAAAATGGAAGCAGCCACTGATTCAAAGCCAGGACAGTCTTCCAGTCATAATGGAATGTGAATCTTGCCACATGGGTGTCTGCTACTCAGGACAAACCTTCCTTTCACTCAACAGAGAACTCATGTCTTTGAGTCTCACTCAGGAATGCCACTGGAATGTGGTATTAGGCAATGCTTAGACGAGTCCCTTCAAAAGAGATGATACTAAAAAAAAAAAAAAAAAAAAAAAACCACAGCAGTATAAGGGAGTTCTGGTGTCCCAGTGGCAAGAAGCTGCACTGCAATTCCGAAGGTGCATACTTCGAATCCACCACATGCTCTGCTGGAAAAGGAGGAACAATCTCCTCCTGTGCCAGTCGGACCTGACTCGATGGTACACAACAGGAAAGAAAAAAAGGAAAAGAAAACCAAACAAAACAAAAGACAGTACATGTTTCCATGATGTTCTTAGTAAAACATTACTCCATATTAGTCAGATCATTAGCTCTAGACAACCAGTAGCCAGTTCTTACTGAGTTGACTCAAGGTTACTCCTGGCTAATGCAAACCATTAATGCACTGAAAATATTGGTGGTCCAAATTCACCTTCAAGTGCCTCAGAAGAAAGATCTGGTGATCAACTTCTAGAAAAGCAGCCAGGGGCACAGCTCTACTCCGACATACACAGGGTCACCACCTCTACACACAGACCATAGTAGATTTGCTCTCCACACTAACATTTTTGCTCAGTTAAGTTCTTCCATCCTTGGCTTTCATCTGGGTTAAAAAGAGAAATGGGTAAATAAAGAATAAGTTTTCTACAAACTCTTTGTTGAAGCTCTTTTACATATATTTTTTATCATAATTTTAATGAAAGTTTACAGAAAAGTTGAATTTTCATTCATTCATTATACTTTCCTTCCCTTTCTCCTCCCAGTTCACTTTCTTTCTTTTTTAAAATATTCATTCTTTGTTGCACAATTACCTCCCTTCTCCCCCAGTCCTCCTTAATGCACCTTATATTCTGGACTGTTGTCATAACGCCTAATCACATATTGCTTTAAAATAGTTCTTTCCTTCATCAATACAGTGTTCATCATCTATCCAGTGTTGTTCTGTTCTCCTCCCAAGCCCCCATGTCAGTCTTGCTTTATAATAGTGGTGCTACGCAGTATTTGTTTTTTTGTGACTGAGATATTTCACTCAGCATAATGTCTCTTTATCAGGTTGTGTATAATAGCTCATGTGTCATTTCTCCTGATAAATTCCCTCTCAAGCAGCAGTGAGTGTGTTAACTGAGTCCCTAGAAGCAGCAAAACTTATGGGAGCTTCTCCTGGAACTGCTGATGGGGCTGGAGGACCAATCTCTTCCCCTTCCTCAGACTTTGTTCAATCACAGATGTTGCTGCATTGGTAACGATGTGATACTCCTTCCAAAATTAACCCTCAGGAAAGGGGAATTTGTCTTATATTTCAGTGTATGCATTCTGAATGCGATGGATTGCCAAAAAAACAAATATACCTATCTTGATGGAAGTGCAACTAGGACACATTCAAGTTTTACCTGCTGACTCCCTGGTACACACCCTGGCTAGTCCCAGGATCTCAAAGCCACAGTCTCACTGCAGTTTTGTTTGACCCTGGAATATTCTACCACTTAAAACTTTTGCTGCAGAAGATCAAGGAAAGCAGCCAGAAGTATGGATTATATTTTAACATCAGGAAGACAAAAGTCCTCACCAGTTGGCCAATAGGAAACATCCTGACAGATGGAAGAAAGATTGAAATTGTGAGTGATTCCATCTTGTTTGCATCCACAATTAACTCCCTAGGTACCAGCAATCAGGACATCAGAAGGCATATTGCATTGAGAAAATCTGCTGTCAAGGACTTCTCCAAAGTTCTAAAGAGCAATGCTATAAATTTAAAGACTAAGGTACGCACTGTTCAATCCATGGTAGTTTTTATTACTTGCTAGGCATCTGTAAGTTGGACACTTACTAAGAACACAAAAGAAGAATCTGTGTCTTTGAGTTGTGGTGTTGGAGAAGAGTATTAGATATCTCAAACTGCCAAAAGAACAAACAATTCTATCTTAGAGGAAATGCAAATGAGGTGCTCTTTAGAGGGTAGGATGGTGAAACATCATCTCACATATTTTGGGCAAGTTGCTAGGAATGACCAGTCCTTGGAAAAGGACATTATGCTTGGAAAGGTGGAGGTTCAGTAAAAAAGAGGAAGACCCTTAACAAGATGGATTGACACAACTATTGTAACAATGGGCTCAAGTGTATCAGAGAATATGAGGATGGCACAGGATAGGGCTGGATTCATATCCATTGTTCATAGTGTCACTAAGGGTCATAGTTGATTTGATGGCACATAACAACATCCTCCGTTCTGGACTGTCACTTCTGACTCTGTTTCTATTGTCTGGATGTCACTTAACTTAACCTATGAGCCTTATCTCACATGTCATTTACAAAAAATTTCACAACCTGGAAACCATGTTTACACACTGTTAGTTTGTTTGCCTGTCACCCTCTAAAAACATACACATCATGAAGGTAAATATCTTGTCTGTCTCATTTATTGCTATATGCCCAAACTGGCATCCTGACCACATACACACACTTCCTAGATTAAGATTATCTGATTTATAGCTCCTAGTTACAAAACCAATCATACCCATTATATTAAAGGTTAAGAAAATATACAAAGATTCATTCTAACAATCAGGCACTATCAGGACAAAAGATTGAGCAAAGCAAGAAAATGTGGATGAAGTTATGGAGCAAAAGTTAAATGCTTTGTATGATATGGCAAATTTATTAGGCAATATAGTACAACAAATTAGAATGAAAGAAAAGTTAAGATGCCATGTGGCCTATGACTCTATTTGTATTAGAAAATTAAAATACAATAGCTCAGATAATAATTGGATAAAAATAGTATCTCATTTAAAAGGAATTTGGATGTCAAATAATGATTCTCTTGATTTGTATGATTTGCACCAAAGAATTATAGAAATGCAGAATACACCAGAGATAACTATCTGTCCAGCAGAACAAGCTAGTCAAATATTTGAAAACCTAAAAAACTGGTTTCCTTCAGTAACTTAATTTAGAAATCTGCTTTTTATGATTGTTGCTCTTTGTATTGTTATCATAGGTATATTATGGATTCTCCCTTCTGTTGGTCATATACTCACCAAGCGATATAAAGAATTGCTGGGTAAAGTACATGGAATTCAACTTAAAGCCCTCCCGAAACAAATGCAGGATGTGTAGCCAATGATGGGTAAGGAGAGAGACTCGCTCATGATCCTAAGACAGGGAGTAGCATAATTGCTATTATCCCCATGATGGGCAACTTGAGTTTGAGTTCTCTTATCCACCTAAGATAGGCAACATCTTATATTTTAATATTTTGGAAGGGTGAACTGTCAGGAGCCTGGGTAACTTGTAAAGCAAGATTAGCCCTGTGCTGTAAAACCAGCAAGACTAACTCCATCTTGGCTAGAACATCTGCTCGGCAATAAACAACTCAAGGAAGTAGGATGTTAATGAATAAGAGTGACCAAAGGTCTCAGACCTTAGGGAATGTAATCTACAGAAACTCTTTGTTTCTTAGAGCACACAATAAAGTATTCTGGAAAACATCTTTGTATTGTACTGAGGTCTGTGAGAGTTAATATTTGACCTGATAGTCAACATCTCGGACAGAAAGAGACAATGCGATTGTTACTGCAGACGTGTTTCTAAAACCTATATAGGCCTTTCTATGAATAATAAAATTGCTATTCGCCATCAGCGGATAGTCTCTCTGCATCTTCATTTCATCCTCATCCCTTCTCTCTGTGGAACTGTTCGATATAATGGGGCTGGACCCTGTTAAGGCACTACTGTGTAAAACACATCAAAATATTATTATTACTGTATCATTATGTTAAGGAGGATTTAGTGTATGCAGAAACCCTTCTTTAATGTTTTTATCCATAGAAAGCTACACTGTATACAAGCAGTACATAGCTACACTACATACATGTACTCAGACAATGATTTGACTAACTGATGTTAGATACAGCCATAACTCACTGTTTTGACTTGCACACAAATTTCACTTAAAAACAGATTAAGGAGCAGAGCTAGTTCACAATCCAGGGGCCACTTGTAATAAAAACCTATGATCCACACCTTCGACTTTGACTCTCAGTACCCACCGTGCCAGCACAGAATGTTCTGCTTTGTTCCATATGGTGTTCAATGACTGCCTCTTCTGAAGTGAATCTGGATGGCCTCAAATCACCAACGTTTCAGTTAGAAGCCTTGTCCACAGAGTACATTAATCACTTGTACACCCAGGTTGTTGTTGTTGTTGTTAGGTGCCAATAAGTCATAGATGACTCATAGTGACCCTATGAATGAAAGACCTGGACACTTGTATAACATTCGTCCTTTCTCCGGGTTCATAGAGTTTCCAGAGGCAAGCTATTTCCGAAGTGGATGCCACTCATGCTTCCAAGCTTATTTTAATCAGGAGCTCCACCAAACACTGTCCACCATGGGAAACCATTATAGCATTTGACACATAAGTATCACACCAAGGTAGATAAACAAATAAATGTATACAATATGTACATTGTTTGTTCATTAGTTTCCTCTGGTTCTGTTGAAGGTTGATTAAACTAAAGCAGGACCTTCTCTGGCAACAGCCCCACTGTGCATGCGAGGGGGGAAATGTGGGGTCATAGAAGGTGGCATCAGGACTGGTGGAAGACTTATCAACAATCTGCATTATACAGATGGCACAACCCTACTTGCTGAAACTGAGGAGGACCTGAAGCACTTGCTGCAGAAAGTCAAGGACTGTAGCCTTCGATACATATTGAAGCTCAACATCAAGAAAACAAAGATTCTTACCACTGGGCCAATTGGCAGCATCATTATGGATGGTGACGAGATTGCGATAGTTAACCGTCCTGGTTTCCTTGACTCCACAGTCAAGACTCTTGGTACCAGCAGCCAGGAAATCAAGAAATGAATTGCATTGGGAAAGTCTGCTGTTAGTGACCTCTCCAGAGCACTGAAGAGCAACTACATCAGGCTGGAGACTAAGGTGCACCTGATCCGAGCTATAGTCTTCGCAATTACGTGCTATACATCGGAGAGCTGGACAAGGAATAATGATGATCGAAAGAGAATTGATGCCTTTGAGCTGTGGTGCTGCAGAAGAATGTTGAATATACCATGGACTGCTAGGAGAAGAAACAGGTTTGTCTTGGAGAGGGTGAAGCCGGAATGCTCCTTGGAGTCAAGGATTCGGAAGCTTCTGACATGCTTTGGGCATGTTGCAAGGAGGGACTGGTCCTTGGAAAGGGACATCATGTTTGGGAGAGTGGAGGGGTGGCGCAGGAGAGGAAAACCCTCAATGAGATGGATCAATTCAGTGATTGGGGTGGTGGGAGTAAGTAAGTGTGTAGCAGACAATGAGGTTGGCACAGGATAGAGCAGGTTTTAGGGCTCTTGTACACAGGGTCGCATTGAGTCACAAGTGACTCGATGGCACATAACAACAACAACAACAACAACAACAAAACAGCAACATCAGATATAATGAAAGCTTTTTAAAAATTAACAGATCTCACAATATTGGCTGTTCCAAACAAGGATAATTTACCAAGTATTCCTTTATGCCATAAAAACAATACCTATTTTTGTTTTTCGCCAGTGTTAATTTTGAATGAGTCTTCTCCCTGGCAATCATGTGACGCAGACTCGTATCTGGATTCAGTGTAGACTTCCACTGCTCTTTAGGGGTAATTTTCAAATCTTTCTACTCAAGTCGACGTGTGGTTCCCATTGATAAATAACAGCCTCAGCACTGGGACCTCCTGCAAGCTACTCTGACAAATCATCACCCTGAAGACGTTATTTATGTTTAAAAAACTAAAGCGAGAGGATACCTTCAAGCTGTACATCTGAAAAATGTCAAAAATAGGAATAAAGGAAGAAATGAGCCTTGGAGTTATTTTAGAAAAGAGAGGTAGCACCTGAATAAAAGAAAGTTCAAAAATTAAAAGAATGAAAAAGATCAAGAGTGATGGTAAAAAGGAAAATAGGAATCTAAACATTCCTTTGGAGTATGAAAAGACTATAATGGCACGTAGATTTGATTGTCAAAGTATTAAAAACCATAAAAATGTTACTGAAACAGAAAAAATACCTTTCCAGATGGCTGAACTCTTTGTTAATCTATTTAGAATTTCAGGATAATGATCATTAATTAATAGTCAATTAACCATTAATACATATAAATCCTTCGCTCTTTGTGACTTTCAGTAATTTTAATGCAGTTTTATATAACTTCACATACATATATGTATGTTGTCAAGTTGACCAATAGTACTGACCAATAATACCCACATAATTTGTTGGTGGCCCTGGTGTGTCCACTTGCCATACAGCATTCACTTTTGGTTGCTGCGAGGCTGAACACTGTGACACTGATTGTGTCAAATGCATTCATGGTTGGTTACCCAATGCAGACAGAGAGTGGGGTGGAGCTCCCCAATTAAAACAAGTTTGGAAGGAGGACTGGCATCCACTTCCATAATAGCTTGCCTCCGGAAACCCTATGAACCTGGAGAGAGGATGAAAGGCACCCAAGCGTCGAGGATTCTCCTTCATAGGGTCGCTATGTGTGGCCTGCAACTCAACGGCACTTGACGACAACGATAATGATTTCAATGCAGTTTTTACCTGCAGCCCTTTGTCTTTTGTGAGTTGTTGTTGTTGTGTGCCACTGATGAAATTGGCTCATAGCTAACCCTCTAGCAGGTTTTCAGAGGCTCTAAATTACTTGAGGAAGACTTCCCATCCTTCTCCCTCAGAGAAGCTGGTGGACTCAAACCTTCGGGTTGGCGGGCCACCAGGTCACCAGCATGCCCTTCTATGTGTTGTTGTTGTTGTTAGGTCCCCTGGAGGTGAGTATGACTCACAGCAACCCTGTGAACAACAGCTCTGACCCCTGTCCTGTCCTGCACCATCCTCCCAATCTCTGACACACTTGAGCCCATTGCTGCCCTCTGTGTCAGGCCATCTCATTGAGCATCTTTCTCTCTTTCACTGACCCTCCATATTTTCAAGCAAGATGTCCCTTTCCAAGGAAAAACCCCTCTTAATAACATGCCCAAAGGATTTTGATTGGTACTGTTGTTCTTCTGGAAGCAGGAGTGGCATACATTTCTGAAATGGCTTGCCTCTCGAAACTCTATGAACAGTGCTCAGGCCTTTCATTCATAGGGTCGCTATGAGTCATTTACGACTCGAGGGCACAGAACAACAATAATAGAAACAATATAGAGAGAGCTACATTGGCTCTCTCTATTGGACAGAAAATTATGCTACCAAGCACAGGCCAGGTTCAAATTGTTTTCCTGTCAAACGTTCTTCTAGGTGGTATAGCACTAGTCTTTGCATTGCTCTACAGAGGTAACTTGTGGTTGCTGTGATGCTGAACACTGGGACACTGATGTGCCAAATGTGGTAATGGGTACTCATGGTGGACAGTGTTGGCTGGAGCTTCCCAACTAAATCAAGCCTGGAAGCAGGAGCGGCATTCACTTCCGAAATGGCTTGCCTCTGGAAACTCTATGTATGAACAGTGCTCAGGTCTTTCGTTCATAGGGTCGCTATGAGTCGTCTAAGACTCAACAGCACCAAACAACAACAACAACTCTTGTTCTAATTGGTTTTCTCTAAAAATCCAATGACTGTTGTTAAGAAAACAGTTTCTTATTTTTTTTGTTTGCTTTTTCATTACTCTTTTTTTTTTAAAAAAAAAAACTTTTAATTGTGATTTGGCAGAAAATTGAGAAAGTGAATTTGTTTGGGAGTTTCTTACCTGTTATAGTCTTTGAAACTATTTTCATAATTAAATGGTAACTGTCTCCCCATGGCCTTATTTCTTGGAAAGTCCTCCATAGTTTATGTGCATTTATATAAAAGTTTCCATTTTGAAGTGACTTGCCATGCCATTCTGTGTCTTTCTTTGACTCTCTTGGGAACACTGTTCCACATTCCCTGTTCTAAAAATAAATTATCTTTCCTATTATAAAATCTTTCCAACTGCTCTGGGGAAAAAAGATGGACAGTCTCTTCCAGTAAAGATTTACAGCCTCAGAAATCTAATGGAGGGTTGTTATGAAATGAAAGTGAATTGGAATTGACTCAACGGCACTGAGTGCAAAAGGTCATTATCAAGAAAGAGGAGGAAGAAAAGGCTAAGATAAATGTCCAAAGAGACTCTAAGTATTGTCCTAGAATGCCAAGAAGCCAAAGCAAAGCGAAGAAATCAGGAAGTCAAGGAATTGAACAGAAAGATTTCAAAGCTTGGTAAGACAAAGCAATATATTATAATGAAATGTGCAAAAAGCTGGAGTCAGAAAAGCAAAAGGGATGGACTCACTTGGCATTTTTTAAGCTCAAGGAACTGAAGAACAAGTTCAAGCCTCATGTAGCAATCCTGATGAATACGATGGGCAGAATATAGAATGATCCAGGAAGCCTCCTCAAAAGAAGCTGGATGGAGTCCACAGAGTCACTGTACCAAAAAGAACTGGATGACACAGAAGAATTTAATGAAGCAACATATGACCAAGAGGCAATGGCAATGAAGAAAGAAGTGCAAGCTGCTCTGAAAGAACTAATGAAAAACAAGGTCCCAGGGATTGATGGAATATCAATTAACATATTTCAACAAAAAGAGGCAGCTCTGGACATGTTCACCAGGTTGTGCCAAGGATCAGGAGGACAACTACCTGGCCAATTGATTGGATGAGATCTATATTTATTCCCATTTAAAAAAAAAAAAAGATGATCTGACAGAGTGTGGAAATTACTGAACAATACCACTAATATCACATGCAAGCAAGATCCTGCTGAATATTATTAAAAAAATGACAGGAATAAGTACATCACCAGAAAACTGCAAGAAGTACAAGCTGTACAAGCTGGGTTTAGAAGTTGCCATGGCAGTAGGGACATTATAGCTAATGTCAGATCTTGACTGAAAGGAGAGAGTACCAGCAGAATGTGTATGTGTTTCACTGACTATGCAAAGGCATTTATTTGACTGCGTGTATCACAATAAATTGTGGCTAACCTTGAGTAAAATGAGAATCCCAGAACACATGATTGTGCTTATGTGAAACCTATACTGGGACTAGGACGCAGTCATCAGAAAACACTGCATGGTTCAAAAGCAGGAAAAGAATATGTCAGGCATGCATCCTGTATCCATTCCATACCTTTTCAATCTATATGCAGAACAGATCATTTGAGAGGCTGAACTTTATGACGAGGAATGTGCCATCAGGATTGGGGGTAGATTTATTTTAAAAAAACTGCATTATGCAGATGACACAACCTTACTTGCTGAAACTGAGAGCTTGAAACATTTGCTGCAGAAGGTCAAAGACTGTAGTATTCAATAATGGATTACAGATCAACATAAAAAAACACAAACAAACAAAGATTCTCACCACTGAACCAATTGGTAGCATCATGATAGATGGAGAAGAGATTCAGATTGTTAACAATTTCAACTTGCTCAGGTTGGGAGCAGCAGTCAGGAAATCAAAAGACAAATTGCTCAGCTAAAAATCTGTTGTGAGGTATCTCACAGTGCTGAAGAGCAATGGTGTCAGTCTAGAAGCTAAGGTGCACTAAGTCCAGGCCATGGTATTCACAGTTACTTGCTACATATTAGAGAACTGGACAATGAGTAAAGATGACAGAACAAGAATCAATGTCTTTGAGTTGTGGTACTGGAGAAGATTATTGAACATACCATGAACTGTCAAGAGAACAAACAGATCTGTCCTGGAAAGAGTAAAACAAAGTTACTCCGGGGAGGCATGGATTTTGAAGCTCCATCTCACATACTTTGAGCATGTTGACAGGAGGGACCAGTCCTTGGAGAACATCATGCTTGGAAGGGTGGATTGGCAATGCAGCGGAGGACGACCCAGGATAAGATTGATTGACCCTGGAAACTGGAGGCAGATGTGTGGGAGTCAGTGAGACAGGCTCAGGATACAGCAGCATTCAGAGATATCGTCCATGAGTTGCAGTTGACTAGGCAGGACAGAAGTGAAACCTGAAAAATCAGAACTCATATGAGGTGAGATCCTATCAGAGAAGGAAAACTCAAGTATCTGGCACTAAAACAAGTGACAGAAAATAAGTACCCTATCAAAGACAGAAAGCTGTGAGACTCAGAAAAACAGAGCAATCCCATCATGTTCTGATTCTCACAGGTTACACTGAATAGCACAGAATTTACCATTTTAACTGTGTTTAAGCACATAATCCACTGAAACCATAATCACTATTTCTAAATCTTTTCACCACTTCTAGCAGAAACTGAGTACCCATTAAGCAAAGAGCTCTCCAATTCCTCCTTCTCCCAGTTTCCTAAAGCATCTTTATTACACTCAATAAATTGTTTTTTGCTGTTATGGGCAACAGAGTTAGAATTGACTCAGAGTTGACCCTCCAGTGGGTTTTAAGAAACTGTTAATGGAATGAAAGGAAATTGCTCATCTTTCTCCTGCGGACCAGCTAGTGGATTCAAACCACATGACTTTGAGTTGACAGTGCAGCTCCTTATAACTAGGCCACTAGAACTCCCTCTAAAATACATATAAAACACATATTTTGCATGTATTTAATTCTATATTTTGCATCTCAACATCTCAAAACCAAAGATTCTCACCACTGGAACAATAGGCAGCATCGTAATAGAGGAAAAAGATTGAAATTGCTAACAATTTCATTTTGTTCACATCCACAATCAACACCGTTAGCACCAGCATTCAGGAAATCAAAAGATAAATTGTGTAGGAAAAATCTGCTGTCGAAGACCTCACCAGAATGCTGAAGAGCAACGATGTCAGTCTAGAGACTAAGGTGCACATGATCCAGGCCATTATCTTCTCTATTGCTTACTCTGCATCTAAGAACTGGACAATGACAGAAGAAGTGATGTCTTTGAGTTGTGATCTTAGGGTATTGAACACACCATGGACTGCCAAGAAAGCAAACAGGTCTGTCCTGGAGAGGGTGAAGTCAAGTTACTCCTTGAAAGTAAGGATTTTTTCTTTTAAATTTTTTTTTTATTTTACACTTATTTACTTACAAAGTTTATATAAATTGTTTATAATACTGAATCTTTCCCATTTCCTTTAAGCTTTAAGCATCCCTCCCTCCACCCACCAAATTGTGCAACCCTATGATTAACAACCCCCATCCCCTGCCCATCCTCACCCTTCTGACCTCCCTCTACCCTCCTTGAATCCTCATACATATTCTATAATAATGGTCTTCTATGGTATTTGTCCTTACGGCTATGAGTTAGTTCACTTAACATATAATGCTCTCTAGTCTTTCTACGTAGGTAGTGACTTAGAAAATCATTGCTCCTACATGCTGCATAGTGTTCCATTGTGTGAATGCATCATAATTCCTCAGTCTATTCAATTGTGTTTGGACATTTGAGCTGTTTCCATATTTTTGTAATGGTGAATAATGCTGTTAAGAACATTATTGTACACATCTCCATTTGTGCCTCAGTTCTCATTTTCTCAGGGTATATTCCAAGCTAGTGGAATAGCTAGCTGGGTCATATGGAATTTCTATGTTGAGCTTTTTAAGAAAATGCCAAACTGCATTCCAGAGTGGTTGTACCATTTTACAATCCCACCAAGAGTGTATAAGAAGACAAGGACTTTGAGCTCCATCTCACTAACTTTGGGCATGTTGTCAGGAGGGGCCCGTCTTTGGAGAATGACATCATTTTAGGAAGGATAGAAGGGCAGTGCAGGAGAGGAAGACCCCAGATGAGATTAACTGACACAATGACTCTGGCAATGGGGCCAGGTGTGTCAGAGATGGTAAGGTTGGCTCAGGATAGGGAAAGGTTCAGAGCCATTGTTCATAGGGTCACTCTAATTTGTAGCTGACTCGATGGCACATAAAAACAACAAATAGACACACACATATATGAAAAAAAGTCTTTTTAACCACTTTTAAATATATACTTTAGTGACACTAATTAAATTCACCAATTGTTCAACTGTCACCACTGTTTATTTCTATGGGTCCCTGGGTTTTTCCTTTTTTAAAGTTTTCTAAGTATTAATGGATTTTTTTTGTTTTTAATTACACAGATTTACACACACACACAC
>NW_006399969.1:1530817-1568193 GCF_000299155.1 Elephantulus edwardii
AGTATTTGTCCTTATGAGACTGAGTTAGTTCACTCAGCATAATGCTTTCCAATCTCTCCCAAGTTATGTAGTATTTTCCAAAATCATTGCATCTGAGTGCTACATAATATTCCATCATGTTTATGTACCACAATTTCTCAATCCATTTTGTTGTGTCTGGACCTTTGGGCTGTTTTCATGTTCTTGCAATGGTGAATAATGCTGTTAGGAACATTAGTATACAAATCTACGTTTGTATTTCAGTTCTCACTTCCTTGTGGTATTTTCCTAGTCATGAAATAGGTGGGTCATATGGAGTTTCTATGTTCAGCTTTTTGAGGCTATGCCAAACTGCCTCCCAGAGTCCATGGGTTTTTCTTGACTTCAGTCACCCAGTATCCCTTAATCAATAACTTCCTAATCTCCCCTCACTCCAAAAGCCAAGTAACCACCAATAACTTTTCTAAATATGAGTCTATTCTAGCTTTTTCAAATAAGTATTATCATATAATATTTATCCTTTTGTGCCTGAGTTCTTTCCCTCAGCAGAATATTTTTAAGGCTCAATAATATCATGTATTGATCTTTATTTCTATTTAAAACCAAGTAATATTTCAATATATGGACATACTACTGTATTATTTTTTTTTTTTGTCCTTTCATCTGTTGATTGATACTTGGGTTGTTTCTGCCTTTTAGCTGTTGTAAGTAATGCTGCAAAGGACACTGATATACAAATATCTGTTTGCAAGCCTGTTTTCAAATCTTTGGGGTACACATTCAGAAATGGAACTACTGAGTCATATGGTGATTCTACATTTAATTTTTTTATTTCCATTCATTCATTGTTACACTCCACATTTATTTTTTTGAGATACCAAGAAACAGTTTTCCATACATTTGCAGCAGTTTATAACTTCACCAATAATGGATGTTATTGTCGTGTCAGAACCAACTCATAGCTGATCCTCCAGTGGATTTTTCAGAGAATATAAACTGCATAAGCTAGATTTTCTTAAGGTTAGCAGATCAATTCCTTCCCACTAGGCCTTCAGTGCTTCCTAGTAATGGATGAGGGTTCTGGTTTATCCATATCCACAACAACATTTGCTATTTTCCATTTTTATGATTCATCAAAGACATCCTAGTGGGGGTAAGTCTTTGTGAATTTGATTTGCATTTCCATGATGATTAACGATGTTGGACATTTTTTGCCTCCTTAGTGAGTATTTACATATCTTCTTTAGAGAAATGCCTGTCTGAGCCCTTTGCTCATTTTTTAATTGGGTTGCTAATATAATCTTTTAAAATAAAATTTTTATTTTGTACTGGTTTATTTTCAAAGTTAATATACATTGTTCTTCACACCAGATCTTTCTCATTTCCTTTACCAGCCTTCCCTCTATCCACCATATTGTATGACCCTATGATTAAATACTACCCCCGTCCTTACCACTCTGCTCCCCCTCTGCTCCCCTTGGATCCTTATACATATTATATACTAATAACCTTTTACAGAATTTGTCCTTATGGGACTGGTTAGTTCACTTAGCATAATACTCTCCAGTCCCTCCCAAGTTATGTAGTGGTTTATAAAATCTTTGGTCCTGAGTGCTGCATTATATCCCATCATGTAAATATACCATAATTTCTCAATCCATTTGATTGTGGGTGGACATTTGGGCTATTTTCATGCCTCAGCTGTCATTTTCTCAGGGTGTATTCCAAGCAGTAGAATAGCTGGGTCATATGGAATGTCTATGTTCAGCTTTTTGAGTAACCCCAAACTGCCTTCTAGAGTGGTTGAACCATTTTACAATCCCAACAGTTCCTGTCTCTCTAACATTTATTACTTGCTGTTCTGTTAAACTTTGCCACTGCTACTAGAGTGAGATGGTATTTCATTGTTGTTTTGATTTATATCTCTCTTATTACCAGTGATTTTGAACATTTCTTCATGTGTCTGTTGGCCATCCGAATTATCTTCTTTGTGAAAATTCTTTCCATGTCTATTGCCTATTTTGTAATTGTGTTATCAGTCTTTTTCTTGTGGAGACCCTGTGGAATTCTGTAAACTTTCTTTTATAACCCAATTGTGTAGAGAGTTATTCAGTCTTCACGCAGATGGTTTTATCCTCCTGTGGTTGACTTATAGTTTTATCATTTTGATCTGAGGAGATATTTTTTTATGATTTCAACATTTTTTAATTTGTTGAGGCTTGCTTTGTGTCCTAATATGTGATCGATTCTGGAGAATGTACCTTGTGCACTTGAGAAGAAAATGAATTGAGTTTTAGTTGGGTGCAGTACCCCGAATATATCCACAAAGTCAACTTGGCTGATTATATAGTATAGCTCTTCTGCATCTTTGTTAAGTTTCTTTCGAGTTGATCCTTTGTTGAGAGTGGTATGTTGAAGTCTCTTCCCACTATTGTGGTGCTGTCTATTCCTTTCTTCAATCCTGTTAACCATTTTCTTAATGTATCTTGCAGGTCTATAATTTGGTGCGTAAATGTTGATCAAGGTTATGTCTTATTGATGTATTAGGCCTTTAATCAGTATGCAATGCCCTTCCTTATAGTTTATGATGATTTTCCTTCTGAAGTCTATTATAGCAGAAATTAGTATTGCCACTCCTGGTTTTTTTGAGGTTGCCATTTGCTTGGTATATTTTTCCCCCAGCCTTTGATTTTGAATTTCTCTTTCTCTCCATTTTTTTAGATGTGTCACTTGTAGGCAACATATTGAACTTTGATTTTTTTTTTATCCATTCTGCTACTCTTTTTCTCTTGATTGGTTCATTCACTTTAAGTGTGATTATTGTCAGGTCAATACTTTTCCATTTTGCCATGTTTCTTTTTCCATTGTTTCTGGTTTCTATGGTCTATGACCTTTACTTTGGCATCTCTGTATGAAGGGATTCACTTAAAATTTCTTGTAGTTTTGATCTTGTTTTTGCAAATTCCTTAAGTTCCTTCTTTTCTGCAAAATATCTAATTTCTCCCTTATATTTGATGGTGAGCTTTGCTGGGTATAGGGTCCTTGGCTGACAATGGTTTTCTTTCCATTTTCTGTATATAGTTGTCTTCTAGCTACATGATTCCTGCTGAGAAATCATAACTTAATCTAGTTGTTTCTCCTTTGTAGGTAACTCTTTCTTTTTCTTGTGCTGCTTTTAGTATTACACCTTTATCTTTTAATTTGGAGAATTTGACTATGAAATATCTTGATGTTTTTCTTTTTTAGTCTAGTCTATTTGGTGTTTGCTACACTTCTTGAATGTGGATTTTCTCATTCTTCAAAATACCAGGGAAGTTTTCTTCTAGTATTTCTTCCACAATTTTCTCAGTGACTTCCTTAACACTCCCCTGTTCTGGAATTCCAATCATATGTATGTTATTTCTTTTGGTGTCATCCCACTTGATTCTAATGTTTTCTTCATGTCTCATCTCTGATTTTTCTTCTCTTATGTTTCTCATATGCTCTTGTCTTCCAGGTCACTGACTTTTTGTTCCATCTCTTCTGGTCTACTTTTTGTCCCACCAGTGTGTTGGACACTTATGTCATTTCGATCTTAATATTCTGTATCACATTTTTCTGCTTTTCTGTTATTTCCAGTACTGTGTTGGCTGTACCCTCTCTGTCTTGTGATGATTTTTTAAGTTCTTATACCTCTTTATCTATATTATCAATTCTTTCTTCCATTTTTTTGTATTTTCTTCCATAGCTGTTCTAGTTGCTCCTCCTCTATACGTTTTTTCTGGATTTTCTCACTAATTGACTTCCATTGTTTCTTCCATTATTGGCATCTTCTTCTGTAGCTGTTCAAGTAACTCCACAAATACATATTTCTTCTGGTTCTCTCTATCTGGGGTATTAATTGGTCTTCCTTTTTAGGAGAAGGTTTATTTGGTTTTTCCATGATGAATGAGGCCGACTACTGCTTTCTTGACATTATGTGAGTCTTTTCTTATTAGATACTAGGTTGATGTTACTATATAATGACCCAGGGTATGGCAATGTTTTGTGAAGGACCTGTATATTGGTGCTCCCCTCTTGGGAAAAACAATCAACCAGGAGCTGGATAACTGTTGCCCTCCTGAAACCACGCCTCCACCTGGCCTCTTATGCTTGAGTTTAAGAAATCCCATGTGATGTAGCTAGACAGCAGTGTTTCACCCAAAGTACCTGGGATATTTGTGCTCCTGACACTGGACAGCAGGGGTGACAGCTGAGCAGTCTCCAGGCAGTAGGCCAGTGGGGCCTCCAGATGGTGGGGGCAATGGTTTAGTGTTCTGGGCAGGATTGCAGTCTAAACCTGTGGCCACTCAACCTGGCAGGCAGTCATTCTATTGCTGGCCAGGGTGTGAGTGTGCCTGGGCTTGGCTGCAGCCTTTTGCAGACACTGGGGAAGCAGTGACTAGAAGACAGTCCTGTGCCTGCCATGCCACACAGGCCTTGGTATCTTGCAGCAGAGTGAAGGTAAGGTCCCCCAAGAGCAGGTCTCAAGTTCTTTCTATTTTCATTTTTGAGTGGTAAGAGTTTTGGTGGCCTAGTGGTAAGTAACTGCACTGCAATTCCAAAGGCTTGTGGTTCAAATATCCCAGCTGCTCCACAAGAAAAAGATGGAACATCTCCTTCTGAGTGATTAACTGCCTCTGAAAACCCACTGGAGGGTCAACTATGGGTCAGTTCTGACTTGACAGTACACAACAACAATAACAAGGGTTCTAGGAAGCTCTGGTGACATGTTCTGTAGGAAGCTCTAACCCAAGGCCAGCACATCTTTGATGATTTGAATTCACCATTTGGTCCTTAGGAGAAGGATGAGCAATCTCCTCTCATGTGATTTACAGCCTCTGAAAACTCACTAGAAGCTCAGCTATGAGTTTGTTCTGACTTGATGGCAATGAGAGAGAAGAGTTTTTAGATATTCTGCATACTAAACCTTTGTTGTATATTTATGTTAGTAGTCCATTTCGAGTTACTTTTCAAGCAAAGTATGAAATATACATACAGCTTCATTTTTGTGCATGTGAAAATTTTATTGTCCCAGTGCTGTTTGTTGAAGAGACGATTATCTCCCCATGAAATTCATTTGGATCTCCAATGAAAAAAATAATTTGTCATAGATGTATGGATTTCTTTCTGTCCATTCAGATCTACTCAATGGTCTCTCAGTCTTTAAACCAGTATCATACTTTCTTAATTAATATACATTTGTAATAAGTTTTGAGATTAAGAAATAAACATCCTCCTATTTTTTTCCTTTCTAAAGATTTTTTTTTAATTTTCAGACCTCTTGTAATTTCATGTGAATTTGAGGATGAATTTTTCATTTCTGTAATAAAAAGCTGTTGGAATTTTGGTAGAGATGGCACTGAATCTGTAGATTTCAGTATTAAGTCTCCTAACCCATGAACATGGGTTGCCTTGATATATATTTGTTGCTATTGTGTGCCATCCAGACAGAATTGACCCATAGCTGAACCTCCAGTGGGTTTTCAGAAGCAGTTAACCACATGGGAGGAAACTGACCATCCTTCTCCTGTGGAGTAGTTGGTGGATTCGAACTGTGTGTCTTTAGGTTGACAAACACAACTCCTTACCCCTAGGTCACCAGAGCTCCTTAGTGACTACAGCGATCCTCAACTACGCCCGAAAGAATAAATTAGGAAGCTTAGAGTAAGCACTGAGTTCTGCTGGGCAATGAGTGTTTTATATACACTCATCATTTTACAAAAGATATGAGCTGATGTTAAGGAATATTAGTTTGCCCAAGGTTATGTAACTATTACGAATCTCTGATGACCTACTGGTAAGAATCCACATTGCAATCCTGAAGGCACATGATATCCACCAGCCGCTCTGCAGAAGAAGGACGGGAAATCTACTCTCCAGCAATTAACTGCCTCTGAAAACCCACTGGAGGCTCTGCTGTGGGCTGGTTTTGACTCGATGGCATACAACAGTAACAACAATATGTAGCTATTAACTGGAAGAACCTGGTTTTGAACCCAAGTTTTACGGACTCAAAATGCACTCTTCTGTTGAAAATTATAGAAGTCCTATCTATTATGAAATTTACTAGCTTTCCCTGTCAACTTATCCCAGTTTCTTTTATTCCATATTTTTAACAGAAAAAAAAAATCTGCCTATACTTGAGCTGGCTCCAGTGAAGGAAACATAGGGCTGAACTCGATGCTCTCCAAGGTTCTGAAAAGCAACATTTGAAATTGAAAAAGTAACTGCCGGAGTAAAGGTAGCATCACTTTTATATTGGCTCTTGGATTTTTACACCCAGGGTACAGCCATCTGTGAGCGGATGGAAATGAAATAATTATGGAATTGAGGCAGTTCTTAAGAAACTTAAGTTTTCCATACACCCACACCCATTCACTAGAGCTAATGGAGATGAACTCTGAAAACAGACTTCCTTTCTGCATTTGTTGGCTTCCCTCCACAGTTATGAAAGTCAGTCCATGCTGTAACGTCTAAATCACCATGGGGATTTTCTGAGGGCTGCGGCAACCCTCTCCTCCTGGGTACGAGGCGTCAGTCTTGGAATGTAGGTGAGGCCAGGGTAAGCATCTGGAAGTGGGGTACCTGGTGGCACAGGAAAGGAACAGCCAGTGGGGTGAGGAGCAGAGTAAGAGTTGGCAGCCAGAAGAGTCTGGAATAGGGAAGAAAGTCAATAGGGAAGGGAGAGGGGGGAGTGAAGATTGGAAATAAAGAGGGAGGCGGGGAAAGCTCAAAGTCTGAATGGGGCCATTCGGAAAGGAGATGAGCCTTTGGCTAGTGACAAGTCATGGCTTTCAATTCATGGGGAGAAAGGTATCATCTGGCATCTTTTTACTCCTAATACCAACTGCAGCTATCCTGTTTCTTTCCAAGTCTTTCTACACAGCTCGACGGGGGTTGACATTGGGCTGGACTGACATCTGCTGCTACTTCTTGCTGCATTCTGTGCTATTTGGAGATATTCTATTGATACCATCCTTCTTTGACCTTGCCTCGCTCCTCCCCCTCCCAGCTCTCCTTCCGCTGTCCTATTTGTAGCAACAGCTCCAGTCCCCTCACAGAACTCTTTTATCTATCTGTCCTCCTCTTGCTTTTGTTTCCCTTGTCTATTTGGAGTTCACATCTTGATATGAAGCCAGCACACTTTCTCTGTCGTCCTTGAGAAACTGTTGAACGTGGCTGCCTTGCTCGACCCAGCAGGTAAAAAAAAAAAACCTATGAGTGAAATCTCTTTTTCATAGTATTAGGCTGTTAGGTGGGATGAAACTTGAGCTAAGCAAATAACCATTTTCCTTTGCTGAAATTGTCATCCTGCCCTTAGAATCGCAACAGCCGAACCATTGAGTTGCAGAGACCACATGTGTTTAGAATAAATAAAGAAAAAGAACCGAGCCCCTGTCATATGGATTCTGGTGTGGGCTGTTTGGAGTCTGCCATTGCAGCTGAAGATGGTTGGCTGCTAGCAGAATACTAATTGCTATTGCTATTCTGAACTGATAGCTCTTGTGGAAGAGAAAATTTGGGAGAAAAGCTTATTTGAAGTTGGTCACTCAAACTCATAAGCTGAGTAGGGAGAAATTAATTTCTACATGCCTTAAAAATTATATATTAACTCCCACTATGAGTCATAATCTTAACAACACAGCACTTAACAACAATAAATGTTAAAAAATGTGTGTGGGAGAGCATTATTTCCATGTATGTTTGATGGATTCTAAAGAGACCAGAGGGGGCTCTGGTGACATGGTTTATAGGGAGCTGAGCTTTTGATTTAAAAGTCTTACCTCTCTGACAGTTCAAAGGCCGCAGTGGCTGAGTGAGAAAAAAAATTTACAATATCCTTTGATGTTATTTATAGCCTCAGAAACTCAGTGGAGGGTCAGCTATGAGTTGGCTTAGAATTGAAGGCAAATGGAGCTGGGAGGAAAGCAAACAATATACGGAGGCAGTTCATATGGAATTTTACCAATAATCTGAAGGTCTAGCCTCCCTGGAGAGTTGAATCATTTAAGGCTTAGTGGGAGAAAAATGAATGGACTCTCTCCTCTGGTGTGAATTACAGACACCTGAAAACTTGCTGGTTGGTTCCAACTCAATGCAATGAGATAAATAATATACCTTGAGTTGTTGTTGTGGAGTACTGTTGAGTCAGAATTGACCCAGAGCTGACCCTCCAGAAGATTTCGAGAGGCAATTAACAGCACGAGAAGAGATTGCCCATCCTTCTCTCCCGCAGAGTAGCTGGTGGATTTGAACCACATGCAATCACGATGGCAAAACAGGTTCTTACCACTAGGTACCCTTCCTCAAGCCCCATAGCCCAAGCCTGAATTCCAACTTCCATCAAGATGCCTGGGATACTCCTGAGCTTAGGGAAGCTGCCAATGCCCCTGTCCTAATGTCCTGTCCATGTTCCCAGCCCCAAGCACCACAGACCACGCCTGAACTGAAACTCCCACTGAGACTCCTTGGAGGCTCTTGAGCTTAGGAGAGCCACCATTGCAAATTGCCACTCTATCCCATCTAGGTACACATCCTCAAACTCCCCACTCAAGCCTTAACTACAAATACCACTGAGATGCCTTGGATATTGCTATGCCAAGGAGAGCCATCATTGTATCCTGCCCCAATGTCCCACCCATATTCCTGGTCCCAAGCCCCCCACCTAAGCCTGAATTTGAATTCCCACTGAGATGCCTTTGACACTCCCATGGTGAGGAGAGCTGCGATTGCAACTTCACCAATAGGGCCATCCATGTAACTATCCCAAGTCATCAGGCCCAAGCCTGAACTCCAACTCTCATGAAGACACATCAGATACTCCTGAACTTAGGAGAGTTATCAACAAAATACCTATCCACCCTTTAAAGGGAGAAAGAGAGACAGAGAGATATCTCAGAGTCTTTCTGAGAGGGCTCCTTTGTACCAATTCATAAGTATCACGACTTAAATACATAAGTATTTATTCTTGGACCGAATGGAAGCTTCTGTGGTGTGGTGAGAAGATGGCACACATGGAGTTAGCAGACCTAAGATAGAAGCCTGGTCTCCACCAGCCCAGGCTGTGCAGTGACTGGAGTAACTTAAATTCTTCCCACCGTTCTGTAGGAATATTTCCAGTCGTCTCTCATTAACTAAGTAAGCCAATCGCTTAAAACTTGAACAAGGAAAGCGTCACTCACTTTCCCCAATTCTTTCTACATATAGGTTTCCTAACCACAAGTAAGCAAGTTATCCTTTTTCAGCTTTAGTTTGTTGTTGTTGCTGCTGTGACATGCCATGGAATTGCCTGCAACTAATAGCAACCCTATCCCTAACAGCTGTGAATCCTGTCCTATTCTGAGCCTATCTCACTGCCTCTGATACACCTACTCCTATTTTCCCAGTTACTGTGTCAATCCATCTCCTGCAGGGTCTTCTTCTCCTGTACTATCCCTCCACCCTTCTAAGCATGATGTCCTTCTCCAAGGACTGGTCTCACCTGGCCACATGCCCAAGGTATGTGAGATGGAGCTTCAAAATCCTTGCCTCCAAGGAGCAACTTGATTTCAACCTCTCTAGAATAAATCTGTTTATTCTATGTTTATTCCTCTTCTATTGCCCTTAGTTGTTGTTCAGCTCTCTAATACATAGAAAGTAATTGCAAAGACTATGGCCTGGATCAGGTGCACTTTAGTCTGTAGACTGCCATTGTTGCTCTTCAGCACTCTGGAGAGGTCCCTGACAGCAGATTTACCCAGTGCAATTCACCTTTTGATTTCCTGAAGGCTGGTTCCTGAATGCTGGGATTGAGCATATAGAAATTGTTAACCATCTGAATCTGTTCTCTATGTTTGTTGTTGTTGTCATGTTCCATCAAGTCACCTGCGACTCAGGCGACATTATGCACAACAGTTCTGAATTCTGCTCTACCCTGAACCACTCTCACTGGCTCTGACACACACCTACCCCCATTACCTCATCACGATATCAGTCCGTCTCATGCAAGGTCTTCCTCTCCTGCTCTGTCCCTCCACCCTTCCAAGCATGATGTCCTTCTCCAAGGACTAGTCTCACCTGGCCACATGCCCAAAGTATGTGAAACAGAACTTCAAATTCCTTGCCTCTGGGGAAAAACTTGGTTTCAGCCTCTCCAGGATAGACCTATTTATTCTCTTGGCAGTGCATGGTATATTCAATTCTTCTCCAGCATCACAACTCAAAGGCACTGATTCTTCTATAATTCTTATTAATTTTCTAGCTTTCTGATGCATAGCAAGTAATTGTGAAGATTACGGCCTGCATGAAGGGCACCTTAGACTCCAAACTGACGTCATAGCTCTTCAGCATTCTGGAGAGGTCTCTGATAACAGGCTTACCCAATGCAATTTGTCTCTTGATTTGCTGACTGCTGGTGCCACAAGTGTTGCTTGTGGAACTAAGCAAGATTAAATTGTTACCAATCTCTTCTCCATGTTTACCCATCCTGAACTAAGATCGAAACTCTGACTTGAACCTCTTGACTAACAGCCAAGTGCTTAACTGTGTGTGCAACCAAGGACTCAGCTGAGAGGTAGTGTCCACCCAGAGGGAGGAAGAAAGGCTGTGTAATCCACACACCCAGCCACTGAGAAGCCCACAGAACACAGTTCTGCTCTTACACACACTTGGGGCCTGTGTGAATGGAGTCAGCTCAATGGCAACTGAGGACATATTTAAAAAAAATCATTCAAATAATCTAGAATATATCTGAGAGTTTCATGAATCACTAAATAAGTAAGTACAGGAAAGCTACACATGTTCTGATCCATTACTTCCACTGAGTACCAAATGTGGAATAACACCACTGAGGGACTTGTAGAGAGACCTTCTTAATGAACAGGTAATGCTAACCTCCTAAGAGGAATTAGAGAATGCTCTCAGGTCATTCTCAGCAGTGGCTTGTGGTCCAATAGGTAGCTCCTTCCTGTTTCTGGCAGTGACCTGACAGAAATGAATTAAATAACCACAAAAGAGATTAAGTAGGTATGTCATGGATTAAATTGTGTCCTCAAAAAAATACAGGTCTAAAATGACACTGTGTGGAAGTCAGGGAGCTCTGTTGATTTATTGGTAATGAATTGGTGATACTAAAGTACATGGTTCAAATCCACCAGCTACTCTGACAGAAAGATGGGCAATCTTCTCTCATGCGATTTACTACCTTTGAATACATACTGAGGGGTCAGCTATGGATCAGTTCTGTTGTTTGTACACAACAACAAACAATGTAGAAGCTATGTAATGACCTCCTGTTCTGTTGTTGAGTACCACTGAGTCAGAACCAACCCATAGCTGACCCTCTAGCAGGTTTTCAGAGGTAGTTAATCACATAGGAGGAGATTGCCCATCCTTCTCCTGTGGAGCAGCTGGTGGATTTGAACCCTATGCCTTCAGGATTGCAGCGCAGTTCCTTACCACTAAGGCACCAGAGCTCCCTAATGATCTCCAATGATCTGGTAAGCCAAATAGCTGTAGGAAGAGGAAGGGTGGAATGCAACATCCCAATCTCCTCCTATTTAACAACAACAATCCCATTCTCTCCAAATCAGATGTCAGAGAAGTTCTCCTAGGTATGGTCGTTAATATCTTTATCTCAGATAAAGGAGAGGAAAGGAGCAGAAAGGGGGAGCCTAAGGACCACCTAAGAACTACCAGGAGATAATTACCAGAAACTGAGTACATCTTTTTGGACCTGGACTCCTGCAAGATAAATCACCCGCAGATGACTTGGGCAAGGCCAGAACTCCTGAAGGTTCCCAATTGAAAACTGGGCCTACAGATGCTGAAGAGCTTTCTTTCATAACCAACAGAGTGAGAGGGCCCTATCATAGAGCTAGCACCAAGGATTTAGACTTTCAACCTCCTAAAGTATAAGAGCAGGAAGCGCTGGTGGCTTAGTGATAAGGAGTTGCATATCAAAGCAAAGATATATGATTCAAATTCACCAGCTACTCTGCAGGAGAAAGATGGGCAAATCTCCTCTAGAGCAATTTACTGCCTCTGAAAACCTGCTCAGTGGTACACAAAACAGCAACAGATTGTAAGAGGATACATTCCTGTTTGTTACAGTCATACATTTGTTTTATCTCTTGTCATTTGCCATTAACCAACTAACTTGCTGAAATAGTTAGAGGAAGCCTAGAAAGAGGAAAAGCTAGCAAAAACAATTCATTTTATTGGATAAAATTGCACAAACCGTTCAGATATTGTAAGAGAGGATATTTTACATCTTTCCTTAATGCAAAGAGGTGGAGCATTCATTTTCTCAGCATGTTGTACTGATGATTTCAGGGGTATAATGTGCCCTACTAGTCTATCATTGTTTTTGTTAGGGTCATTGAGTCAATATCAACTCAGTGGCCCTGTGAACAACCAATCTGAACTTTGCCCTGGCCTGCCTACCTCCTAATCTCTGATATGATCAAGTTCACTGTTGCAAGCCACAGTATCAAATAATCTTTTTTATGTTCATTTTTTAAAACTTTTTCTGATTTTTTTACAAAGTTTGAATATATTGTTTTTCACAAAAGATTATTCCTATTTCCTTCACCCCACCCACCCATCGAATTGTGCAACCCTATGATTAACACCCTAACCCCCCACCCATCCTCACCTCTCTATTTCCACCATCCCCCACTCCTGCCTTGGATCCTCATACTCATTCTACAATAATGGCTTTATACAGTATTTGTCCTAGTGGTACTGAGTTAGTTCACTCAGCATAACGCTCTTCAGTCCCTCCCTAGTTAGGTAATAATTTACAAAATCATTTCTCCTGTGTGGTACATAGTATCTCATTGTACAACTATGCCATAAATTCTCAATCCATCAGATTGGGATTGGACATCTGGGCTGTTTCCATGTTCTTGAGATGGTGAATTACACTGCTATGAACATTGGTGGACAAGTCTTCATTTGTGCCTCAGTTCTCATTTTCTCAGGGTGTATTCCAAGCAGTGGAATCCAAGCTGAGTCATATGAAATTTCTATGTTCAGCTTTTTGAAGAAAAGCAAAACTTCCTTCCACAATGGTGGTACTAGTTTACAATCCCACCAACAGTGTGTAACAGTTCCTATCTAGCCACATCCTCTCCAACATTTATTACTTGCTGTCTTGTTAAACTGCCACTGTTGCTAGAATGAGATGGTATCTCATTGTGGTTTTAATTTGCATCTCCCTTACTGCCAGGGATTTGGAGCATTTCTCCATGTGTCTGTTGGCCATTCAAATATCTTCCTCTGTGAAAATTCTTTCTATGCCTTTTGCCCATTTTGTAATTGAATTATCAGTCTTTTTCTTCTGGAAGCCCAGAAGTATTCTGTAAACTTTCATTATGAGACTATTGTCTGAGATGGTATTACCAAAGGTTTGTTCCCAGCTTGTTGGTTATTTTTTCACCCTGTGTGGAAAAGTTTTTTATGCATACAAGGATTCAATCTTTAGAAGATCCCATTCATCAATTTTACCTTCTTCAGATTATACATTTTTGGCTGTATCTGGCAGTCTCTTTATACAGTAGACTAGGGCTTCTAAGCTTAATCAGTTTGTCTCTGATGAACTTAATGGTTTTGGGATTTGCTCCCAGGTCTCTGATCCACCTTGAGTTGACTTTTGTGTGCGTGGTGAGATGTGACAATACAACAAGAGAAGGAAATAAAAAGCATCTAGATCAGTAAAGAGATAGTTAAACTGTCACTATATGCATATGACAGAATCGTATACACACCGCCCCCCCAAGATTAAAAAAAAAAAAGTTGTTTGAGTTAGTAGGCCAATTTAGTAGAGTGGCAGAATATAAAAGCAATATCCAAAAATCAATAAGATTCCTCTACAGTAACAAAGAGAACTAAGAGAAAGAAATCAAGAAACCAATACCATTTACAATAGCCAAACACAAACTGAGATGTGTGGGAATGAACCTAACTAGAGATACAAAAGTTCTATACAAAGAAAAGTACAGAGGATTTCTGCAAGGCACAATCACAGATCTAAAAAAAATGGATGTTCCTCATTCATGGATTGGAAGACTCAATATTGTGAAAATGACAATCCTCCCAAAAGCAATCTACATGTTCAGCGCAATCCCAGTCCAGATACTGATTTCATTTTTCAAGAAGATCGAAAGGGACATTGTCAAATTTACTTGAAGAGGTAAGAGACTCCAAATAAGCAAAACACTTCTGAGAAACAAAAATGAGGTGGGAAACATAGCACTCCCTGACCTAAAAACCTATTACATAGCAGTTGTAACCAAAACAGCATAGTGCTGGTATAATGACAGGCACATAGACCAATGGAACAGAATTGAGAATTCAGAAATAGACTCAGCTATCTATGGCCAACTGGTATTCGACAAGGAAAAAAAAACCTATTAAATAAGAAATAACAATCTTTTCAACAAATGATGCTGGCAAAATTGGACTTCCCCCTGAAGAAAGCTGAAACAGGATCCACATCTCACACCATAAACAAAAGTCAACTCAAGATGGATCAGAGACCTTTTTTATTCTTTTGGTTTTTCTTTGCTGTTGTTGATTGCCATCAAGTCGAGGTCAACTCATAGTGACTCTATGAACAAAAGACCTTATTCCTTCCATAGCTATTGTTATTTTTCCAAGTTCCTAGAGATTCCAGAGTCTTGTGGTTTAGGAAGTGGATGCCACTCCGGCTTCTTAACCTGTTTTACAACTGGGAGCTCCACCAAACACTGTCCGCAATGGGAAACCATTCTGGTATTTGATATCCCCATGGCACAAGGTTCAGCATCACAGCAAAACCAGGTTACTTCATATAGCACACTGACAAAGAATGATGTGCAAAGTGGAAGAATGCTCTTTCAGATATAACAGCACCAGTCTCATTTAGCAGTGGTTAAGTGTTGTCGAATCGAATATGACTCAGAGTAAGCTTTGCACAAAACACCTGAACTCTGTTCTATAATTAACATAATTTCCATAAGAAAGTTTGTAGAGTTTCTAGAGACATCTAGTTTAGGAAGTGGATGTCACTCTTGCTTCCCAACCTGAATCAATCTGGAAGCTCATCCAACCATTGTACATAATGGGTAACCATTATGGTATTTGACATGACTATGGAATAATGTTCAGCTTCACAGCAACTCCAAGTTGTTCAATAAAGCAAATAGAGATGTGATTGCTGTGTCTTTTAAAGAAGCAAGGACCCTACAAGATTTTAAAGTCACACCTTCAAGCAGGCCTCCACTCTTACCCTTAGTCTAAGACTCAAGGCCACCCACTTTGGGGGGTGGGGAGAAGAACAGTAACACACAACAAAAGGAAACTTCCCTTGCCTGCCACCAAGACGAGACCGCCATCAAGATTCCAGCCAGACAGCCAACTTCCAGAGTGGAGGGAGACTCCAAGGACCCAGGACCCAAGCCAGACCACAGACCCTTCACCTCATCATCAATTTTAAAGTCACACCCATGAGCAAGCTTCCACCCTTTCCCTTAGTCTAAGGCTCAAGTTCACCCACTTTTGAGGGGGAAAAGAATAGTAACATACAACAAAAAGACCCCAGAAACTTCCCTTGCCTGACTGTTATCAAGAAAAGACAACTATCGAGATGCCAGGCAGCCAACTTCTTTTGGTAATCTGTAAGATATTCAATACTCTTCTCCGACACCACAAGTCAAAGACATCAATTCTTCTTCTGTCATTCTTCATCATTCTCCAACTTTCAGATGCAAAGGAAATAATTGAAAAACCTTGGCTTGGATCAAGTACACCTTAGTTTTCAAACTGACATTGTAGCTCTTTAGCACTTTGGAGAGGTCTTTCACAGAAGATTTCTCCAGTGCAATAAGTCTTTTGATTTCTTGACTGTTAGTACCAATATCATTAATATCACATACAAGCAAAATACTGCTGAAGAACATTCTAAAACTTCTAGAACAGTACATAGATAAGGAACTGCCAGAAGTTCAAGCAGGATTTGAAGATGCCATGACACCAGGAATGTCATTGCTGATGTCTAGAAGAATGTCTGTTTATGTTTTATTGTCTATGCAAAGGCATTTATTTGACTGTATAGACCGTAACAAGTTATGGCTACCATTGGGAAAAATGGAATCCTAGAGTACTTAATTATGCTCATGCAAAACCTATACCTAGACCAGGAGGGTGTTATGTGAACAGAGCAGGAGAACACTACATGGTTTAAAATTAAGGAGGGAGTATTTCAGGGTTGTATTTTCTTTTGATACCCATTCAATCTGTATGCTAAACAAAGTATTTGAGAAGCTGGACATTATGAAGAGGAATGTGGCATTATAATCAGAGGGAAACTTATCAATAATCTGCACTATACAGATGACAAAACCTTATTTGCTGAATTTGAAGAAGAATTGAAACACTTCTTGTAGAAGATAAAAGAAAAGTACAGCCTTCAATGTGGATTACGTGTCAACATCCAGAAAACAAAGATTCTTAGCACTGGACTGATAGGCAACTTTTTAAAAAAAATTTATTATTTTTGTGTGAGTGTACCATCAAATCAGATCTGACTGGTACAGGAGGAGATTGTCCCTCCTTCCCTGTCAGAGCATCTGGTGGATTCGAACCATGCACCTCTGGGATTGTAGTTGCAGCTCCTTGCCACTAGGCCACCAGAGCTCCCCTTGATAGGCAACCTTATGATGGATAGAGAAGAGATTGAAACTGTCAACAACTTCATTTTACAATTAACACCCTTGGTATCAGTATTCAGGAAATCCAGAGACATATTGCACTGGGAAAATCTTCAGTTAGGGACCTCTCCAAATTTTTTAAGAGTAATGATGTCAGTTGAGGACTAAGGTACATCTGATTCAGGCCATGGTCTTTCCAATCACTTGCTATGCATCTGAAAGCTAGACAATGTATAAGGATAACAGAAGAAAAATTGATGCCTTTGAGCTGTGGTACTGGAGCAGAGCACTGAAAATCCCATGGACAGACAAAAGAACAAACAAATATCTCTTAGAAAGGGTGCAGCCAGAGTTCTCATTGGAGGCAAAGATTCAAAGGCTTCACCTTACATACTTTTGGCATGTTGCTAGGATGGGCTATTCCTTGGACATAATACTTGGAAATGTAGAAGGTTGGTAAAGAAAAGAAAGACCTATGTCCAGGTGGATTGACACAGTGACTGTCTCAACTGGCTGTAATGCATCAGGAAGTGTGAGGATAGGACAAGTTTAGAACTGTTGTCCATAGGGTCTCTATGAGTCATACTCTACTAGCAGCACCTAACAACAACAGCAATATCACAGGGTTTATTATGGATCCGTATAAAATGAAATCATTGACCATTTCAATCTTTTCTCCACATAGTATGATATCACCTATTGACACAGTGGTGAGGCTAGTTCTTACTGTTGAGGTATAATCTGTAGTCTTTGATCTTCTTCAATAAGTGCTTCAAGTCTTTTTCACTTTCTGCAAACAAGGATGTGTTACATGCATAAAGATTGTTGATGAGTCTTTTTCCAAGCCTGATGCCACATTCTACTTCATAGTAGTCCATAGGGAGTGGCAATTCAAATACACTCTGAGGAAGAAAGATGGATAGGCAGCCTCCTTTGCAGCCTCAGAAACTTGATGGAGAATTGCTATGCATCAGAACTGTCTACACAGCAGTGAAGTTGTATTTTTTTATGGGTGTGGGTTTCATCTGCTCTTTTCTATTTTTAGCAGCTGCAAGTTTCTCTGCATTCAAGTTCCATCTGAGAACCCAATGAGACTTAGCTGGAGAGAATGGCTCACACTGAAAAACTGTCACTGGGGAAAGTCTAGTAGCCCAGGTATCTAAGGGCTAGGTATCATGGCTCTGTAGTTTATCACAAAAAGAATATATAAAAATATATACACATATCTATATTTTTATTGGTGATTGCCATCAAGTTGAGCACAACTCATAGCAACCCTATGTATACTAAAAGCAACCCTGAAGCCTTTCTATATCAACATTTATCAAAGTTCATAGAGTTTCCAGAGGCATGTTGTTTAGGAAGTGGATGCCGCTCCTGCTTCCAATATATATGCTTCTATAACAAGATCGGAAGCAGGAGTGGCATCCACTTTTCTGGAATAGCTTGCCTCTGGAAACTCTATGAACCTGGAGAAACGATGAAAGTTATACAAGTGTTCAGGTCTTTCATTCATAGAATCGCTATGAATCACCTATGACTTGACGACACTTAACAACAACATAGAGAGCTCAGTTGGCCTAATGGACAGAAAGTGATGCTACCAAGCCAAAGATGGGTGACTTTAATCTGTGGCCCTCAGGCCAGGTTTCAATTGGTTTTGGTCAAACATTCTTCTAGGTCGTATAGTACTCCTGTTCATTTGCTGTACAGAGGTAACTCATGGTTGCTGTGATGCTGAATATTGTGACACTGATGTGTCAAATGTGATAATGGTTACCCATGATGGACAGCATTTGGTAGATCTCCCCGATTAAAACAAGCTAGGAAGCAGAAGTGGCATCCACTTCTGAAATAACTTGCCTCCGGAAACCCTATGAACCTGGAGAAATGATGAAAGTTATACAAGTGTTCAGGTCTTTCATTCATAGGGTTGCTATGAGTCACCTATGACTCGACAGCACTTAACAACAACAGCATATATAGATAAAGGAAAACATGTCTAAGTTATAGAGCTGAACTGACGGTTTCAAAGGGCAGCTCAAGAGGACAAAGCAATGTATTATAATGGAATGTGTAAAGAACTGGAATTGGAGAATTAAAAGGGAAGAACTTGTTCTGCATGTCTCAAGCTGAAAGAACTAAAAACCAAATTTAAGCTTCATGTTGCAGTGTTGAAAGATGCTATGGAAAATACATTGAATGACCCAGAAAGCATCAAAAGAAGATGAAGGGAATACACAGAGTCACTGTACCAGAAAGAATTGATTGACACTGAAAAATTTCAGGAAGTACCGTATGAACAGGAGCCAATGGTATTGAAAGAGAAAGTGGAAACTTCATTGAAAACATTGGCAAAAATAAGGCCCTAGGAATTGATGTGATACCAATTGAATAGTTTCAATTAACAGATTGTTAATTGGATGCATTCACCAGTCTATGTTAAGAAATTTGGAGGATGACTGTCTGGCCAACAGATTGGAAGTGGCCATATTTGTTCCTATTCCCAAGAAGAGTGACCCAACTGAATGTGGAAATTATAGAAAAATATAATTGATATCACATGCAAGCAAAATACTGCTGAAGATCATTCAAAAACATCTGAAACAGTAGATAGATAGAGAATTTCCAGAAGTTCAAGGGAGATTTATAAGAGGCCATGGCATCAGGGATATGATTGCTGGTGTCAGTTGGATCCTGGCTGAAAGTGAAGAATACCAGGAGAATGTCTATTTATGCTTTATTGACTATACAAAGGTGTTTGACAGTGCGGATCATGACAAGTGTGGCTGACATTGAGAAGAATGGGAATCCCAGAGCACTTGATTGTGTTCATGAGGAACCTAAACCAGGAGCAGGAAGCTGTTGTGTGAACAGAGCAGGGGAGCACTGCATGGTTTGGAAATGGGAAAGAAGTGAGTCAGGGATGTATTCTATTCCCATACTTGTTCAATATAATGCTGAACTAAATTATCCGAGAAGCTGGGCTGTATGAAGAAGAATGTGGCATCAGGATTGGAGAGAGACTCATCAATAACCTGCGTTATGCATATGACACAACCTTACTTGATGAAAGTGAGGGTATGAAGCACTTGTTGCAGAACAAGGAATGCAGCCTTCAGTATGGATTACATCTCAATATCAAAAAAACAAAGATTCTTACTACTGGACCAATAGACAGTGTCATGATGGATGAAACTGCCAACAGCTTCATCTTGCTTGGAGCCACAGTTAACACCCTTGCTACGAGAAGTTAGGAAATAAGGAGATGCATTACACTGGGAAGATGTGCAGTTAGGGATCCTTCCAAATTATTGAGAAGCAGTGATGTCAGTTTGAGGACTAAGATGCATCTGCTCCAGGCCATGGTCTTTCTGATTACCAGCAATGCATCTGAGACCTGAACAATGAATGACACAAAAAGAATTGACATCTTTGAGCTGTTCTGTTGGAGAAGATCACTAAACACCCCATGGACGGCCAAGAATACAAATAAATATGTCTTGGAGAGGGTGCAGCCAGAGTGCTCTTTGGAGGCAAGAATGACAAGACTTTGCCTCACATACTTTGGACATATTGCTGGGAGGTGCTATTCCTCAGAGAAGGACATGATATTGGGAAGGGTGGAGGGTTGGTGAAGGACAGGAAGACCCTTAACCAGGTGGATGGACATGGTGATTGCTGCAACAGGCTCTTGCGTGTCAGAAAGTGTGAGGATGGTGCAAGACAGAACTAGACTCAGCTCTTTTGTTCATAGGATCTCTATGAGTCATACTCGACTTGATGGCACCTAACAACAACATATATCAATATATACTGGTAAGAAGCTGCACTGCAATCCTGAACACACACAGTTTGAATCCATCAGCTGTTCTTAAGGAGAAGGATGGACAATCTCCTCTCATGTATTTAATTGTCTCTGAAACCCAATGGAGGGTCAGCTATGAATGGGTTCCAACTTAACATCACACAACAACACATATGCTTTTTACTAAGCTGAGTGAAGAAGTTTAAGAATCAGGATAAAATAGTTTCTTAACAGAACACAGAATTTCTTAAAACAAATTATGTATTTCCTATAAGTGGGTTTGTGATTGGGGATAATATTTCAGAACTTTATAAATGTGCTATACATAGAATTTCCACTTAGTATTTCAGGCATCTTCAGCCTGGTAAAATAGTTGAAATGCAAAATAATTATTTCTGTCAAAATAAGATTTCCTTTTTTAAAATCCTGAAGGGGCCAAATAGGTTTTCCTGTCCTTATCTTCTTCTTGCACCATAGGCTTTCCTGAACACCAGCAAATGTAGGACAGTCAATTCAGGGAAAATTAACCAATATTATACTAATGCTCTGGTAAAAAGCTACACTGAATTCCAAAAGCACACAGTTAAAACCCATTAGATGCTGTATGGGAGAAAGATGAGCATCTCCTCACAGGTGATTAAGTGCTTCAGAAAACCTGCCAAGAGGGTCACTATGGGTTCATTCCAACTCAGTGGTATACAACATATTAATGCTAGGGTGCGCTGGTGAAGTGGTGGGTAAGAAACTGTGCACCAACCAAAAGGCAAGGGGTTCAAATCTACCAGCTGCTTCATGAGAGAAAGTGGGACAATCTCCTCCTGAGCGATTTACAGCCCCTGAAAATCCAGTGGGGATTAGCTTGAGTTGGTTCCAAACAGACGGCGCACGACGACAACAACATACTAATGATAAGACGCTCTGGTAGCTAGGTGCATAATACATTTTGTTGCTAGCCAAAAAAAGGTCAGTAGTTCAAATCGACCAATCCCTCTGCTGGAGAAAGACAGGCTGTCTTCTCCCCCAGTAACGATTTACAGCCTTGGAAACACAGCAGAAGGCCACTGAGTGGGTCAGAATCATCTTGACAGTAGGGAGTGATACTGATGCTGACCAAGACAGAAGAACTGATGCATTCAAACTGCGGCGTTGATAAAGAATATAAAATGCACCGTGGATTTCCAGAAGGACAAAGACATCTGTCTCTGAATAAATGAAATCAGAAGTCTCCCTGGGAGATAGAAGTCAAGCCTTGGGGAGGTTTTCTTTGGATTTATTGTTAAAAAAGAACTGTCCTTAGAAAAGAGCAATGTGTTTGAAAGTAGAGGGTGAGGAGAAACAAGGTAAATATCCACCAATATAGATACATAACATCCACAAGAGTGGATTCAGACTTAGGAAGGTGGTGAAGGGCTGCACAACAGTTTGCTTTTGGAGACAACTCAACAGCAACAAAAGTCAGCAAGCAATGTGCCAATGCTCATCCTCTCTTTCATTCATTCACTCTACAAATGTTTGCTGAATATCTCCTCTACCCAAATTGTTGTTGTTGTGTGCTGTCAAGTTGGAACTGACTCATAGCTGACCCTCCAGGAGATTTTCAGAGGCAATAAATGGCACAGAAGGAGATTGTTCATCCTTATTCCATGGAGAAGCTAGTGGGTTCGAACCATATGCCTTTGGGAGTAATTGCAACACAGGTTCTTGCAAAAGACTACTAAATTCAGGGATTACCAAAATGGAAATAAAGTCACATTATGGTGGGCTCTAAAGCAGCATTTGTCAACTCGGAAGCCATCTGGGACAGTGTTTTGCAAATTAAAAAAACAACTTTCTCCATAGTTCATCGTAAGGAATCAATTTCATGTCACAACTCAGGATTCATACGCATTTATGCACCCCTCCATGTACCTACACACACTTACAAACATGCACTCAACTGAAACAAAAGGTTCACAAAACCAATGTACTCTTTCTATTTATATATATCCCTATATCTATCTATATCATATACATATGCATATACATATACATATATATATATGTTGTTGTTTGTTGTTATGTGCCGTCGAGGCGCTTACGACTCATAGCGACCCTATGTACAACAGCCCTAAACTCCCCTCTGTCCTGTGCCAATCGCACTGCCTCTGACACACCCATCCCAATTATCCCAGTCACTGAATCAATCCACCTCATAGAGGGCCTTCCTCTCCTGCGCCGTCCCTCCACCCTCCCAAGCATGATGTCCCTCTCCAAGGACCGGTCTCTCCTCACAACATGTCCAAAGTATGTTAGACGGAGCCTCAGAATCCTTGCCTCCAAGGAGTCACCCGGTTTAACCCTTTCTAGGACGAATCTGTTTGTTTTCCTAACAGTCCATGGTATTCTCAATACTCTTCTCCAGCACCACAGCTCAAAGGCATCAATTCTCCTTCTATCCTCCTTGGTCATTGTCCAACTCTCTGATGCATAACAAGTGATTGCGAAGACTATGGCCTGTATCAGACGCACCTTAGTCTCCAGAGAGACACCATTGCTCTTCAGTACTTTGAAGAGGTCCCTAACAGCAGACTTTTCCATGGCAATGCGCCTTTTAATTTCCTGGCTGCTGGTGCCAAGAGTGTTGACTGTGGAGCCAAGCAAACTAAAGCTGTGTACAATCTCAATCTCTTCACCATCCATCCTGATGCTGCCAATTGGTCCAGTGGTGAGAATCTTTGTCTTCTTGACATTGAGCCTCAAATATCTATCTATATCATCTATCTATATTTATATCCTGAAATTTTTCATTCTCTTTTCTTTTTAGGAGGCTTGCATGACCAACTGAATTGATTTCATACTCCATCAATGGATCACAACCTGCAATTTGCTGTAGCAAAACAGCTACAACTATAAAGACAGTTGTTAAGGAAATAAAAGTAGCAAAACAGTATTTGAGAATTTATAATGATGTGCCTAAAAGATGTTGACCAAAAGAAAATGCGGGACTTTGTTTTGACCGTGAAGTGATATAATTAAGTCCTGGGAGCTCTAATAGCTTACTGGTAAGGAATTACTCTTTCAATGCAAAGGTATATGGTTTGAATCCACCAGTTGCTCTGTGGGAGAGAGGTGGGCAATCTCCTCCCATGCGATTTACTGCCACTGAAAAACCACTGAGGGCCAGCTAGGGCTTGGTTCCGACTCAATGGTACACAATAACAACTTCCTTATAAAAAGAAGGTACCCTTGTGCCATAGTACATAACATGTCAACAGTTCAAATCCCCCAACCACCATAAGGGAGAAAGAGGAGCAGCCTAAATAGAAGGTTAGCATGAGTCGGAGTCAATTTAATGGCAGTGGGCTTAGTTTGGGGTTATGAAAAGAAAGTAAATTAGTTGTGCTCACATTGATTCCAGATCTTGGTGACAGCATATGTCACAGTACAACAGTGCTACATAGGGTTTTCCAATGGCTATAACCTTTCAGAAGTAGATTGATAAGCCTTTATTCTGAGGCACTGCTGGATGGATTTGAATTACCAACCTTTCCGTCAGTAGCTGAGTGTTTAACCATTTATGCCTTTGTGGGACTCTGTACTGATTCATGAAGTATAAGCCATCAGAGTGACCTTAATAAAGGTGGTTGTTTTTGTCATTAGGTGCCATCGAGTAGAGCATGACTCACAACAACCCTATGAACGAAAGATCTGAACCCTGTTGTATCCTGTGCCATCCCACACTTTCTGGCACACAAGAACCCATTGCAGCAGTCACCATATCAATGCTCCTGATTCAGGCTCTTCCTCTCCTTCACCGATCCTCCACCCTTCCCAACCTCATGTCCTTCTCTGAGGAATGGTACCTCCTAGTAACATGTCCAAACCATGTGAGGTGAAATCTCTTGCCTCCAAAGAGCACTCCAGCTGCACCATCTTCAAGACATATCTGTTCATTCTATTAACTGTCCATGGGATGTTCAGTGCTTTCCTCCAACACAATACCTCAAAGGTATCAATGCTTTTTCTGTCATCCTTATTCATTGTCCAGCTCTCAGATTCATAGCTAGTAAATGGAAAAACTGTGGCCTGAATCAGATGCACCTTGGTCCTCAAGCTGACATTACTACTCCTCGTGAATTTAAAACCTTAATGATGCTCCAAATTATGATAAATATAGGGGGGAACTCAATAACTAGAACTTACTTACATTTTCCTGGAGAGGGACATCATGCTTGGGAGGGTGGAGGGACAGCGCAGGAGGGGAAGACCCTCTATGAGATGGATTGATTCTGTGACTGAGGTAATCAGGATGGGTGTGTCAGAGGCAGTGCGGTTGGCGCAGGATAGAGCAGGGTTTAGAGCTGTTGTGCATAGGGTCGCTATGAGTCGCAAATGACTCGACGGCACATAACAACAACAAACAACAGATCTATTCAACACACTATACATTGAATCTTTTAGAGCAAGACAAGGCAGAGCTATTATATATTCAGGAGCATTCAGACACATCGCCTGATCTTCTGAGAAGCAACAAGAAATTTATGGTGGACAGATAATTATTATTAAACACACTCACAGATGATAGATAGATAGATAGATAGATAGATAGATAGATAGATAGATAGATAGATAGATAGATAGATAGATAAATGTATGTATGTATGTATGTATGTATAACTTCTTTGATGTTAAAATACAGTTTTAATGGTGCTATCTTTTTCTCAGGGAAGTCACTGTTGACTATTTTCTTTCCTAAATTATCTCTTTGAGTTTCCTCCCCAGATTGTTCTTTTGTTCAGTCTGCATATTTGCTTCAGAAGATTCATAATTCACTAGCTGAATGCTGGTGACTTCATGGCCAAATCCACATTACCTCCAAACTCTTTCATCAACTTCCTATAAGACCAATCAATCTGGGACAATAGATAGTTGCTAACCCAAGATTGGGTGTTCAATTGGATCAAACAGGTGTGGTGATATACTTGCAAAAACTCAGCCCTTGAAACCCCAGTAGTGCACAGTTATGACACACAAAGGGTCACCATGAATCAGAATGGAATCAATGGCAATTAGTAATAAAGACATAGAAACAGACAAATCCAAAGCAAGCTCCCCTCTTGTTCCAGGAAATTTAGTTCCTTCTTGTCCTGGGCTTTCTAAGTCCTAAATGGAAACAACTTGTTTCTCCTAGTCCCAAACCCAACCAGGTCACCAGATCGTACCAGTTTTGCCTCATCAATGTAGCTTTTATCTCACACCTTCTTTGCGTGGTTAGTGTTTCAAGTTCCATCACTTTCCACTGGGCCTCTGCTTCTTGGCCTAATCCCTAGATAAGGGGTCTTTTTGCTGCCCTCTCCTCTGAGATGTCCTCTGGTGGCTGTCATGCCCCTTTCAACACATGCCTGAAGCCAGACTTGTGATGGTTTTTGTACCACACTCTGGACCCCAGCGTGCATAAGCAGGCTAGAAGAACGGACCCAAAGGCAACCAATTGCAAGCATACAGTGAGGACCAGTATCAGAGATCCAGGCATGGGAGCTCCACAGCAGATGGGAACTGGTGGCCAGTCAGGAGCCTCCAAGGGGACTGGGGGGAGGGCTGTCTGAGCAATGGCAGGAGAAGCAGAAGCAGTGATAGAGAGCAACTGTGAAACTGGAAGTCATGGAGTCAAGGGTTTATTGTACAAAGTGGCTTTCCTACCCATTGACTTTGACTTTGCCACATGGATGGTCAGGATCATACACGTAATGTTAATCTATCCACAAGGGGAATGGCTAGTCTCTCTAGTCCACTAGATTTAAATGGAATTGTTTCTGCAGTAGAAATTGGGAATTTCAACACAAGGAAGATGAAGCAGCACACTTCCTTTGGCGCCAAAGATTCCTATACTAGTCAGAATGGGATCTCCATGAGAGCAACAGCAGTTTAATCAGAGAACCAGAGACCAACATGAGATAGAGCTGACTTAGGACTGATGCCCCATGGAGCCAGGGCTGGAGACCCTCACCCAAGCTTGCTGGAGGACTGAAGGAAGACATCATAACTGGCAGGACTTAGGGAAATTTGTAGCATTGACCTAAGCTGTGAGGCTGAAGGACAAAGGGTCTGCAACCATGATTGAGTAGCTACCTGGACTGAAGGATTGTATCCTGCTGCCAACATGGATTATAGCCTGTTAATTTCTCTAATAAACCCCATAACCATGAGTATAGTTCTGAAAAATCTGTGTAATCAGAGCTCTGGTGGCCTAGTGGCAAGAAGGTGCACTGCAATCCCAGAGGTGCGCAGTTCAAATCCACCAGATGCTCTTCTGGAGAAAGAAGGACAATCTCCTCCTGTACCAGTCAGATCCAATTTGGCGGTACACACACAAAACTAATAAAATTTGGGGAGGGGGTGGGCAGGGAGAAAAGGAAACAATGAATGACTGGAAATCCTAAGTCTCTGTAAACTTCATTAAAATTAATAAATAAACTTTAAAAAATAATTTTTTTTAAAAAATCTGTGTAATCGTTGCAACAGATTTTGGATCCAGTAGAACAGTAATATTGGTGTTGGAATTAGTAGACATAGGTGCAGACATGGGAGATTATGTCTGACCTGATGTTTTGTTAGGTTCCAGAAGGGTCGCTCATATGGACAGGTTGCAGCAGAGCTTCTAGATCCAGACAGACCAGGAAGCAGGACTGGCCATCCATTTCCAAAACAATAACCCTTTGAAAACCCTGTGAACAACAGAGAAATGCAGGTAGCTATAGTATTAGAGGTAGACCTGAGATGGAAGTTACTCAGATATGAAGAGAAATAGCTGCAAACAAGCATTAATAATGGAAAATTGAATGAAGTATGAATGTAGAAAAAGTGGAAGTTGTAAAAAATTAAATGGAATGTGTATAGATCAACATTATGGGCATTAGTGAAATGAAATGGACTGGCACGGGCCACTTTGAATCAGATAATCATGTAGTCTACTATGCTGGGAATTAAAAACTGAAAAAGAACAGTGTTACATTCATAATTAAAAGGATAATTTAAGGTCTATCCTAAATTAAGGAGCTCTGGTGGCCTAGGGGTAAGAAGCTGCACTGCAATCCCAACATCACACTATTTGAGGCCACCAGCTGCTCTGCGGGAGAAGGATGGGCAAAGTCCTCCTGTGAGAACCGTCTTTGAATACCTGCTGGAGGGTCAGCTATGGGTTGGATCCAACTCAATGGTAGGCAACAATAACAACAACATCCTAGAGTATAAAATCTCACCTTCCAGGAACTAGTTTTATACTGTGCATGTTGTTGATGGGGACAGTTCTTCTTTGTGGAGTTAGTAAGAATCTTATACTCCATCCCCATGCTGTCTACCCTCTTTTTATAGAGATGCACCAAGAACCAGAATTATGTAGATTAGGAATGGCTTGTCTTCATCTGGTCTGGGTATACAGTGGTTGGATTAATTTTTATTCTTTCCCATGTTCTCCATGGATCTTTCCATTAACTAAGTCTACTGCTTAGAATTTGAATGAGATAGGTGTTACTCACTTTTCCCAACTTCTTTTCTTTTGTGATCCTCCAAATACAAGTGTGGCCCATACCTCACACCTCTAAGGAACCCCATTCCTCTAGGACAAAGGTCTGAAGGCTGAGCATCATCCCTCTGACCCTATCTTTCTGCTATCGGATTCAATGCCTGTCTACAAGCCAGTCCACATAGACTCTGGTCTGTGCTCTCTCATGTATCCTTAGCTGCTGTCAAGCCAGCTAGTATTACCCAGTCCTGAGCCATTCCCATGGTCAGTTGAGAATCTATGATAACTGTCATCCATAGGGGTTTTCACTGATTGATTTTTTCCAAAGTAGATTGCCAGGCCTTTCTACTTAGTTCATCTTCATCTGAAAGTTGTTCCCAAACGAGCCTCCATTGACAGACGAGTGGTGGCTGTGTGTGAGATGCATTGCTCAGGAACTGAACCTAGGTTTCCAGCATGGAATGTGAGAATTCTACCCCTGAGTTGCTGTCGTCTCACGATCACTCACCCTCTGGACTCTACAAGCTCTATTCCCTCTGCTTCAGCTCCTGTTCTGAAGGCTTCTTGCTCGTTTGTCAAGCCTCAGCCCACACACATCCCAAACCTTCCCTGTCTTCTAGACAGAGCCTTCAACAAACTGGCATTAAAGCCATGTCGATGCCTGCTGTAAGCACACACAAGTCTGTCTCTCAACGTAAATGGGAAGGCAGGTCCCATGGCTTTTTGCTTTTCCATTTCTTGTAATCTTTGATTCTTTTTCTTACTAAGTCAAAACTTATTGAACACCCGGGGAGCTCTGGTGGTCTAGTGGTAAGAAGTTGCACTGCAGTGTCAAAGGCACACAGTTCAAATTCACCAGCTGTTCCTTGGGAGGATGGGCAGTCTCTTCCCATGTCATTAACTGCCTCTGAAAACCCTCTGAATGGTCAGCTACAGCACATAGTAACAACACATTAAACTAGCTGTCTCTGTTGTTGTTATTGTGGACCATTGAGTCAGAACTGACCCATAGCTACTCTCCAGTGGGTTTTCAGAGGCAGTAATCACACAGGAAGAGATTGCCTATCTTTCTCCAGCAGAACATCTGGTGGATTTGATGTATGCCTTTGGGATTACAGTGCAGATTCTTACCACGAGCCCACCAGAGCTCCCTAAACAGCCTCTGTGGAGATATCAATAAATAAGGTAGGCACCACCCTTGCTTTCATCAAAAGGTTGACGTTCAACAACAGACCACAGGGCGTGTTAAGTCTGTGCAAGAAGCACCCACACAGATCGGGAAGGATTCTCTGACGTGCTTCACAGGATGTAAAGAAGAATAGAACTGACAAAAAAGATTACAAGCAAAGAGAGAAAGAGAAAATGTTAGCAGAAAGGCAAACAGCATAAGCAAGACCCATGTGGTAAAAGAGGTTGGGAAAACTCAAGGGAAAAGTGAGTTGCGTGGTGTTGGAGGGCAGGAAGGAGGGAGCTGACAGTGACAGCAACAGCGGGCCCGTGCGTAGCAGAGACTGTGAGGATGGCAGAGCCTCAGGTCTCCTTAGACTGGTTCCTCCAGAGTCACAGCCAGCTGGACAGCTCCTAACGACACTTGCAGCAGCTCAAGTTCTGCCGAGCTTACAAAAATCATCAGCGTTCACATTTACTACATAATATCCTTCTGCCTCTCCAAAAGGTCTCTCAAAAAACACACTACCAGTCCAGTTGATTCTTACTCACAGTGACCTTCCATCAGGATTCCAAGGTTGTAAATCTTAACAGGAGGAGACTGCCCCTCAGCCCGTCTGGGAGAAGCTGGTGGATTTGAACAGCTGAAGGCAGGCCACCTTTTAATGAGTGAAGCTCACTCTCAGCTATGCCTCCAGAGCATCCCCTTTACCCTGTTAGGTCTCCGGGTGGCTCAAATAGTCTGTTCTTGATTCCCACTTTAAATGTTGGCAGGTCACATGTTTGAGTACACAAAAGGAAGGCCTGGTGATTTAGTTGCATATAGATCACAGCCAAGAAATCCTTTTGGAGCAGAGTTCTACTCTGCAACACATGTTGTTATTTTGCGTCATCAAGTATGAATCGACATAGCTGACCCTCCAGCAAGTTTCAAGAGGCAGTGAACAGCAAGGAAGGAGACTGGCTATCTTTCTCATGCAGAACAGTTGGTAGACGTAGACTCAAACCATGAGCCTTTGGATTGGCAGCACATCTCCTTACCCACTAGGCCACCAGAACATCCTTGTAACACATGAGTCAGAATCAACTCAATAGCAACTGCTTTGGTTTTGAGTTTGTTATGTTCTTGGAAGCAGGAATGGCATTCACTTCCTAAAGAACATGCCTCTGGAAACTCTAGGAACTTTGATAAATGATGATAGTTATAGAAAGGCTTCAGGCCTTTTGCTCATAATGTCGCTTATGAATCGTGCTTGATTCAATGGCAATCAACAACAACAACATGGTCTTTTCAACTATGCATCTGAGAGCTGGGCAGTGTATATAAGAATGACAGAAGAAGAATCAATGCCTTTGAACTGTGTGAATATTCTCATGGACTGTCAAAAGAACAAACAAATATTTCTTTGAGATGGTGCATCCAGAGGCAAAGATGATGAAGCTTTGTCTCACATAGATTGGGCACGTTACTAGAGAAGGTTATTCCTTAGAGAGGGACATCATTCTTGGAAAGGTGGAGAGATGGAGAGGGAGAGGAAGATCCTCAACCAGGTGACTGACACAGTGACTACAGAAATGAGCTTGCATGTATCACAGATTATGAGAAAGGCACAGGAAGGATAGGACAGTGTTCATATCTGTGGGGTTTGGGGCAGCTATAAGCCATGCTCGGGTTGACGACACCTAACAACAACAACAACAACAATGTTCAATTCAGTCTTTTCATTCTCATCATGTTTTCTTAAATCTCAGTCCTTCAGATTATAGTGCTCTCTATTCAACTGGCAATAGCCCAGCAATCCGTGTACATTGTTTTTCAAAAGGTACTCCCTTTTCTAAGGGAATGGTATACCCATAGAGAGGCTGTCTGATTACAAGTATGCTCTCAAGAGCTCCTTTACTGTGCTAACTATACTTATATGGTCCACATTTGCACGCACCCGGCCACAGCATCAGTTCAAAAGAAACACACACACACACACACAGATTTTAATACATTTTAACAATGATACATAATTAAAATACTACATAATCTCAATATATATTTTAAATAAATTCATAGTTAACTCTTCTGACTCTGCAGCTGCTTATCCAGGTAGTACAACGGTTCAGCACTTAGCTGTTAAGAGAAACGTTGACAGTTCAAATCTGCTCGCTAGCTCTGAAGGAGGCCCTGCATTCATAAACAGTACAAGCAAGAAACGTCTCTGGGGTATTTCTGCTCTGTTGCTGGTGGTGGTTGTGAGTCAGAATCAACTCAATGGCATCCAGCAACGGCAAAGAACACGTAGAAGCTTGGTGAAGCGGAACACCGCAAGTAGCTACATCAAAACAGGATTTTCCAACTCATGTCTCAATATCCAAGGTATACAAGGCACAGCCCTGCAAATTCTGCCTACCCTGTAATAACTGTTGATTGTGATATGTACCTGAAGAGTAAAATGGCATCTACTGTTGAATTCTGTGTACTGTTTTTGCTAGGAAACTAGGGAGTACAATATGAAAAGAGAAAACTGTAGAAGCCCTTTATATAAGTTGCAAGTAGCTTAATTAAAGCAACAGGGCAGGTACAGCAATTTTGTTATTTAGTGACTACCCTCAGCTGTTTGAAACAACCATCTTAATAATCAATTGTATGTTGAGACTTTCACCTAGCATTTATTTTCGGGGATGTCTTGTTTTGAACAATCACATTAAGTCCTAGTAAACTGAAGAATTAATTAGCAAGCAGAGAGGCTCAGCAAACTAATGCTTTAGTCTGTCGAGCCATCTGCTCAGGAGCACCCTTCTCAAGTCTTGGTATTGGGCAGGGGACAACGGTGGAAGCCAGTGCTCACGATTCTTACTTGAGGAGAGAAATTTCCCCTTGGTGCTCAACCAATCACCTTCCAAAGTCACATGAAGAAATACAGTCCCAGGAAGAAACACATCAAAGTTCCAGGTCCTTTTTCATTAGTTAGACTACCCAGAGGCCAGACTTTAAGAACAAGGTTGTTGCTGTTGGTATTGTTGTTACATACCATTGAGTCAGAATCAACCCATAACTGACCCTTCAGTTGGTTTTCAGAGGCAGTAACTTGCACTGGTTTCACCTAAGCATGATCTTGGACCAGGAAGCAGTAGTCAGAACAGAACAAGGGAACACTGCATGGTTCAAAAATGGGTGTAAGCCAAGGATGTGTCTTATCTCCATATCTTTTCAAGCTATACGCAGAACAGATTATCCAAGAGGTTGAGCTCTTTGAGGAGAAATGTGGCATCAGGACTCATCAACAATCTGCATTATGCAGATGACACAACCCTGCTTGCTGAAAATGAGGAGGACCTGAAACACATGCTGCAGAGGGTCAAGGACTGCAGCCTTCAATATGGATTAAAGCTCAACATCAAGAAAACAAAGATTTTCACCATTGGGCTGATTTAGCAGCACCATGATAGATGGTGAAGAGATTGAGATTGTTCACAGCTTTAGTTTGCTTGGCTCCACAATCAACACTCTTGGCACCAACAGCCAGGAAATTAAAAGACATATTGTGAGAGGAAAGTCTGCTGTTAGAGACCTCTCCAAGTACTGAAGTGTAACAATGTCAGTCTGAAGACTAAGGTGCGCTTGATACAGGTCATAGTGTTTGTAATCACTTGCTATGCATCAGAGAGCTGGACAATGACTAGGGATGATAGAAGGAGAATGAATACCTTCAAGCAGTGGTGCTGGAGAAGAGTGTTTAATATACCATGAACTGCTAAGAAAACAACAGATTCAGCATAGATAGGGTGAAACCAGGCTGCTCCTTGGAGGCAAAGATTCTGAAGCTTCATCTGACATATTTTGGGCATGTTTCAAGAAGGGACCAGTCCTTGGAGAGGCACATCATGCTTGGGATGGTGAAAGGACAGTGAAGGAGAGGAAGACCCTTGATGAGATGGATTGATTCAATGACTAGGGTAATGGCGATAGGTGTGTCAAAAACAGTGAGATTGGCACGGAATAGAACAGGGTTTAGGGCTGTTGTACATAATATCCCTATGAGTCGCAGGCAACTGGATGGCACATAACAACACATCAACAAATCACACTGGAGAAAACTGCCCATTCTTCATCTGTGGAGCAGCTGGTGGATTTGAACCATGCACTTTTAAGGATAAATTGTTGTTGTTGTCATTGTCGTTGATTGTCTTTGAGTCGAGCATGACTCATAGCGACTCAATGAACAAAAGGCCTGTAGTAAGTTAAAAAGAATTATACTTTCCGTCCTCTCCTATTTAAAATTAGTTCCTTGGGAAATTCTTGTTTTAATCCAATCATTTTTTCCCTATTCAGATCATTTTTAGTATTCCATTTTTTCAAGTTTAGTGTTCTTGGACATACTGTTTTACATATTCACTCCCAAACAGTGGATAACAACTCTTTATCTATTTAAGGGTTGGATATGTAACAGGAAAAAATGTGACATAACAATAAACTGAGTCAGCTCTGGTGACTTAGAGGTAAGGAGTTGTGCTGCCAACCCAAAGGCATGCAGTTCAAATCCACCAGCTGCTTCTCCCATGTGATTTACTGTCTCTGAAAACCTACTGGAGGGCCTGCTATTAGTTGATTCCACCCCAATGGAGCTTAACCACTGAAACTGTAAACTAAGGAGATAAATGCCATTTTATGGTTTTTAAAATAGACTTGCAAGTTAATTTAAAACTAAAATGTCCTAAAAACCATGGCTATTTGAATGTTGCCTCTTAATAGATGCCCTGGATGCAGCAACTCATGTTTGAGAGAGAAAAGAGGTGATATGCTAGCTTTTGTTTGTTTTTTTTAATAAAGCATCATTTCTTTGTAGAAGTCCAACATCTTTACCAAGTGTAGTGTGAATCTGTTGCTTGCCTGACCAGCATCTATCCTTCCTTCTTTTCATTTCAGTGCTCAGATTTCCTTTGGTAAACCAGTCCCCTTCACCCATTGTCAGTCCACTACGGGTAAACAGCTCAGAACAGACCTCTCAGAGCATTCCATTGCCATGGCTACAGGAAGTGGCTCCTGGATGGGCTTCAAACACAAAGAGTGACATTCAAGAGTTGAAAACTATTGGGAGACAGAAACGACTAGTACTCTCAGGAACCTTCATACGGAAAGACTACTGTGAGAAGGAAAGCAAAGTTGAAAAACAGAGAAAGAGAATTCTGAGAACTTTATGCAGGTTGTTGTTGTTGTTAAGTGCCACTGAGTCATAGATGACTCTTATTGACCCTATGAACGAAAGTCCTGAACACGAAAATCTTTCATCTTTTGTCAAAGTTAATAAAATTTCTGCAAGCGAGCTATTTCAGAAGTGGATGCCACTCCTGCTTCCAAGCCTGTCTTAACTCGAGAGCTCCACCAACACCATCTGCCATGGGTAATCATTATCGCATTTGACACATCAGTGTCACAGTGTTCAGCATCACAGCAATCACGAGTGACCCTTGCACAGCAAACTGACAGACCAGTGCTATGTAACTCACCACTAATATAAACCAATAAATATCTTTTTTTGCCTTAAATACACTTAAGATATGTTTCCATAGGTATGAGTGCAGCCAAAGAAAAAAGTAAAAACAGGAAGAGGAAACAGGCTTATCCATATCCCATATACACAAGAGTAACAGACTTTTGTGTGTATATGGAAAACAAAAAGAGGCTTATCCATATTCCATATACGCAATGTGGCTTACGTTGTTCACACAGAATCCTGATGGCACAATGATTAAGTGCTCAGTTGCTAACTAACAGGCAGTGATTCAAAACTACCAGCAGGAGAAAAGATCTGGCATTTTACTCCTCTAAAGATTTCAGCCTTGGAAACCCTATTCCATCTTATAGGATTCTATCGTATAGGGTCACTGACTCTCTAGGAGAGACTGTTCCTTTCGAGAGGAACATCATGCTTGGAAAGGTGGAGGAAGGTTGGTGAAAGAGAGGAATCAACAAGATGAATTGACACAGTATCTGCAGCTCATGTGTCAGAGGTGGTGAGGATGGCACAGGATAGGACAGGGTTCAGGGCTGTTGTTCACAGGGTCACTATGAGTGGTATTCAACTTGATGGCAACTGCCAACTCTTTCTCATTGCCTTCTAGTTAGAACCAACTCATAACTGACCTTCCAGCAGATTTTCAGATGCTATAAATTGCATGGGAGAAGATTCACCATCTTTCTCCTGTGGAGCAGATGCTGGATATGAAACATCTTCTTTTGAGTTGGCAACACAACTCCTTATCCACTAGGTAACTAGAGCTCACTGTAGGGTCACTAGGAATCAGAACTGACTCAGTAGTACACATTATGCACACATACTTACACACACATGCAATGTCCATTTATCTTCTCCTTAACTTTCAGTTTGACATCCTAATTGTTTGAATATTTTATATTTCTCTTTATGGCTACACACAATATTTGTCAATTTCTAACTTATTTGTATAGTATTGGACACTTCATGGTGGGCATAGAGAGGAAAAGCTAGTTGATCTATAAGATTATTTCAGGAACTTCTTCATGTGAATCTTTCAAAACTGTTTGCTATCTAATGATATTAAAGAAGGTACTCCCAGAGTCAGTAATGCTGCCTTTAAAGGCTGAGAGACTTGAGAACGGAAGTGGGTCCTGACATTTCCTCGATTGTGGGGAGCACCCATCATGGTTGTCCTGCAGCAACTTCCGGGCCATCACAAGAGAGGCTCTGCCCCTCATGTCTCAGCACAGTGTGTCCACTGAGCCCTGGTTGGCTCTGAAGATCTCATGTGCACATCTGTTTCCCTGGGAGAAAAGAAAGAACAAATGTTGAGTTCTGATAACCTTCTTTGGTATTGCTCATTTCCTCAAGTACTATACAGGGCATGCACTTGTTACTTTCATCCTCTGCTGTTAACAAGCCCTTCTTGAGAAACGCTAAGAGCTCTAATTCCACCCATTTGTGAGCATCTCGTCTCTGATCTTCCCCAAAGTCACTGAGAGCCCACTGTGACTAATACACTCACTCTCTAGCTTTCACCATCCTCAAATATGGGTCCAGGAAATTTGGAACAGACTGCTTCTTGAAAATTCCTTTTTTAGCTACTATATCCATTCATATTGGAAGGAGAAGTTGCATCCACTTCTATAATAGCTTGCCTCCGGAAACCCTATGAATCTGGAGAGAGGAAGAAAGGCACCCAAGCGTCGAGGACTCTCCTTCACAGGGTTGCTATGAGTCATCTGCGACTCGATGGCACTTAACAACAACAACATCCATTCATAACAACATCCTCATTACTGTAGCATCAGAACTAACTCAAAACTGACCCTCCAAAGTGTTTTCAGAGGCTAGTAAATTGCACAGGAGGAGATGATCCATGTTTCCCCTGAGGGAAGTGGATTCAAACTACATGCCTTTGAGTTGGCAGCGCAACCCAATCCCTTCCCTACTAGGCTACCAAGTGTCCCTTCAGCCATTGTAAATCTCACTGTATCTCTTCAATAGATTTCTCTCCCTTCCCACAGGAAGGCAGTCAGTCTCCTAAAGAATTCACTCAGGAGCTCAGTTCTACAGGCTTAAAATCCTTAAGAAGAGTTACAATACAATAGACTACACACTTGAGGCATGATCAGAAGAAGGTTTGTAACCAGAACGTCTGCTGCAGAGCCACACTTGCTCTCAAGAGGCCTCTTTCAGTGAGGCTGGATGGACAGAGAGGAGTCTTTGCAGGGCAGGCTCAATGATATACCTACAATTTGCATCTTTCTCTTTTCCTGTCAGAAACCCAGTCTTTTTTCTTGCCAACTGTTTGGGGAACGTTGCCCCTCTGCCCTTTCGCTCACTTTCCCTCCACAGGGACAGTCCAGAGATGACATGCTTCTGAGAAGCAAGCGCACTGAGCAGTTCTAAGGCACTTTTTTCAAGAAGTATATTCTGGAACTTGCACAATAAAAAACCTGAAACCTCAAACTCAATTGCAGTTGAGTTGGAACAGACTCACAGCTAGCCCTTCCAGTGGGTTTTGGGAGACTAAATCATAGAAGAGGAGATTGCCCATCTTTCTTCCAAGGAGCTGCTAGTGGATTCAAAGTGTTAGACAGGCATCATCTTTCAGTTAGCTGTGAAACTCCCTGCAGCCTAGACAACCAGAGCTCCCCCACAAACCTTCTCTCATGATTCAGGAGAGCAACGTATCAGAACACCCAATGGTGATTTTTTTTAATTGGGAAAAACATATTGGG
>NW_006399969.1:1569314-1575946 GCF_000299155.1 Elephantulus edwardii
GCTGACTCTCACCAGTGGCTATGGATGAAGTCACAGGCGATTTTCAGCCAGCGCCGGCCAATGGAGATTTTTAACCACTGCCTTTCAGCTAGCAGCTGATTGCTTAACCACTGTGCCTCCAGTGCTCTGTGACACAACATAAGGCACATTTTGTGGGAATGTGGATAAGCTATAATATTTCCTGCTTCTACTTTTATTTTTCCTCTGGCTATACACAACCCTGCTTGCTGAAACTGAGGAGGACCTGAAGCACTTGCTGCAGAAGGTCAAGGACTGCAGCCTTCAATATAGATCGAAGTTCAACATCAAGAAGACAAAAATTCTCACCATTGGGCCAATTGCAGCACCATGATAGATGGTGAAGGATTCAGATTGTTGACACCTTCAGTTTGTTTTGGCTTCACAATCAACACTCTTGGTACCAGCAGCCAGGAGATTAAAAGACATATTGCAAGGGGAAACTCTGCTGTCAGAGACCTCTCTAAAGTACTGAAGAGCAATGATGTCAGTCCAGAGATTAAGGTGTACCTGATTAAGGCCATGGTCTTTCAATCACTTGTTATGCATCAGAGATCTGGACAATGATTAGGGATGATAGAAGGAGAAGTGATGCCTTTGAGCTGTGGTGCTGGAGGAAAGTATTGAATATACCATGGACAGCTAGGAGAACAAACAAGTTCTTCCTGGAGAAAATGAAGCCCGGCTGCTCCTCGGAGGCAAGGATTCTGAAGCTTCATCTGACATATTTTGAACATGTTGCAAAGAGGGACCAGTCCTTGGAGAGGGACATCATGCTTGGGAGGGTGAGGGACAGTGCAGGAGAGGAAGACCCTCAGTGACTCAGTGAGATGTATTGATTCAATGAGGAAACGGGGGAAGGTGTATCAGCGACAATAAGATTGGCACAGGATAGGGCAGGGTTTAGGGCTGTTGTATATGGGGTCGTTATAAGTTACAGGCAACTCGACAGCACATAAAAGCAACAACAATACCATATATATGGAAATGTATGTCAAATGGATAGATAGCAAAGAATAAATGTAGTGGCTTTCATAGGGAGCTCTGGAGGCCCACTGGAGTTGCATTATTTACTTAAAGACAGGCAGTTTTAAATTCACCAGCTGCTCCATGGAAGAAAGATGGGCAGTCTCCCCCCATGTGATATGCCTCTGAAAACCTTTTGGATAGTCAGCTGTGGATTGACTCTGAGTCCAAAATAAGTTGAGTTGAGTTTTGTTAAGTTCAGAGTTTCACCTTCAGGTATAAGTAAGATATAACAATTTCACATCTAGCTAGACCTGAAGCTGAAACTTCTTCTGGTGATAGAAGACTTAGGGAAGAAATGTCAATCATTTAAGTTTTTGTTATACAAAGAATTGATCTGGACATTCACTGCCCCCGTAACCAGCTACTGCAGAAGTCATTTATGACTCAGGCGAATCTAAGTGTATTTGAGTAGAACATGTTCTGGAGAGGTATTGCTGTTGTAACAATACACGTGAGGCAATTTTCAATGCAGCTTTTTTCACACGCATCACTCAGTGGCATTGATGACATCAATCGTGTCCAGTGGTTGATTCTTGGAGGATCTCCAGATCCTTGTTTGGAGGTCTCTCTGCATAGATGCAAACCTATATAACCTTGCAGATAGCTGCCAAGTTGCCTAATGATTTGCACCACCTCAAGGAAGCCTTTGTTGAAAAGAGGATGGCTGTTTAGAAGAAACATAAATATGACGGAAACAACCACTTCTGTTCTGGAATGATCACTGGCTGTTTCAATACGATTATGGCTGACAGAAGATGATAGCAAGCCCTGGAATGTTTGAAAATGGCAGGAATTTTCTAGAACACCCTTTTCCCTTCTAAGTCTCTATTGAGGAAAGCAACTGAGGGGTGGGGAGAAGTAAAAGTTTTTTTAAAGAGTGGACATCAATGTGAACTTTGCTTGGAGGGGAATCTCCCTTATTTTTCATTTCCTTTAGAGTAGAGCTCTCTGTTTAAAGTATTTGAAAATAGTTGGTTTGAGTTTTCTTTTGCCATTATGTAATTGTTAACTTTAAGGAAAATACTAGAATGTATTTATAGATAGTATTCGCAAATTATGCAGATAGAGAATCTAACAGACCTTTCGTCGCGTATCTACTTCACCACATGGAGTGACTAATTTTTCAAATTAGTGAAGGAAGTTGGAACTGTGAGTCAGTGAGTGGGTCACCCCGATGAATGAAAAAAAAAAAAAGAAATGTATACTTCTTCCAGATGGCCTGAATTTTATTTTTTAAATATTTATTAAAACTTAATAACTCTGTGCCTAAATTTTGTTAGTAACTTTTCCCCATGTGCATTTAAACGCCTTTCTCGGCTGTAAGTCCACGCATGCACAGTCTGTTTTTGAATCCTGCACATGGAATGGAGCTTGATCATACAGAGATGTGAAGGGTACCGTATATTCTAGGTCATTCAGAAGTACAGCCAGGGTAGGCTGTGCCAGACTCAGCTAACATGCTTAACAACTGTGTCCGTGTTTAACACAACCTTGAGGAAAAGAAAGGAATTATTGAATAGTACAAACAATTAAGGAGCTCAGCTACTAATCAAAAGGTTGTCAGTTTGAGTCTTTCCAAAAGTACCCCGGAAGAACTGAGCCATCTGCTTCTGAAAAAGCAGCCATTGAAGGCCAGTGGAGCAAGCACAGTTATGCTCTAACCACATGTGGTCACTGTAGTTGGAGTTGAGTCAATGGCAACTGGTATTTTCAGGCAAGAAATTAGTTCTACTTCCCTCAGCTCAATACTTGCTAACTTGGATGTACAGTGAGAAAAACAATTATATGCCTGTACTCAGAACAAACCAAACCCAACCCATTGCTATTCAACTCAAAGTGATCCAATCCTTCTTAAATTTTATTTTTATCTTTTTTAAATTTTGTATATTATTATGTTGAGGGAGTGAATTTACTATGTGGTAAAGACACAGTCTTTATTATAGGCTGCAACCATGTAGGAACACCCTTAAGCATTGTTCATTTACTTGGAAAGCTCTCAGCAGGAGTCTTGGTCACAGTTCCTACCCTCAGGGAGATGCGTCCAATGCGAGGGACACTCATGCAAACAGATGTGACACAGAAGCATTATGGTAGGAGCAACTCTGGCTTCAAAGGTAAACAACTAAGATTAAGAAAGGCTGTCCTTCGATCAAGAAGATGCACTGACAACCTAAAGAAACATAGTTCAAGTCCAACAGCTGCTCCATGGGAGAAAGATAGGCAGTTAACTCCCATCTGATTTACTGTCCACTGGAGGTTCAACTAGGTTTTGGTTCTGACTTGATGACATACAACAAGGTCTCTCAATTAGCTGGACAAAAACACATAAAGAAATGTTCAAAATCAATAGCTATTATTGTTGTTGTTATTGTGTGTCACCAAGTCAGAACTGACCCATTACTGACCCTCCAGTGGTTTATTGGAGGCAGTAAACCACATGGAAGGAGACTACCCATCCTTCCTCCGAGCAGTTGATGGATTCGAACAGCTTGCCTTCACAATTGCAGCACAGCTTCTTACCATTAGGCCACCAGAGCTCCCAACGGCTATTGTTGTTGTTGTGTATTCTCAAGTTGGAACTAACCCCTAGCTGGCCCTCCAGCAGGTTTTCAGAGGCAATTAATCACATGGGAGGAAATTGTCCATCCTTCTCTTGCAGAGCAGCTGGTAGATTCGAATCATGTGCCTTTGGGATTGCTACACAGTTTCTCACCACTAGGCCACCAGAACTCCCAATAACTATTAGAGAGATTCAAATAAAAACCACGAGGTATCTTCTCACCTCTGCTAGATTTCCAAGGCTGTGTGCATTACAAGCTAAATAATGGTGAGTGGAGGAGTCAGAATTACAGACTAGATGATGTCAGTCCAGAGCCCTCCTCCTCTCCTTGCCCAGAAGCACAAGCAGCATGAAAACAGGGGCTTCTGTCTAAGGAGCAAAGAAGAGAAAAAAAAGATGAGGGGTAGCTCAACAGCATGAGGGTGGAACAGGAATGAAATTTATGATGAAAATAGAGACCCCGAGCAGAGAGTTGATAAGGGACTTAGCAAGAACGCTGTCATTGACAATAATTTTAGGAACTCATCCCTGACCACCTCATCCCATTTATCCCTGTAATCTATCACCAACCTCTCTTCATTACTTTCAAAATAGCACACGCTCAACTTCCTCTTTATTTTTCATCTTGGTATCTGTTGCCCACACTGCAAAGTCTGCCCCTACCTCCTCATGTCCAGACGACACAGAATGGAGCATAATAGGCAAGCAAGAAGCATTTATTGAATTCATAATCTAATCCATTGATTAAATAACATACTTTTCTGAATGAGAAATTAAGTTCTCAGTAATGTTCTTTACTGTCAAGACTTGTTTGCTGTTTGATAGTGAAGGCAACATTACCTAGACCATTCTTAGTGTCTGTCTCTTGGGCTCATTGTTCTTATTTGCTTTACAGATAAGTGAAGACATTTGGAAAGGAGAGGTCTCCTGGATTTCACAGAAGAGCCACTTTGATAAGCAGATGCTGCGTTACTTGCATTTGTTCTTAAAAGAGTTTCAAAATTGCTTTTCCAGGAGAGGTGAGCATTTTTCCTGAGGATCCAGTGGGAGAAAGGTGAAGTCAGATGGCTGGGAGGATTTCATCTCCATCCTCCAGGGCCATGTGGAAGCGCACGCGGAGGTGGAAATAGATGGGGAAAGTAGGAGCAGTAAGCAGTTGTGATTTAAGAGCGTGGAGGTAGCAACCGTGGGAAGAGGAGGAAATGACAGCACTCGGTTGAGCAGTGGGCTTAACAATCTGGCAAATAAACCGGGAGCTAACAAGGCCCACCTGGAGTGGTTAACGACAAAGGAAACTGTTGTAGCTCAGTAAGAAGATTTAATTGAGGAGAAAATAAAATGATGTTTCACTAGCAGGAGACTCATGCTGTATTTTGGATGCAACTTCTCTTGGAATTTTGAAATGGGAAAGAAATGACTGGCATGTTTGTGCTTCTCAACCGCAAACAAATTTCTTTGGTGTTATTTTTACGCCCATGCCATGTTATCATTACTTGTTCCACAGGGATTTAAGAAATTTTCATGTTTCTGAACATGAGACATTTATTGCTACCATCTCTCTTGTTAAAACTGTTTTATTACATGCATAGATTTACTTCTTGGCACGCTGTGCTTCTTGATGCTAATCATAGAGTTCTTCTGTTTAACTTACTCTTTTGAATCTCTCACATGAACTTTGCTTGGTTCTTGCTTTTGCTACAGACTTACAAAACCTGTCTTCCATGTTTAGTCATGAAGGCTTCATTCACCTTTGAGATTCCAGTATTCATTTCCCCCCAAAAAAGCCTACAGCCCATCTGTTACCATCTCCTGAGATACTATGTTTTATTACTCCTTGTTGCTTCCTTCCACTTTTGGCAGAAGAGACTATCCTCCAATAAGCCCACTTACTTCATATGACAAGAAGTGCATCAAGTTTTTGCCAGCCTTTGTAGCAGACACGTTATTAAGCATGCTCCAAAATGTTCATATTTGTATCCTTGATCCAGAGCAGAGGGTGGAGAAGGAGATCGAAGGTGGGAGGGATCCAGTGATATGTTGGTTCTTTACGCAAGCAGATATGTCTTGGAGAGGGTGAAGCCGGAGTGCTCTTTGAAGGCAAAAATGACGAGGCTTCGCCTCCCACACTTTGGGCATGTTGCCAGGAGAGGTTATTCCTTGAAGAATGTCATGATGTTGGGAAGGGTGGAGGGTCGGCGAAGGAGAGGAAGACCCTCAACCAGGTGGATTGACATAGTGACTGCTGCGATAGGCCCTTGTGAGTCAGAAAGTGTAAGGATGGTGCAGGACAGGACAGGGTACAGATCTTCTGATTCATAGGGTCGCTATAATTCGTACTTGACTCAACGACACCTAACAACAACAATAACATAAGGTCCCATGGACATTATGGCTTGAAACTACACACATTTCATCCCTCACAGTCATGGTGGGTCAGAAAACTGGGTGTTGCTCAGCTGTGTGCTCTCTGCAAGGTCTCAGTGGGTTACAACCAAGATTTTGGCCGCGTGTGTTCCTTCTGGAATTCAGGCCACTTTCTCAGGATTCAGTTGCTCACAGCCTCTGCTTTCCTGTCAGCTGTCAGCAGGGCTGCTCACGTCCCCAGAGGCCTCCTCATGCTCTCTGATCCCCTCAAAGACCCTCTCACCAGACTTCTTCAAGCACAACTTCCCACTGTCTGATAAGGCAGAGTCGAGCACAACTAACATAACCACAAGTTTCCAGAGGCATCCTCTTTGCCATATAACACCATTGTAGAAGTGGCACCACGTGGTGGAGGGTATGAGGACTGTCTTAGAATTTTATCTATCACCGTCTCAATGTATGTTGTGGTAAGCTGGCTGAGGAACATGCCATACCTAAAGTAGACTTCAAAGAAGGCTAGAATCAGACTTACAACATTTTGTTCAAGTACAACAGAACACACAAAAAGGGCAACCTAGGTAGAACTATCAAGTATGGAAACACAAGGGAGGAGGAACAGCTGTAAGCAGACCCTAGTGATTGGTACATGGAATGTGAGAGC
>NW_006399969.1:1579986-1581238 GCF_000299155.1 Elephantulus edwardii
AATCTTAGAAAAATTATTACTACAACCATCGATGAGATGTCTTGACACAAGTGACCCAACAACAGTGGTCTTAAGCATGATGGAAATCGTGAGGATGGTACAGCATAGAGCAGGGTTCAGATCTGTTGTCCATATGGTTGGTATGAGTCATAGTCAACAAGACGGCTCCTAACAGCAGAAATCATATATATATAAACTCCAATATTTCGATGCCATCTCACGCACACATAAACACACACACATTTCTTGCTCATCTAACAGCCCTTGGTGAATGTCCTCACTTGGTGAGCAGCCTTCATACAGTGAGTCAGAAGTCCAGCGCCTTCCATTCTGTAGCTCACTTCTTCTCCTTGGGCTCCTCAACATCTATAGGCTGATTAAAAAATATATATATATATAAGGTTGAGAAGACACTTGAATTGTCTTTTTTAAGAAGTAGTTTACCCCATTTGCATTCATATCCCAGTGGTGAAAAGTAAACACATAGGTACCCATAGATGCAAGTGTGGCCAGGACCTGCAGACTCTTGTTGAGAAATCCCTTCCCAACAATGCCACAATGTGCAAAAGAAAGCATAACTCTGATGTCCTCAACCACAAATACAAGCCCAAAGCCTGAATGGAGTATGAAACCTAGTTGCTATTAGTTACAAGGACATAAATAACAGTTGAATCAGATGGCCTTAGAATTCATAGACAGAGTGGGAATCAGGTATGGCCGAACACAAAGTTGATATGTTTCTCCCATCACTACAGACATGCCTTCTTTCAGTGTAATTTACTGTGCCTCCAACTTTTTCATTCCCTGAATTTGGGTTTGGCCACTTGATTTACTTTAGCCAATGGAACATCAGAAAAGTTGATACAAGCAAACATTTGGAAAATACTTGCTTATGGAACCCTATTGCTTCTGGGACTCCATTCATACCATGTGAGTAAATCTGAGCTAACTATGTGGATGTAAGAAATTACTGCTAACGCTGAAGAAAATGAGAATCTCAGAATACTTAGTTGTGCTCATGCAAAACCTATACATAGAACAAGGGAATACTTCATGTTTTAAAATCATGAAAGATGCATTGTGTTGACTTTTATCTGCTCTTTTAGGCAAAATTCTTGTCTGTCAAATATTGCTTTAGAGTTGAGCATCCAAATTAAGACAGACTAGGAAGAAATAACAGGCCTCAGGAAACTTTCTTACAATAGAGCACTGTTAGGGTAGATTAGCAGATATGGCTGCAGAGGCAAAACCT
>NW_006399969.1:1582093-1584663 GCF_000299155.1 Elephantulus edwardii
ACGCATAGCAGGCAATTGTAGAGACTAGGATCTGCACCAGGGCACCTTAGTCTCCAGATTGTCATTGTTGCTCTTCACTACTGTGGAGAGGTCCCTGACAGCCAACTTTCCCAGTGCAATTTGTCTCTAGATTTCCTGGCTCCTGGTACCAAGAGTGTTGATTGTGGAACCAAGCAAGCTAAAGCTTTTAACAGTCTCAGTCTCTTCATCATCTATTATATCGCTGTCAAACAGCCCAGTGGTAAGAATCTTTGTTTTCTTGATGTTGAGCTTCAATCCATAATGAAGGCTACAGTCCTTGCTCTTCTGAAGCAAGAGCTTTAGGTCCTCAGTTTCAGCAAGCAGGATGTGTCATCTACATAATGCAGGTTGTTGATGAGTCTTCCTTCAATTCTACTGCTACATTCCTCCTCATACAGCCCAGCCTCCTGGATGATCTATTCTGTATATAAATTGAAATGGTATTGAGACAGAATACATCCCTGGCAGACAACACCCTTCCCGATTTTGAACCATGTAGTGTCTTCTTGCTCTGTTCTGATGACTGCCTCCTGGTCCAAGTATAGGTTTTGCATAAGCATAATCAAGAGCTCCCGAATTCCAATTCTTCTCAGAGTCACCCATGGTTTGTTGTGATCCACACCGTCAAATGCCTTTGCATAGTCAATGAAACACAGATAGACATTCCTCTGGTATTCTCTGCTTTTTGCCAAGATTCATCTAACATTAGCTATAATATCTCTAGTACCACGGCCTCTGCTAAACCCAACCTGGAAATCTGGCAGTTCTCTGTTGATGTACTATTCCAGTTGTTTTTGCATCATTTTCAGCAGAATCTTGTTTGCATATTATATTAATGATATTGATCAATAATTTCCGCACTCTGTAAGGTCATCTTTCTTTGGAATGGGAACAAATATAGTTCCCTTCCAGTCAGTTGGCCAGGTGGTTCTCTTCCAAATTTCTTGTTACAGCTTGGTGAGCCCATCCAGGGCAGCGTCTGTTTGTCGAATTATGTCAATTGGCATACCATCAATTCCTGGGATCTTGTTGTTTGCCAATTCTTTCAGAGCAGCCTGAACTTCTTCTTTCATCACCACAGGCTCTTGCTCATATGCTGTTTCATGAAATTCTTCTGTGTCAGCCAACTCCTTCTGGTACAGTGACTCTCTATAATCCTTCCATATTCTTTTAACAATCAAGATACTTTGATACTAATGGGTGATTGGAATGCAAAAGTTGGGAATAGGGAAGAAGGATCAGTAGTCCGAAATTATGGACTTGATGACAGAAATGAGGTTAGAAACAGAATAATACAATTCTGTACAATGGCCTGTTCATTATAAACACCATTTATAAGATGCATGAACGACGAAAATAAAATAAAATCCACAACAACTAAGGTTTGTCCATGAGTCTATCCCACTATAATGTAAAGACCATCTCAGGAACAGATTTGAAGGCTTGAACACTAATAAGAGAAGACCATATGAGCTGTGGTAGAATATAAAAAATATCATTCATGAAGAATGAAAAAAAAAAAACATACTGCAAAGACAGAGGATAGAGAAAAGACCAAGATGGATATCAGAAGAGACTCTGAGTATTGCAATACAATGTCGAGAAGCCAAAGCAAAAGGAAGAAATAAAGGAGTTAAGGAGCTGAACAGAAAATTTCAAAAGGCAGCATGGAAAGACAAAGCAAAGTATTATAATGAAATATGCAAGGAGCTAGAGTTAGAAAATCAAAAGGGCGAAATGCTCAGCGTTTCTTAAGCTGAAGGAACTAAAGAACAAATTCAAGCCTCAAGTTGTAATATTTAAGGATGCTAAAAGCAGAATGTTGAACGACTTAGCATCAAAAGAAGATAGAAGGAGTACAAAGAGGCACTATACCAAAAAGAATTGGCTGACACAGAAAAAGTTCATGAAGCAACATATGATCAAGAGGCAATGGTGCTTTCCATGTTTCCAAAGTGTGGATAATACTGGCCAGAACATGATCATTGAACCTCCTATTCCCCACTTCTTTGGCTCCTCCTCTGAGAGCTTTGAATAAAACAGTTTGATCTAAAAAAAAGGAGGGGGCCAATGGTTATGAAGGATGAAATTTAAGCTGTTCTGAAGGAATTGAAAAAAAAAAAACACAACACAAACCCAAAACAAAACAAGGCCCCAGGAATTGACAGAATAACAATTGACATATTTTAGCAAACAGATGTGCCCTGAACACACTCACCAGATTATGCAAAGAAATCTGAAGGACAACCACGTGGCAAACTGATTGGAGATATGTGTTTATTCCCATTCTAAAAAAAAAAGGTGACCCAACAGAGAAAGGAAACTATTAAACAATGTTACTAATATCACACACAAGGAAAATCCTGCTGAAAATTATCAAGAAACAACAGAAACAGCACATCAACAGAGAACTTCCAAATGTGCAGGATGGATTTAGAAGAGGCTATAGCACTAGGGAAATCATAGCCAACATTAGATGGATCTTGGCTGAAAGCAGAGAATACCAGAAGGATGTCGGTCTTTCATTGTCTACGCAAAGGCATTTGACT
>NW_006399969.1:1585383-1591295 GCF_000299155.1 Elephantulus edwardii
TCTGTCTTGGAGAGGGTAAAACCAGGTTTCTCCTTGGAGGCTAGGATTTTGAAGCTCCATCACATGTACTTTTGGCACATGGCCAGGAGGGACAGGTCCTTGGAGAGGACATCATACTGGAAAGGTGGAGGGACAGCTCGGGAGAGGAAGACTCCGCATGAGATGCATTGACTCTGTGGCTGGGGAAATGTGGCTAGGAGTGCCGGAGTCAGTGAGGCTGGCTTAGGACGGGGCAGGCTTCAGAGCTGTTGTATATAGGGTCATTATGAGTCGTAGGTGACTCAACAGCGTGTAACCGCAATCACAACAACATTTAAATTAAAAGGATTCCTGGTAGAGCAGTGGTTACATAGTCAGTTGCTAACCAATAAATTGTTGGTTTAAACCTAGAAACAACCTCAGCCAGATACAGCCAGTTGATTTTAAACAAAAATGAAAACACAGTTCAAAAGAAGACTAGCCTCTAAATGGTGTTGGCTCAATTAGATATCCATGCTCCAAAAAGGAGAACTTCAATCTAAAGCTCACACCTTTAAAAAAAAACTAACTCAAGATTTAAATTCAAAACTTTAAAACTCATAAAAGAAAGCTTCAGGATCTAAAACTTGGTGAAGAATTCTTAGTCATGATATCAAAGCATGATTCATGGAGAGTACAACTCCCCAATAGCTTCAAAAAACAACAATCTGATAAACTGAATTTCCTCAACATTAAAAGCTTTATGAAAGACTCTATTAAGAGGATGGGAAGACCAGCTACAGACAGTAGAAAATATTTTCAAATCACCTATCTGACATAGGACTATAAACTAGAGTAATTATTCATTGTTGTTGAGTCAGCACCAAATCATAACTGACTCACTAGCAAGCTTCTGAATTTGCAAATTGCCTGGAAGGAGATTGCCCATTTATCACAGAGCTTCTGGTGGATACGAACTGTTAGAGAGGTATGATGTTTGGATTAATAACACGGCTCCTTACAGACTATGCCAGGAAAAAATATTGTTGTTGTTCTTGTTTTTGCTAGGTGCCATTGAGTATGACCCATAGTGACCCTAAGAACAACAGATCTGAACCCTGTCCTACCCTGTGCCATCCTCATCATCTCTGATATAGTTGAGCCCATTGCAGCAGTCGCTATCAATCCACCTGGTAGAGAATCTTCTTCTTTTTAACCAACCCTCCACCTTTCTAAGCATGATGTCCATCTCCAAGGAATAGTCTCTTCTAGCAACAGTCCTAAAGTATGTGCGACGCAACTTTATCTTTTTTTGCTTCCAAGGAACACTCTGGCCACACTTTTTCCAAGTCATATCTATTTGCTCCTTTGGCAGTCCATGGCATATTCAGTACTCTTCTCCAACACCAAAGTTCTAAGACATCAATTCTTCTTCTGTTATCTTTTTTCATTGTCCAGCTCTGAGATGCATAGCAAGTGATTGAAAAGACCAGGGCCTGAATCAGGTACATCCTAGTTCTCAAATTAATGTATCATTTCGAAAGGTCCCTGACTGTTGACTTTCCCAATGAAATACATCTCTTAAATCTGCTGACTGCTAACTTAAAATGTAGCACTCAGAATGTGTACTGTAGAGTCGGAACCCAACCATAGCTGACCCTCTGGGTGGGTTTTCAGAGGCTGTTAATCGCAGGAGAAGAGATTGCCTACCCTTCTCCCATGGAGCAGCTGGTGGATTTAAATAGCACGCCTTCGGGATTGCAGCACAACTTCTTGCCACTAGGCCACCAGAGCTCCATTAGAAAACAGAATAAATTTATTTAAAAAGCAGGGAAAAGACTTTTTGCTCAAAAAGATATGTGAATAGTACACAAGCACATGATAAACACCACTAGCCATTACTGTTATTAGTGACCAGAGGGTCAGAAGGAAATGATGCCCACTCCTGCCCCTCCTTTACTGTCGTTGCTATCACTAAGCCATTATGAAATAAAAATCAAGAGCACATAAGATATTGCTACACTTTTCAGAATGACTGAAGTAAAAAATGAAGATATTGTCAGATACTGGCAAGGATCTGGAAAGATGAGATTTTTCATACATTGTTGGTGGAAATGTAAAATGTCACAACTACTCTGGAAAATAATTTGGCAGTTTCTTAAACAACAAAAAATGAAAGTTACACTTACTCTGTGACTCAGCAGTTGCCTTTCTGGGCACAGATCCCAGAGAAATGAAAACTTAGGTCCACACACAGAGTTATAGATGATTCTTCAGGCAAACTTTATTAGTAGTTGTTGTTATATGTGTCAAGTAGTCTGCAACTCAGGGCGACCATATGTATAGCAGTTCTGAACCCTGCCCTGTCCTGAGCCAGTCTCACTGACTCCAGTACACCTACCCTATTGCCCTGGTTACTGTTTTAATCCATCTCATCCAGGGTCTTCTCTCTTGCACTGGCCCTCCACCCTTCCAAGCATGATGTTCTTCAAGGAACAAGTCCCTCCTGGCCACATACCCAAAGAATGTGAGATGGAGTTTCAGAATCCGCCAAGGAGAAATTTTGTTTCACCCTTTCCAAAGACAGTCCAAGAGCTCAAGGCTTTTCTCCAGCATCACAACTCAAAGTCATTAATTCTTCTTTTATCATCCTTAGTCATTGTCCAGCTCTCTGTTGCATGGCAGCTTATTGTGAAAACATGGCCAGGACCAAGCATACCTTATCCTCTAGACTGACATCATTGCACTTTATTCAGCACTCTGGAGAAGTCTCTGACAGCAGACATTCCCAGTGAAATTTGTCTTTTGATTTCCTGGCTGCTGGTGGCAAGAGTGTTGATTGTGGAGCTGAACAAGCTGAAATTGTTAACAGCCTCAATCTCTGTGCTGCCAACTGGTGCAGTGGTGTGAATCTTTGTCTTCTTGATATTAAGTCTCAATCCATATTGAAGACTACAGTTTTTGACCTCCTACAGCAAGAGCTTCAGTTTCCTCCTCAGTTTCAGCAAGCAAGGATATATCAAAACTGTATTAGTAAAAGTCCCAAACTTGGAGCAACTGAAATGTCTTTAAATAAGTGAAATGTCACACAAGCCATAATATATCCATACCATGGAATATTAACCATCATCATTGATTCGATTCCAACTCACAGTAACCTCAGGTGTAAAGTAGAATTAAGCTCCCTAGCATTTTCTTGGTTGCACTATCTAGAGATAGAGATCACCAAGCCTTTGTTCTGTGACTCCACCCAGTAAGTTCAAACTGTCAATCCTTAGGTAGCTGTCATGTGCAAATCATTAGTACCTGGCAACCCTCAGGGAAAACTCTCCTCAATGACAAGGAACAGATTACCGGTATACACATCAACGTGGACTGATCTCAAGAGAATTATGCTGAGAGAATACTATGTTCATCTGTAAATCTGCGTAGTGTCAATATAATTCTCAAAATATAAAATTATATAGATATCATTTTACATATATCTCTATATAAAGGTAGCTCTGTTGGCCTTGGGGTAAGGAGATGTGCTGCCAACCCAAAGGCACATAGTTTGAATCCACTTCAGTCCCCTTCCCAGTGAATTACTGCCTCTGAAAACCAGCTTGAAGGTCAACTATGAGCCAGTTCCAACTTGCTGGTACACAACAACAACATATACAGAGATTAAGGACAGGGAGTTACAGATAATGGAAGTGTCTAACTATAACAGTAGCAGGAGGGGATATTTTGTGGTGATGATATAATTCTGTAACTTAGTTGTGGTGGTGGTTATAAGAGTCCACAGGTATAAGAACATGGCACAGAACCATACAGACGGCTTATGTCAATTTCAGTTTACTGGTTTTGAGATTGTAAGATGGCAATATAAGATGTAAGCAATAGGGAATTTCAGGAGAAAGATACAGAGAACTTTCCATACTATCCTTGCAACTTCCTGTGACTGTACAACTATTTGAAAGTTAAAAGTTAAAAAATTTGAAATATGTATCCTATCAGTCTTGAAACAACATGTAAATACTTAATTATGCAAAATTTAATACTAAGCTTTGTTTGGATGTGTTTCTAGTTTTGTTTGTTCTTTAAAATTCCAGTATATTTCTCTGGAAGTTTTCATGGGAACAGTATTATGGGAATTTTCTCACATCTATAAGTTTATATACGGACCTCATATGTGAAATCAATTTTCCACAGATACATTTTTCTCCTTTAAATGCCTTAAATGTGACAATTCATGTCATTGTTTGACAATTTGCCTTTTGCTTTCCTTTCTATGAGTCTTGGTGGCTGGATGGCACAGTAGTTAACTGTTTAATGACCAGCTGGAAGATTGGTAGTTAAAACTTCAGGTGTCTCTGAAGATGGGCCCAGCAACATACTTCCCCAAGGTCACAGCGTGGAAACCCTGGGGAGTGGAGCAGTTCTACCCTGCATGTGTGGGGCCACAGTCACTCTGAGTCACAATTAACTCTCAGCAATTAACAATTAAAACTTAAAAATATTTTTTCCTAGAATCCCAAAGGATTGGTCTATGGATTGATATTGTTGTTGTGTGCCATTGAGTCGAAACCGACCCATAGCTGACCCTCCAGCAGGTTTTCAGAGGCATTTAGTCATCACACAGGAGGAGATTGCCTATCCATCTCCCCTGGAGCAGCTGGTGGCCTCAAATTGCATGCCTTCAGGATTGCACTGCAGCTTCTTACCACTAGACCACCAGAGTCTTTCCATTTAAAAAAAAAAAAAACAAAAAAACTCACAAAAACAAAACACCCAATACTCTTACCAAGGACACAGAAACCCTAAATAATAAAATCAGTAAGGTAGATTTATAGATGCAGATGGAGATCTCAGGCCCCAAACTAGAGAACTAATCTTCTTGCCAAGTGCACACTGACATTAATGAAATATGATCATATCTGGGACACAAAGAAAATGGTAATAAATTCCAAATGACCCACTCGCATCTCATCAGAGTAGATTTACAACCATTAAGCACATCAAAATATGCCCAAGTGGTTGTTGTTGTTATTGTTGTTATGTGCCATCGACTCGCTTGCGACTAATAGCGACCCTATGTACAACAGTTCTAAACTCTGCTCTGTCCTGTGCCAATCACACTGTCTCCGATATACCCATCCTGATTACCCCAGTCACTGAATCAATCCACCTCATAGAGGACCTTCCCCGTCTGTGCTGTCCATCCACCCTCCCAAGCATGATGTCCCTCTCTAAGGCCATCTGGGGCTGAAAATCCGCCGAGGCTCTCAGGACGTTCTGGGTTTCTTCCTGCAGGTGCTGGTTACAAGGGTATGATTGTTTGTTGTCATTCACGGAGCATGCTATTAGGACCTTATTTTACTTTCTGAATGTAGTTTTAAAAATTTAAGTAAATTTTTACCTTAAAAACTTAGCATTGATAGCAGATCTAAAACCTTTAGATTTATCATTATATTTTGCAACATCATTTATTAACCCAGCATTACCAGTGGTCAATGAATTTGCCACTGGTCAACCAATTAACTGTGTCTTATCACTCTATGGAAATTTCATCTGTAACAATTGTTGTTGCTATCTGCCGTGACTCATAGTGACCCCGTCTGTGCAAAACAGCCCTAAACCCCACTCAATTCTGAGCCAACCATTCTCTCTGACACACCCATCCATCCCCATTTTCCCAGTCACTGAATCAGTCCATTTCATCAAAGGTCCTCCTCTCCTGTGCTATCCCTCCAGCCTCCCAAGCAGGACATCCCTCTCCAAGAACTGATCCAGTCTAGCAGTATGTCCAAAGTTATGTCAGACAGAGCTTCAGGATTCTTGCCTCCAAGGAGTAGCCTGGTCTCACACTCTACCCTTCTTGTTGTTGCTGTTGTTGTTATGTGCCGTCAAGTCTCTTGAGACTCATAGTGACCTTATGTACAACAACCCTAAACTCTGTCCTGTGCCAATCA
>NW_006399969.1:1598260-1599245 GCF_000299155.1 Elephantulus edwardii
GTGGTGGTGCTCTGGTCTTTCATAAAGTCAGAGTTTTTCATTTTGAGGCAGTCCAATTTATCAGGTTGCTTTTGGGCTGGCAGCATGGCTCCTTACCACGAAGACACCAATGTTGCCATTGTTGTTGCATGCCGTCAAGCTGGAACCATCTCATAGCTGACCCCCCAGAGGGTTTTCAGAGGCAGTAAGTCACACAGGAGATTGCCCATCTTTCTCCCACAGCCTCCAATAGAGATTGCAAACAAAAGGAACAGTAATAATACAAAATATCTAAACACATTTTAAAATGTCAATTTTTTTTAAAAAAATCCCAAAGGATGTAAATAGGCTATAAAATACCATACAACTTTAGAATACGTATTCTTTTCACCTACACCTGTGGGATATATACAAAAATTGACCAGAAGTTGGAACATAAAGTAAGCTTCAATAAGTTTTTAAGGGTTAAAATAATCCAGCGCATGTTTTTCAGCAGCAAAATGTAATTATCTTAGGTAGCCATAGTACAAAAATAAGCAGAGTTTTTCCTATACTTAGGGTAATTAAGAAATATAACTCTAAGGAAAAATTATAATGCAAATGAAATTTGTTTTTAATCAAAGGATAATTAAAAAAGAACAACTCAGAATATACAAGGCCTCTAGAAACATCATTATAAAAAAGAAATCATTTTATGGTGCAACCACTAAGGAAGGCTGTATGGCCCTTTCTCAAAAAGTTGCAAATAGAAATACCATTTGACCCAGCAATTCCACTACTGGGAATATACCCTAAAGAAACCAGAACTGACACCCAAGCAGACATATGCACAACCATATTTATAGTGGCTTTGTTCACAATAGCAAGGAGATGGAAACAATCTAAGTGCCCATCAACAAACAAATGGATAGAGAAGCTGTGGTATTTCACACAATGGAATACTACACTGCATTGAAAAACAAGGAACTCATGCAATATTATTCAAAATGGGTGACCCTGGAGGACA
>NW_006399969.1:1599345-1604226 GCF_000299155.1 Elephantulus edwardii
GCAGTCCATGGTACCCTCAACACTCTTCTCTAGCACCATAGCTCAAAGGCATCAATTCTTCTATCCTCCCTAGTCATTGTCCAACTCTCTGATGCAAAACCCATGGCTTGTATTTGACACACCTGTCTCCAGGGAGACACCATTGCTCTTCAGTACTTTGGAGAGGTCCCTAACAGCAGGCTTTCCCATTGCAATACGTCTTTTCATTTCCTGGCTACTGGTGCCAAGAGAGTTGATTGTGGAGCCAAGCAAACTAAAGCATTGAACAATCTCAATCTCTTCACCATCCATCCTGATGCTGCCAATTGGTCAGGAAAGTAAAAATCAAAACCACAATGAGATATCATTTTGTTGCCCCCATCACAGAATGCTGTGGGTTTTTATTTAAAAAAGGAAAGTCACAATATTTCATGAGAAAGTGAAGACATTTTGGCCCGCCCCTTATCCATTGCTAAAGGGAATGTAAAATGGCACAGTTGCTATGGAAAATTGTATATCAGGGAGATCTGGTGGCTTAATGGTAAGGAGATGTGCTACCAACCCAAAGTCACATGGTTCAAATCCACCAGCTGCTTTGCTGGAGAAAGATGGTCAGTCTCCTCCTGTGTGATTTATTGCCTCTGAAAACCCACTGAAGGGTCAGCTGTGTGTTGGTGGCAAGTAGATGGAACACAACAACAACAACAACAGTATCATAATATGAGTAATTGATCCACACAACATGGGTGAATCTCAAAAACAGCATGCTGAGCAAAAGAAACAGATACGAAACAATACATGTTTTGTGATCCTGTGGCTGTGAGACTCTGAAAGGGCACACAAAGCAACAAGTATTGAAAGTCAATCAGGAGCTTACCTGTGGTTCTGAAAAGAGTGGAGAGGACGAACTCAAAGAGGCACAAGATAATCCTTTGTGGGCCTGAAATGGTCTTTATTTTACTATGTGGTGGCCAACACAGAGGTGTAGACATTTGCACAAACCTCTTTACATGGTACTCTGCTAACACCCAGCCCACACCCTCTGATACTGAGTGGATTTGCATTCCCAGTGCCACTCCATCAGATTTCTGAACCTGCATCTCTTTAGAGAAGGACAGTGTCCATCTTGCTCCCTCAGAGCAGCTGATGGACTTGAACTGTCACATTTTCAGCTAGCAGTTGGACAGATTACTCACCATGCCACTAGGGCTCCTTACCCTCAAAAAAGACGCCTTTTCTTTTATAAAATAATAACAAAATAAAACTACCTTTTTAAAACAATGAAGCTAGGAAATCAAATTTCTAAAATGTGACAGGTAAAAATGCTAGAAAATTACTTCCATGACCAAAGATAATATACCCATGGACCAGAATCATTACTTTGGCAGTTTTTCTATCCCTGCAACAACTGATTATATCAGAGATAACATTGCTGATGTCAGATGGACCTTGGCTGAAAATAAAGAATATCAGAAGATGTCTATTGGTGCTTTATGACTATGCAAAGGCATTTGACTGTGTGGATCATAAGAAGTTATGGATAAGTTGAGAAGAATGAGACTCCCAGGATACTTAATTGTGCTCATAAAAAACGTACACAGGAGGTTGTTGTTGTGCAAACTGAGCAAGGGAACACTACATGGTTTAAAATTAAGAAGGGATTGTGTTGGCTCATAGAGTTGTACTCTCTCTCCATACCTATTCAATCTGCATGTTGAAAAAATTATTAAAGAAGCTGGACTCTATGAAGAGGAATGTGGCATCACGATCAGAGGGAGACTCATCAATGACCTGCATTATGCAGATGACACAACCTTACAGTGCTGAAAGTGAGGAGGACTTGAAACACTGTTACAGAAGATCAAAGAATACAGGCTTCAACACAGGTCGCATCTCAACATCAAGAAAACAAAAATGTTTACCATTGGACCAACAGACAATACAATGTTAGAGAAACTATCAACAACTTCATCTTACTTGGACCACAATTAATACCCTTGGTGCCAGCATTCAGGAAGTCAGGCTACGTATTGTACTGGGAAAGTTTGCAGTTAGAGACCTCCCCAAATTATTAAGGAGTAATGATGTAAGTTTGAGGAACTAAGGGGAATTTGATTCAGGCCATAGTCTTTCCAATCACTTGCTATGTTTCTGAGAGCTGGACAATTAATAAGGACGACAGAAGAAGAATTGATGCCTTAGAGTAGTGTTGGAAAAGAGCACTGAACATCCATGGATGGCCAAAAGAACAAACAAATATGTCTTGGAGAAAGTGCAGCCAGAGTACTCCTTAGAGGCAAAGAAGATAAAGCTTCACCTCACATACTTTGGGCATGTTGCTAGGAGAGGCTATTCCTTGGAGGAGGGACATGATGCTTGGAAAGGTAGAGGCTTGACAAAGGAGAGGAAGACCCTAACAAGGTGGACTGCGATAGTGACTGCTACAATGGGCTCTAGTGTGTCAGAAGTGTGAGGATGGCCCAGGATAGGACAGGGTTCAGATTTGTCATTCATAGGATTGCTATGGTTCATGACGACACCTAATAAACATCAACTGACTATGCTTTCACATCAGTGACACAGACATCAATAATTTCAATCTTATTATCTCCATTTCAGAGATGACAAAATGGACATTTCATGACACACTTTCCCCCTTCAGACAGCATTACACCACAGAACTAGAACTTGAACCAAAACTTCCATTCCAAATAGTTGATCCCATCCATTCTATTGAACACTTACTTGCAAGCTGTTGTCTATATCTTAATAAACCTAAACCTAAAGAGAATGCTGTTTTAAGCTATATATATTTCTTTTCTTTGTTCAACAGGAATAGTATTAGATTTGTTCTTGGGATTAATATTCCTCCATTGAATCTTTAAATAACTTTCAATGATTCTTTGCATTAAGTATCTCCTCACTCAAGTATCTCTCCTTAGAAATTTATTAGAGATTTCCTTCATTTTGTATTTACAGGGGTACAGTTTTTTTATGTTACATAAAAATGTAACATGATAGCCAGGGTTCTAATGTACATCATCTAACTAAAGAATAAAAATCAAAACCAAACCCAGGTCAGAGTAGAACTGTTTCGAAGGATTTCCAAGACTTTGGATCTGAAAGCTGCTAACAACAACAATGCCTAGAAGTGTGCTAGTGGTGTTGGAAAATTTTTAATGCACTTGCATACTATTTGTCTACAAGCTTTAGTGAAAAGCATACTTTCTAACTAGATTTTTGTTTTCTTAACTGCTGTCCTAAGTTCAAACAGGCATTCTTCTGGGATTTTCTTCTTTCAACCAAGACCCATCTGACATCAGCAATGATATCCCTGGTGCTGTGGCCTCTTCTGAATCCAGCCATGATAACATTTAATTGTGATCATGCAAAATCAATACCTAGACCAAGAAGCTGTTGTCCAAACAAAGCAAGGGAACACTGCAGGGTTTAAAATTTAAAAAGGGGTGCTCCAGGGCTGTATTCTTTTGTTGTTTGTATTCAATCTGTATGCTGAGCAGATTATTCCAGAAGCTGAACCATATGAAGAGGATTGTGGCATCAGGATTGGAGGAAGATTCATCAACAACTTTCATTATGCTAATAACACTTGCTTGCTGAAAGTGAAGAAAACTTAAAACACTTGCTGCAAAAGATCAAAGACTACAGCCTTCAATATATTGAACATCTCAATGTTAAGAACATCAAAATCCTCACCATTGGGCCAATAGGTAACATCATGATAGACGGAGAGAAGACTGGTGGTGTTAATAATTCCATACTACTTGGATGCACAGTTTGAACACTCATGGTACCACCAGTCAAGAAGTCAAAAGATGTATTGTGTTTATAAGCAAACTAAAAAAAAGTGTCACATTGAGGAAATCTGCTGTTAAGAACATCTTCAAGGTGCTGAGGAACAATGATGTAATTTTAAAGACTAAGGTGCACTTGATTCAATCTATGGTCTTGTTATTCATCTGATCAGCACAGGAGTTTTGACTTGCTCCATTTCTTACCTGGACCAGTTCACACCTCCTTTGGCAACCTGGTGATCCCCTGCTCCCGGGAGGTCATTGAATTTCATGTGGACACCTGATCAGCATAGTGCACTACAGCCCAGAACTCCTGGACTCAAGCGATCCTTCAGCCTCGACCTCCTGAGCAGCTGGACTACAGGCGTGCGCCACCACTCTTGGCAATTACTTGTTATGGATCTGAAAGCTGGGCAATGAAGAAGGATATCAAAATATGAATTGATGCCTCGAATAGTGGTGTTGGACAAGAATATTGAACACCCTGTGGACTGCCAAAAGAACAAATGAACATATTTTGGAGAAAATGCAGCCAGGGTGTTCTTTAAAGGCAAGGATGATGAAACGTCATCTCACATACTCTGGGCATATTGTTAGGAGAAGCCAGTCTTTGGAAAAGGACATCATGCTTAGAAAGGTGGAGGGTCAGTGAAAAAGATGAAAACCATTAACAAGACAGAGGGACACGATGCCTGCAGCAGTAGTCACTGCAATATGTCAGGGATGATGAGGATGGTGCATCACAAAACAGAGTTCATCATTCATAGTGTCGCTACAAATTGTGTGGATTCAAGAGCACCTACCAATAATAACAACGTGCTTTAAGAGGTCTACTGCTCCAGTGATGTGGTCCGCAGGAATTTGTGTTGCTAAATCAAAGGCCATACATTTCTGGTGGTCTGCAAATTTACCAGCCGTTTTCCAGGAGAAATGTGAGCAATCTCCTCCTATGCTACTTATAAACTCAGAAATGACCTAGTGGTCAGCTATAGGTTGATTCTGACTCAATAGTAATGAATGAGTACTCTAGTTAGTAATCCTTTGTTAGATATGTGATTTGAAACTATTTTCTCTCAGTCTGTAACTT
>NW_006399969.1:1607120-1627259 GCF_000299155.1 Elephantulus edwardii
TCAGTAAAATTAATAAAAAAATGCAAAAAAAGAAAAAGAAATCATTTTATAAATATATTCTTAGTAAAAGAAGGGAAAAGCTGAAAAGGAATGAGATTGTCATCTATCCCAAGAGGTTTTTAAAAAGAACATGAAAATAGAAGAAAATAATAGAGACGGCAGAAATTGATGCAATAGGAAACAAGTGTTAAAAAGTGAGAGTTATCGAACCCAAAGGTATTTTTGGGGGAAAACCGGTTAAGATTGACAAACTCCTGGTGAGAACAAACCAAGAGAGAAAGAGAAAGGGAGACTGAATGGAAGAATAGGAGGGGAGCAGAGAGCAAATGCTTAGCTAGTACCAGGAATGGGACAGAACACCAGCAAATGTTCTTCAGATACAAAAAGAAAATAAAGAGATCTTTTAAAAGAAAACTTTATGTCTACAGATTTGACATTTTTTATAACATAAGCAAACTCTTAAAAAAGATAATAAAACAACCCAAAAACCTAAACGTGGTATATTCATGTTGTTGTTGTTTTTCTGTACCATCAAGCCTGGACCTATTCATAACTGACTCTCCAGGGAGTTTTGAGAGGCTATAAATCACACAGGGAGAGACAGTCCCTCTTTCTCCCCCAGAGAAGCTGGTGGATTTGAATTGCATGATTTTGGGTTGGCAGCACAACTCTACCACCAGAGCCCTGATATATTCATAAAGTTAAATGGTATACAACAAAAATTAATAAAAATTCAACCACCACAGCTTCTTCCAACAATATGGATGAAATAATTATGTAAAAAGAGTATAGCCCATACATCAGTTTTATCTTCTTTAGATTGTACATTTCAGGTTGTATTTGGCAGTCTTTTTATACCTTGGACTAGCACTTCTAAGCTTGATCCCAGTTTGTCTCTTAGGAACATTATGGTTTGGGGCTTTACTCCCAGGTCTCTGATCCACCTTGAGTTGATTTTTGTGTCTGGTGTGAGATGTGGTTCCTGTTTCAGCTTTCTGCAGGTGGAAGTCCCATTGGGTTGCAAGTGCTAATCCCTGACCCATAAGAAAGTCAGTTTGAAAAAGAAACCCACTGCACCACATGTAGTACTGGAAAAAAATGAGAATGTAAAACAAAAATGCTTTTTGTTTATGTACTGATACCTCAAAGGAAATACTAGAATAAAAACCAAGGAAATTGTTATCCCACAAGACAGGATAGTGGTTACTCTTACAGGAAGAGGTTGTCTCTGTTATCTGAGATTGCCTTAACAAAAGCTACCACAGCAGATGGCTGTATAGAGTACAAGCTGACATTTTCACAGACCACAGGGCTAGGTAGAACACAGCTCTGTGAGGATATTTGCCTGTTTTGGCTTCTCTCCTCCCCTTGTCATCAATTCTGACTTCTAGCAGTCCCATGGAACAGAGAAGCAAACACGCAGGGTGCCCTTGGCTAGAACCCTTACCAAAAAGACTGCCTCAGCCTTCTCCTGTAAATGGCTGAAAGGTTCTACCTTTTGGGTGCCATTTCAATTTCTACTGTGCCACTGTTGTTGTTGTTGTTATTGTTAAGTATCGTCAAGTCAGAACCAACTCATAGCTGACCCTCCAAGGGGTGTTCAGAGGCAGTAAATTGCACGGGGAGAGATTGCCCATGCTTCTGCTGACTGTGCCACTACGGCTTCTCTTTCCACTTCTAGCTCCAATGCTTAGAGTTCCTGGGCAGGTAGATCCATCTGATTCTGTCTTCTACAAACAAGCCTGTCTCCCCATGTATGACAATAGCCATCTCTGTGTCTATTCTGTTTTCTTTAGTAATTTAGAAATGAACAGAGTTAGAATCCACCGTGCTCTGTCATGACAAGATTGCAATAACACAAGAAAAGAAAAGAAATTCCTTGTTTTCACAAAGGGTCGTATTTGCAGAGACAGAGATTAGCATTTCAGAGCATGTTTTAGGGGAAAGGGATGGGGGCACATTATAGCAATAGGCTTGTGATTAGGGACCAACATCCATCTGTCAGTTTGTCATAGTGTGATGGCTCGCACATTAATGTGACTCTAGAAGTTATGTGTTCAAATACCACAAAGTCATCCTGGTGGGTGCATTTCAGCAGAATGTCCAGACTAAGGCAGGGCAGGGACAAAGGTTTGGTGATCTATTGCTGAAAAGAAGCCAATGCTATTTCTATGGTAACAACAACTATTGCCTGAGATGGTGCTGGAATATGAGCTCTTTAGGTTAGACAGCTCTCAAAATGCATCAGGCCCTCAACACTGGAGTGAACAATTATGTGAGTCTGGCACGGGACACTGTTTTGTCCTGTTGTATATAACATCGCCAACTAACAACAATGATTAGGGAAGAACACACTTGATTCTGAAGTTCTGGTTACATTCTATTTTTTTAAAAAAAACTGTGCAGAAATTGCATATTACTTGCTTTTAAAACCATTGGCTGATCTGGCTCTACTTGTTTTATGTTCTTTTCTGTATAAATCTTAAACATCTCAATTGAAATAAAACAAACAAAATGAAGATAGAAAATAATGCAAGGTTATTTTTTATCTTGAAATTATTCCTTAATTTATTGTATTATATTGTTATCCTTGTTTGGTGATTTTTCTGGCTCCTAAAAAAAGGTCATATGGTTTACTAAAAGAATCAAGTAAAAAAATTTAATCCAAGAAAGAAAAGAAAGTCCTGCTTCATTCCTCATTTCATACATATTACTTCAATCTCACTCTCTTCTGTGAACATAAATGCTTCATTCTCTAACTAAATAAAGCCTTCTTTTCTGAGGAAAGGGGAGTTCGGAGTCGGGGGGGCAGTGTCTCCTGGTTGTGCTGCTAACCAAGGTCAACAATTTTTTTTTCTTTCAAGGTCAACAATTTGAAGCCAGATAGACGGATAGTCTTGAGAATGCAATTGTTATGTTATGTGCCGTCAAGTTAACTGCAATTCATAGCAACTCTATACAATAGCTTTGAACCTTGCTCTATCTTGAGCCAATCTCACACATCCACTCCCATTACCTCAGTCACTGTGCCAATCTACCCATTGCAGGTCTTCCTCTCCTGTGCTGTCCACCTTTCCAAGTGTGATGTCCTTCTCTAAGGACTTGGTCCTCCTGACAACATGTCCAAAGTATGTGGGATGGAGCTTCAAAATCCTCGCTTCCAAGGAGCAACTTTGATTCACCCTCTCCAGGACAGACCTTTTTGTTCTTTTGGCACTAGGAATGTGACATCAGAATTGGAGGAAGACTCATCAACAACCTGCTTGTGAAGATAATACTATCTTGCTTGATGAAACAGGAGGACCTGAAATGTTTGCTGCAAAAGGTCAAAGACTGCAGTCTTCAATATGAATTGAAGTTCAACATGAAGAAAACAAAGATTCTCACTGGTATGGAGAAGAGTTTGAAATTGTTCACAATTTCAGCTTGCTTGTTTCCACAACATTCCTGGCACCAGCAGTCAGGAAAACAAAAGATGAATTGCATTAGAAAAATCTGCTGTCAGAGACCTCGCCAGGGTGCTTTAAAAAAACCCCTGATGTCAATCTAGTGACTAAGGTTTCCTGATGCAAGCCATGATCTTTCTGATTACTCCCTATGCATCCGAAACCTAGGCAACAAATAAGGACAACAGAAGAAGAATCAAGAGTCATGGTACTGGGGAAGAGCATTAAAAATCCTGTGAAGGGTTACAAATGATTCAGAATTAACAGCATTGGACTGGGTTTGGGTTTGAGTCTTCTAAGGAACAATTAACACGTTTGGTACAAGCAGTCAGGAAGTAAGGAGATGTATTGCACTAGGAAAATCTGCAGTTAGGAACCTTTCCAAATTACTGAGGAGTAGTGATGTCAGTTTGAGAACTAAGGTGCATCTGATTCGGACCATAGTCCTTTTGATTACTAGCTGTGCATCCAAGAACTGAACAGTGAATAAGGATAACAGAAAAAGAATTGATGGCTTTGATCTGTGGTGATGGGGAAGAGCACTGAACATCCCATGAACAGCCAAGAGAACAAACAGATATGTCTTGGAGTGGTTGCAGCTGGAATGCTAGTTGGAGGCAAGAAGGATGAAGCTTCATGTCACATACTTCAGACATGTTGCTGGAGGGGCTATTCCTTGGAGAAGGACAAGATATTGGGAAGGGTGGGGAGTCAGCAAAAGAAAGGAATACTCTCAGCCAGGTGGATTGATACAGGGACTGCTGCAATGCACTTCTGTGTGTCAGGAAGCATGGGGATGCCACAGGATAGATCAGGTTTGGATCTTTTGTTCATAGGGTCGCTATGAGTCAACCTCAACTCGATAGCACCTAACAACAACAACAACAGCTATTTCTAAGGACAACAGCTCATCATTCCTTTTGTCTCCATTTAGAATTAAAACTTGGATTGCCATAATAAGGTTGTAAACATCCTATGAGCTGTAATCAATGTTGATGGCATCTAACAACATATGTCCTATATTTAGAATTATCCAAGAACATCCTTTTAGCAAAAAAAAATAATTTATGAAGATAGCTAAAGAATAAAACATGTAAGCATATACATGTAAGCATAATATGAAATTCAGTAAGGAGCTGGTGTTTCTCATCATGCTTTGAAAAGCAGAGGCGCAACAAAGGAGAGAAGGACCCTCAACCAGGTGAGTTGACACGGTGACTGCCTCAATGGACTCTAGTGTGTTAGAAAGTGTGGGGATGGCACAGGATGGGACAGAGTTCAGATCTGCTATTCATAGGGTCACTATGGTTTATACTTCATAACCAGTGAGGCTAAAAGATCTTTTTTCTAATCTGATCTGTGTAACTCTTCTCTCTAGTAGAGAGTCCATCAATGTACTTCTGTGTTCTGTCTGACACTGAGTAGCCTCTGAGGCTCAGAATTCCATATTTTTGTTGTTGTTTTGTGTCTTCAAGTTGCTTTCAACCCATAGTGACCCTAAGTACAGAAGCACTAAACCCTTCCCTGTTCTGAGCCAGTCTTATTGATTCCAATACACCAACCTCCATTGCCCCAGTTACTGTGTCAATTCATCTCATCCGGGGTCTTCCTTTCTTGCACTGTTCCTCCACCCTTCCAAGCACGATGTCCTTTTTCAAGGACCAGTCTCTCCTGGCCACATGTCCAAAGTAAGTAAGACAGAGCTTCAAAATCCTACCTCCAAAGAGAAACTAGGTTTCACCTTCTCCAAGACAGACCTATTTGTTTTCTTGTCTGTCCATGATATGCTCAATACTCTTCTCCAGCTCCACAACTCAGAGGCATCAATTCTTCTTCTGTCATCCTTAGTCATTGTCCAGCTCTCTGAAGCATAATAAGTAACTAAGAAGACCATGGCCTGAATTAGGCACACCTTAGTCTCTAGACGAATATCATGGCTTTTCCGTACTCTGGAGAGGTTCCTCACAGCCAATTCTTCCTAATGCGATTCTTTTGATTTCCTGAATTCCATGGGACTGCCTTATTTTTTTGTGGATCTTGCAAGGCCCTTAACTAAGCACACTCTTACCACTTTTCTCTCACCCTTTATTAGTGAAAAAGATCTGTGGTGTCCCATCTCTGACAGATTTCCACCTTGCACAGGCTCCGACTTTCTCAGGTTGTGCTCTGTTGAGATTTCTAACACTGTTTGTGGGAAATTCTATTTCTGTAAATGCTCAAAGCCCACTGTCTTCTTGAGGGGGCGGGGAAGCTTTTGAACTAGGTCTTAAGTAAAATAAAGAGGTTTTTTGCTGGACTGTAACTTTGGTGTGGTCACTGGTCACTTTGACCCCTGGCCTTTTAACACCTGTCCCTCTGGGCTTCTCACTTAACCCTTTCACTAGCACAGTGTGTAGGTGCTGTCAAAGCACACTGACTGGCAATCTGGGGCTTTTCACTACACTTTGTCAGATAACCAAGTGTCAATTTTACTGGCAAAAAGCATCAGGTTAATCATGAGGAACACTGAGAAAGAAGAATGTAAATTGATAGAAACAGGTTTTGAATTTAAAATTATTGTACAGTTTAGATCCATCCTTTAAAGAAATAATGAGTGTTTAGTGGTAAGGCATTGCACTGCCAACTCAAAGGCATGCGGTTCTAATCCACCAGCTGCTTCGCAGGAGAAAGATGGGCCATCTCCTCCTGTGCAATTTACAGCCTCTGAAAACTTTCTGGAAGGTCAGCTATGAGACCATTCCAACTCAACACAATATAACAACAAACATCCTTTGGCATTGTCCATAGAGATCGTGTTTCTAAGACAGGGCCTCATCTTTCTGGCAATTTGAACTCACTAGTGACCTTAAGGTAGAAAGGAGAGCAATATCCCCTTGTGCTGTTAACAGCCTCTGAAATCCTGCTGGCAGGTCAACTCTAAAAAGGTTCTAACTCAGTGATGGTTTGAGACATTTGAGGGAATTTGTTTCATGCCAAACAGCCCTGTCTTCTGGCCAGAATGTTGATCATATGACTGGGTAAGTGAATATTAAAAAGATTCTGGGCTCAAGGTTGAAGAAACCTTCTGATGAACACAAGAACAAAGAAAGAAAAAGTGAAGAAAGAAGTCAGGCCCCAATTTTAAACTTGACTGGGGAAGAAGAGGGGATAGCTTGGGCCAGCGACCCTCTGAGCCATCCTTGAGCAGTCAGGAGGGCTACATCCTGTATGTCCTGACAACCTGGAAAGGAACTGTCTTGTGTGCAGAGGGATGAGGTGCATAAATGAAAGAAGCTCAATCCTATGCTTCTGTGCCCACAGCGCAGAGACCATGCACTGAAGAACAATTGTCAGTGGAATAATGATTATTGCATTAAATGATCCCTCGTAGCTCTCTTACATAGAATAAATAGCTTACATGAAATAAGAAGTATATTACAGATGGCCTCTCCCTATTACTGAAGTTGTGCTCGCATGACACAAAGACACATTGAATTTGGGACAGTGCTTAAAAGCAGGCAGACTCTAACTGTGACAAATGAGGACACTGTTACCATTTTAATCCCCATATGGGCCAATTAGTCTCACATAGAGACGTTCTCCGTTCCAAAGCCACAGACGGCACCATTAACCTCAGTCAGCCGCCTCCGAGTCGTGCGTGGTGATCACACAGCCCAGGTAGAAGGGCCGATGGCTCCGAGCAGGCCCACCACCGCCTCTGGGGCATTCCTCACTTCGTCCATGACAAAACAGGACACCAGGATAACGAAGCTCAAGGTCTCTCTGTGACCCCCACTTCCCACACACCAACATTTAGGGGAAGTATCAAATCTGAGTGCTTTAGAAGAAACTGGTAATAGCATTATGGATAAACAATACTACTGACAAGCAACAAATGGTGTGTGGATTTGCTTAATCAATACTTAACAATACTTATCACCCATGGCCAGCTATAAGTTGTATAAGTTATAGCGAGCCGGTAGGACAGAAGACACCTGTTAATCTAGCTTCAAAGCCTAGAAATCTTTACAGAAGCAGTCTACCTCTTCTTTTTTCTGGTGGACCAGCTGGTGGCTTCAAACCGTCTGCCTTTTGGTTATCATTTAATACTTGACCTGCAGCAACACCAGTGCTCTTCAGTATTCAATAATTTTGCTGTTGTTGTGTGCTGTCAGGCCAGAACCAACTCATAGCTGGCCCTTCAGTGTGTTTGCAGAGGCTGTAAGAAGCACTGGAGGAGATTGCTCATCTCTCTTTCATGGAGCAGCTGGTGGATTTGAACCACATATCTTTGGCTTAGCAGTGCAACTCTTTACCCACTAGGCCACCAGAGTTCCCTCAATACTTAATATAACCTTAGAAACCTAAAATTGACCCAGACAAAAATAAGAAAACCTGATCTATGCTTTCTAGTTTTTGAAAACTTTTTACTTCTGCTATGTTTGTGAAGAAATGAAAAGCATGGTCAAAATTAAGATCATATTGAAGTGAAATCTGTAGAAGATGGGGCCTGAAGCAGGCCTTCATAAATATAACCTTTTTCTTTATCTTGCTTATTTTCCAAACCCCTCAAATCTTACTTATTCTGACTGTGGGACAAATTTCTGAGATAACCTTAACTTGGGAATACGCCTGAAAAAATTATCTCAAAGGGTAATTTGGAGAGAAATGAGGTCAAAAGAATTTTAAAATAAGCATTAATAAAAATAGTATCATCCCCACTGTCACTTGCACAAACTGATAATAGATGTTTTGATATGTGGATTCATTTAGCATACTTATTTCAGTAATAAAAAGTAATTAAGTTAATGCTTAAACTGATTTGCGCAAAAAGCTGGAGTAGTTCTTTGTAACAGCGCCAACATCCCTGGTTCTTTACGAATCTTTTGAATTAAGCCAAAAACCTGGAGAATAAAGGAACAATCTAGTGACGGGGACGTTGGGGAGATTCCCTTGGGGATCCTCTCAGGCACACATTGCTTTGCACCCAGGATTAAAGTTCACAGACCTTTTCTAAACATGGCAACCATTAATTTTTCTTTATCTTATACTCCGTATCATGTTTGCTTATTTTTCAAATTCTTTGTCACTTGTTAGCTGCCATTTCTCACGCTAAATAGTTCCAAACACTTAAATAATGTTTGTTTCCCCCTCCAAACACTGTTGGGGTAAAGTTTTCCAGGTTCCTGGATGGAGAAAATGGTTAACATGCTTACCTGCTTAGGGAACAGTTGGCGGTTCAAATCCACCTAGGGCACGTTGAAAGACTGTCACTGAAAACCCAAAGGAACATAGTTTGATCTGATCTACATGGGGCCGCTATGAGTTGGAATTGGCTCCATGGCAACTATTTTAAAAGGTCTCAGAGAGCAGAGAACTTTTCTCTCCCTGTGACGTTGAATCCTAGTAGAGAAACAAAACACAAAAGTCAAGCTTTGAAAAACTTTATTCCCCAAATAGAGGATATCTGTGAAACTTTTCCTACAGAGAGAGTTATGTAAAATTGAGGTTGTTTTAGGAAGAAACAATATGAAGAAAAATTGTCTTGGTCAAAACAGATGTGCACTTAGGCCTACACGGCCTTGATGTTTAATATTTTCCCCAGAAGTCACTGGCAAAACCAGAGAGCCAGTATGCTGGCCCAAAGGTGAGCAAACATGAGAGCACTGTGCCCAGGTATGGCCTGAGCCCCCAAAGGCCTCCATCAGGGAAGCCCCTGGGTAGTAGGAAGCAGGGGATTAATAGAGGTCAATGGGCCACCTGTCGTTCATGTGGGTGCAAGGGCAGGATAGTGGCTGTCCCCTACACTGTTGCCCCTTCCCTAGCTGACTCCCTGTGACAGGCTGCCCTCTGTCCCAGCTGTGTTTGCATCTTCTCCCCTTGGCTTCCGAGTGAAACAGATTCTGGGACAAGACGGGCCTGCAGAGGCTTATTGGTGCTTATAGGTGAGTTTTGGGAGTCCAAAGAAAGAAGGATGAGATAGAGAGAGGGACAAGGGTCTATAGTCACAAAAAGACTTCAGCTTAGTCCTGGGCAGAGCAACAGGGAGGTGTCTCAGATGGAGTTGGTCCTCAGCTGGGGCAACATCCCAGATTGAACAGTCATTGCAGTCATGCTGTGCCTGGGGTGGGGGTGACTGTAATCTCACTTGTTGAAGTTAGATAATACAGTTGAACTTTCTGACCCACAGTGACCCCGGGTGACAGGAGAACTGCCCTGAGGGGGTCTCTTGACTATAATCCTTATGAAATCCAGAGTGCTCTTTGGAAGTAAAGATGGCAAAACTTTCTCTCACATATTTTGGGCATGTGGTTAGAAGGAGCCATTCTTTGGAGAGAGACATCATGTTTAGAAAGGTAGAAGATCAGAGAAAGAGATGAAGACCCTCAATGAGATGGATAGAAACAGTAACTGCAGCAAAAGGCTTGGTGAAGATGGCATGGGATAGGACAGAGATGTTCATAGGGTCACTTTAGGTCATATCCACCTTTATGGCACCTTACAACTCAGCTTCATTTCCATTTTTAGCTAGGTGTTGGCAATGTGTTGCCTGCTTGTTCTTGTTGTTGTTGTTGTTGTTGGTAGGAGCCATCAGGCATGCTATGGGGTTGGAACTTTACTCTATCCTGTACCTCCTCATGATCTCCCACGTGCGCCCGTGGGCACAGTCACTCTGCCAATCTATCTTGCTGAGTATCTTCCTTTCTTTGGAAGAGTTCTGCTTCTATAACAACAAATCACTGGGGAGGATAAGAGCTTTGGGCCAATTTTTCTGCACATTACTGTCCTCTGAGTTGTCAATTAACTCCAGTGCTCCTTGGTTGTGGAGAGTTGCTCCCGAACCATCTCCCCGTTTCTTCTGTGGCATTCAATGATCACTGGAGCCAGGATAGAATCCCACACCACAGTGGAGTGTGGGAATCGCAGATGTTGATTTAGAGCCCAGAGCAACTTCAGAAATCCTGATCATGGGGCCATCGATAGTCTGCTGCACAAATCACAGGTCGCTGAATGGCTGCATCATCCACAGGGACATGTCAACACCCATCCAGACCCCCCAGCACCATCCTCTTCTTCCAAAATCCTGAAGCCTCATCATGTTGTCCTCTCAGCTTCTCATTTGAGCTGTCCTCAGTTTGGAGATTAAAGTGTGCCTGATTCAAGCCATGATCTTCTCAATTACTTACTATGCTTCTGAGCACTGACAATGACTAAAGATGACGGAAAAAGAATTGATGCCTTTGAGTTGTGGTGCTGGAAATGCAAATTGGAACATAGCGTGGACTGCTAAGAGAACAAATAGATCTGTATTGGAGTTGGTGAAACCAATTCTCTCCTTGGAGGCAAGGAACTCTGTCTCACATACTTTGGGTATGTCACCAGGAGGGGCCAGCTCTTGGAGAAAGACATCATGCTTGGAAGAGTGGAAGGACTACTCAGAAGTGAAAGATCCTAGATGGGATGGGTTAACACAGTGACTGTAGCAAGGCTCAGGGCCTATGTTCATAGGGTTGCAATAGGCAATTTGACTGCACATAACAACAATAACACGGCTAAGGCTTAACAACAAGAACATGGCCCAGAGTTAACTACAATTCATAATGACCCTGAACTTTGTGAATAATGACTCTCAACCTTGCCTATCTTGAACCAACTTCATTGTCTCCAACACATCTGTCCCCGTGGCCACAGTCACTGTCAATCCATCTCATTCATGGTCTGCCCCTTTTGTTCTGACCTTCCACCCTTCCAAGCATAATGTCCTTCTCCAAGGACTGGTGCCTCCCTTTTCCAGAAATTCACACTCACTCCTCTACTCTTCTTCTCTTGCCAGCCTGGAGAATTATTTCTAGTGCAATGATGTGTGAAAGTGTGAAGCTTTGTTCCTTCAGTATCCTGTGTTCTCCCCAAACTGCTGATGTAAGCCCTAGAGTAATTTGCATTCCCACCAGAGAGTTAGACTTTTGAGACTTAAAAAAACAAAACAGGAAAAGGCTCTTTACTTCCTTAAGAGCTCTACCATCTTTTCCTCCAACCAATAACCTTCTCACTCATTTTGGCTGGCTGAGAGCAAGCACTCCAGGGAATCAGAAACCCCATGGGAAGGAAAATAAGTGGTTCTGTTTCAAATCTGTGTCCTGTCACCCTTCAGTAAAGCCAACACAGGTCTTGTCTTATAGTGCCAAGGAGCAAACCAAACCAGTGGCTGTGGTTAGAATGAGTCATGATAGACCCTGTCATAGGAGTAAACAGAGCTCAGGACATCTAAGGTGGACGTATACTTAGAACATCCAATTATATTAGATCAAAAGGAAAACATCTTCCCCAAAGCAAAAAGGACGAACTAGAAAGGGCTATAAATGTGGAGGCAAAGGAGGCATAGTGAGCCCAGGCAGAAATAGAGAAATTGCAGGCATGTTGTGAGGAAGGCAACTATCATTACAGTACCAGCTCTCAAAGGGGAAACCATTTGCTCTGTAAACTGTCACCTAAAGCATGATTAAAAACTGAAAATGAGGAGCAACAATTTTGAAAAATACTATATAACATAGGAGGGGCTAGAGAGAATAATGCTGCATGACTGAAACCAGGCGCTTAAGAACAAAGTCTGTATAAGATTACTTTTGTAAAAACAAGGATGCATCTTGTCTCCATACCTTTTCTTTTTTTTTTTCATTTTTAATTTTTAATTTATTTTTTTTACAGAGGTTTTGGATTTCCATTCATTCATTGCCTCAATTTTCTCCCTGTCCACCCCTCCCCACCAGCTCTCTTCGCCCTCCTAAGAGAGAAAAAAAAATGCCTTCATTAGTATACAATTCCCACGTCCCTTCCCCTCACCCCCCACCCCAAGTACACTTCTCTATGCAACCTTAATTCTGGATTCCTGTGCTAACCATAATACTCAATCATATATCACTTCTAATCTGTTCTTTCCCTCATCTGTTTTAATACAATATACATAATTTATCCACTGTTTTCTGTCATACCCCCACCCTGATGTCAGACCCATTCTACAACAGTGGCACCATGCAGTATTTGTCCCTTTGTGACTGAGATATTTCACTCAGCATAATGTCCTCCAGGGTCACCCACTTTGAATAATATTGCATGAGTTCCTTGTTTTTCAATGCTGCATAGTATTCCATTGTGTGGATATCCCACAGCTTCTCTATCCATTCGTTTGTTGATGGGCCCTTAGGCTGCTTCCAACTCTTTGCTATTGTAAACAAAGCTGCAATAAACATGGGTGTGCATATATCTGCTTGGATGGCAGACATGGTCTCTCTGGGATTGCTGGGTCAAATGGTATTTCTATTTGCAATTTTTTGAGAAAGCGTCACACTGCCTTCCATAATGGTTGCACCATCTTACACTACCACCAACAGTGAATAAGAGTTCCAGTTTCTCCACATCCCCACCAGCATTTGTTGCTTGCTCTTCTGCTATATTTTGCTATTCTTACTGGAGTGAGATGATATCTCATAGTTGTTTTGACATACCTTTTCAATATATACATAGAGCAGACCATTCTGGTAACAGGACTTTGTGAAGAGGAATGTGGCATCAGGACTGGAGGAAGACTAATCAACAACCTATGATATGCAGATGACACAAACTTGCTTTGCCGAAACTAAAGATGACCTGAATTGCTGGCTACAGAAGGTCAAGTCTTCAATATAGATTGAAGCCCAACATCAAGAAGACAAGGATTCTCACCACTGGACCAATTGGCAGCAACATGATAGATAGAGAAGAAATTGAGGTTGCTGACAATTACAGCTTGCTTGGCTCCTCAATCAACACTCTTAATACCAGCAGTCAGGAAATAAAAAGATTAATTTCATTGGGAAAATCTGTTGTCAGGACCTCTTCAGAGTGCTGAAAAGCAATGATGTCAGTCTAGACACTAAGTTGTGCCTAATCTGAAGTCTTCACAATTACTTGCTATGCATCAGTTGAGTCGGACAATGACTAAGAATAACAGAAGAATTGATGCCTTCAAATTGTGTTGCTGGAGAAGAGTTTTGAACATACTATGGACTGCCAAGAAAATAAATAGGTCTGATTTGGAGAGGGTGAACCCAAGTTTCTCCTTGGAGGCTAGGATTTTGAAGCTCCATCTCACATACTTTGGGCACATGGCCAGGAGAGACCGGTTATTGGAGAACATCATGCTCAGAAGGGTAGAGGGAAAGTAAAGGGGAGGAAGACCCCAGATGTGATGGATTTATACAGTAACTGGGGCAAAGTGAGTAGATATGTCAGAATCAGTGAGACAGGGAAGGGTTCAGAGCTGCTGTATATAAGGTCACTATGGGTGGCAAGCAACTCGACAGCTCGTAACAACAACCACCAACCCAGTGAAATGTGTATGGATATCAAAAGAAGGGAGGAGAGAGGACAGGAGAACGGAGGGTGGGGAGGAGGAGAAATCACAGGGTAAAAGAGTTTGGTGGGTGGAGGGAAGGAGTATGAGGGGAAATGTACATGAGTGAAACATACTAAAAAACAAACCAAACAGCTGAAAATGAGGTGAGGGGGAAGGAGAATTGTCAAATAAACAAATCAGGCTATTCCTGGAGAGTGCACAGTGTGACTCACAGGAGCACTCAGTGATGTCAGCTGTCGGAGTCAGTGCTAGATCGACCTGAATGGCTCACGTGTGTATTCCATTGGGGGGGGGGGGGAGACTGCATTTCCAATGAATGTTACCACAGCGAATCAGGGTTCCACTTAGCGATTTTTGCACAAATTCTTCAGTGACATAAGTTACATTTTCAACAAAGTATAAGTATTCTCTTCAATTGCATTCTGGTTTTTCCATTTCCAGTACTTTAGTTTCCATGCCCCTAATCTCCTCATCTTTGCTTTAGAATAATTGCTGATTTTTTTAATCTCATATACCTCTTGTTGTTCAGTGGAGCATAGCACTCACAGTAATATTCTTTATTTTGTATTTCCATCTCAAAAATCAAAGTATCTCAGAGTGATTGCCTTAGTTCTCAATCCTCTAGTATCAGTTGGCCCACTAGGTCTGGACTTGTTAAGAATTTTAGTTCTATTTCATGTTTTTCCCCTGTGTGATCAGGGTCTGTCTGTGGTGGCCCTGATCAGAATGACTGGCAGTAGTAGCTGGGCATCATCTAGTTCTTCTGGTCTTGGAGTAGATGAGGATCACATAGATTATTAGTCAGATGTGGTTTTTGCAGACCATGAGCTAAGTAAGCCAGTTTTTCCTGAGATTCTGGTTTCCTTCTTATATACTAATTTTCATATGTCCAAATAGAGCTGACTTTCTCCTCATAATTCCACTTCCTAACTATTCTATCTCCCAAATAAATAAATAAGGATAACTATGCTGTGTGCTATCTCCATATCATATCTCTCTCTATCTCCATAGATTGATAGACAGATGTAGATAGATAGAACTGTATCTACCAGACTATATCTATAGCTATCGATCTAAGCAGAGGGTCAAGGACTGCAGCCTTCAATATGGATTGAGTCTCAATGTCAAGAAGACAAAGATTCTTTCCACTGGACCATTGGCAGCATCAGGATGGATGGTGAAGAGATTGAGATTGTTCACAGCTTTAGTCTGCTTGGCTCCACAGTCAACACTTTTGGCACCAGCAACCAGGAAATTAAAAGACATACTGCAATAGGAAAGTCTGATGTTAGGGACCTCTCCAAAGTACTGAAGAGCAATGGTGTCTCTCTGAAGACTAAGGTGCATCTGATGCAGGCCATGGTCTTTGTAATCACGTTATACATGAGAGAGCTGGACAATGACTAGGGAGGATAGAAGAAGAACTGATGCCTTTGAGCTGTGGTGCTGGAGAAGAGTATTGACTGTACCATGAACTGCTAAGAAAACAAACAGGTTCATCCCGAGAGGGCTAAACCGGGCGGCACCTTGGAGGCAAGGATTCTGAGGCTTCGTCTGACATATTTTGGACATGTTGTAAGGAGGGACCGATCCTTGGAGAGGGACATCATGCTTGGGAGGGTGGAGGGACATAGCAGGAGAGGAAGGCCCTCTATGAGATGGATTGATTCAGTGACTGGGCTAATCAGGATAGGTGTATCAGAAACAGTACGATTGGCACAGGACAGAGCAGAGTTTGGGGCTGTTGTACATGGGGTCGCTATGAGTCGCAAGTGACTCGACGGTACATAACAACAACAACATCGATCTGAGAGAGAGAGAGACAGAGACAGAAAGACAGAGAGAAAGATAAACTGATAGACCTCTAGCTATCTACTTCCCTTCCTTCCTCCTTGGAATCAAGGAGTATGCCTCACTGCCTCACATACTTTGGGCACGCTTCTAGAAGAGGTTATTCCTTGGGAAGGGACATCATGCTTAGAAAGACAGAGGGTCAGTGAGAAAGGGAAAGACCTCTAATAAGATGGGCTAATAAAGTGACTGAAGCAATGGGCTCAATTATGTCAATGATGATGAGGATGGCACAGGATAAGACAGGGTTTGTGGGTCTGTTGTTCATAGTGTTGCTGTGAGTCATAATTGATTCAATGGTATTTGACAATAACGTATCCATTTATCTATCTTTTCCCCAGATAGATTTCTATGTCTACCTATCTATGTGCCAGATAGGGAACTCTGGTGGTCTAATGGAAAGGAGCTCCACTATCAACCCAAACATATTTGGTTCAAATCCACTAGCTAGCTTATTTGAATGAGAAAGATGGGCAGCCTCCTCCTGTGCAATTTACTGTCTCTGAAAACCTGCTGAGGTTGGGGGTGGGGGACAGACAGGGAGAAAAGTGCAACAATGAATAAATGGAAATCCAAAGTCTCTGTAAAATTTCATTGAAATTAATAATAAATTAAAAAAGAAAAAACCAACCTGCTAGAGGGTCAGTTATGTGTCAGTTCCAACTTGATGGTACACACTAACACCAAAAACAACTATTTGAGGGATAAAGTTGGACAGTCTCCTCCTGTTAAGAAAGTTTAAGAGGGCAGCAAGTAATAGATGTTGAAGAGGATATGGTAAGAAAGGAACTCTTCACATTGTTAGTGGGATTGTGAAATGGTGTAACCATTCTGGAAGGCAGTTTGGCGCTTCCTCAAAAAGCTAAACACAGAAATCCCCATAAGACCCAGCTATTCCACTACTTGGAATATACCTTGAGAAAATGAGAACTGAGGCACAAACTGAGATTTGTACACCAATGTTCATAGCAGCATTATTCACCACAGCAAGAACATGGAAACAGCCTAAATGTCCAACCACAAATGAATGGATTGAGAAATTATGGTACATTCACATGATGGAATACTATGCAGCATTCAGGAGCAATAACTTTGTAAATTATTACCTAACTTGGGAGAGATTGGAAAGCATTATGCTGAGTGAACTAACTCAGTCCCATAAGAATAAATATTGTATAAAACCGTTATTGTAGAATGAGTATAAGGATCCAGGAGGGATGGGAGAGGCTGGAAGCAGAGGGATGTGGATGTGCAGGAGGAGAGGGAATTAATCATTGGGTTGTACAATTTGATGGGTGGGGGGAGGTGAGGGAAATTGAAAGAATTTGTTCAAATTTGTATTTGAATTTTGTAAACTAGTAGAGAATTTTTAAAAAATTTTAAAAACAAACAAACAAAAAGATTTACAACCTCAGAAAACAATGGACAGCCACTATGAGTTGGAACTGACTCAACAATAGTATGCTTTGTGTTTTGAGGCTTGTTTGTAAGCTTGATGTAGTGGACAAGAAGGCAGAACCAAAGCACTAAATTTGATATTAAACCTGGACCCATGGAACTTTGGCTGTAAACTAAGAAACCAAATCCCACAAGATGTTTAGTTGTACTTAAGCATCTGCTTTTTTCATACTTGTAAATTTATCTATTACATAACATTTTGTTAATTCAACTTTTTATAGCGCAACTTGTTGACATTAATTACAAACATAGATGTGTGTGACCCTACACTTTATAAATGTAAATTCCCCTCCATCACCATTAACACCTCTTTTCTCTCTTTCTCCTACCCGTGTTGTTGGATTGTTAGGTCTCTTCAAGTTGAGTATGATTCATAGTGACTATATGAACAACAGCTCTGATTCCTGTCTTATCCTGTGCCATCCTCACCATCTCTGATATACTTGAGCTTATTGCTACAGTCACCATGTCACTCCATCTCAATGAGGATCTTTCACTCTTTTGCTGACTACCTACACTTCCATGAATGATAGCCCTTTCCATGGCATAGCCTCTCCTGACAACATGTCAAAAGTATGAGAGAGAGATGAAGCTTTGCCATTCTTGCCTCCATGGAGCACTCTATATGCACTTTTTCCAAGACATATCTGTTTATTCTTTTGGCAGTGCATGGGATATTCAAGAAATACTCTTCTACAATCCCACACAGCTCAAAGCCATAAATTATTCTTCTGTCATACTTATTAATTGCACAGTTCTCAGATGTACAGCAAGTAATGGAAAGATCATGACTTGAATCAGGTGTAACTTTATCTTCAAACCGACATCATTGCTTTTCAGTATTTAGAGACATCTTTGACAACAGACTTGCCCAAAGCTATACTGCTTATCTCCTGACTGCTGGTGTCAAGGCCGTTGATTGCGGATCCAAGTAAGAAAAAAAATCATTGAAAGTTAACAATCTTTTTCTCCCATCTATTATAGTGTTGTCCATTAGGCCACTGGTAAGAATAAATGTTTTCTTGTTGTTGAAATGCAATCCATATTGAAGATGTTTGATCTTCTGCAGCAAGTGCTTCATATCCTCCTCATTTTCAGCAAGCAAGATTGTGCCATCTAACAGGTTGTTGATGAGTCTTTCTCCAATCTTGATGTCATGTTTTTCTTTACTGAGTCGGGCTTCATGAGTTATTTGCTTACAATACTGATTGAGTAAGTGTGGAGAAAGGATACAGCTCTGATGCACATCATCCTTTCTGATTTTAAACCATATAATATTGTTCGCTTGTTCTGTTTGGGCAGCAGCTTCTTGTCCCCTGATAACTGCTAAGAAACATTGATTAATGTCTACATACTTTTCATACTTGCAATATTTGTCCTCTTGTGATTGACATTTAACTTAGTATAGACTCTTCATGCTCCATTTGTACTGTAGCATGTGAAAGACTTCATGCCTTTTATTGGCTTCCATTGAGTGCCATTGTGTTTTTTGAACCAATTCATAGCTGATCTTCAAGCAGTAGCAGTAAATCACACAGGAGGAGATTACTCATCTTTCTCCAGCTGAGCAGCTGATGGATTTGAATTATATACATTTGGTTCGGTAGCAGAGCTTCTTACCACTAAGCCACCAAACCCATCCATCCCATTGGCTGTGTGTATCACATATTGTGTATCTGTTCAACTGTTTGCCACAGTGGCTTTACCATTTTACATTTACACCAGCAGTGGATAAATATTTCCAATGTTCCCGTACTTTTCCAAACAATTGCTATTTTCTGCTTTGGCACTTTTTTTAAAAAAAAAAATGTGTTTGTTTATCTTAGTCATTCTATTAGAAGGGTCATTGTAGTTCACTGCAGTTTCTTTCCCTAACTCTTTATACATTTTCTCTAATGAAGTGTCTACTCAAAAACAAGATTATATAATGTCATGTAACTCCAAGACTTCCGGAGATATTTAGAAGAGGAAGGCAACTATAAGAAAGTAACTTCTCAGAGGATGAAGCGTAGAAAGAGATCTCCTGTAGCCAAGCATGCTGTGCATTTCTGACTCTATGCTCAAGGCTTACAATAGGATTTTAATGGAGCAAGAAAAAAGACAAAGGCATTAAAAGTAGATATCAAAATTCAATAATTTTCTGAAATTTTTATAACTTGACATGGAGCAAAAGAAGCCTTTGTATTCAAAGACTTTAAAGAGAAATCAAGACATTAGTTACATATTTTTTTAGATTTTATTTTATATTAGTTGGCATTCAAAATTTGTATGTATTATGTTTTATTCACATAACACAGTTTCGCCCATTCCTTCATTTGAATTGTTTTTCATATGATCATTCTCATACACTTTGTTTTATAAAATTAATCGCCATTGATCTTTTTTAAAAATTCATCTGATTTGTGATTTGAACGTTTAGTGGCATAGTCCATAGGCCCGTCTTTGCCAGTTTGAATTTACCACACCCTCAATCTCCTTCCAGGAAATTGATAGCCTCAGAAAATCCAGTGGAGAGTCTGCTGTGAGTCAGTTTCAATCCAACAGCAATGATTTTATTTTGTTCTGTTTATTTTTGTTGTGTTTTTATTTTTTTTAACTTGTGTCTGGAATTCTTCCTGGTTCAGTTAAATCTCTGTGTCTGTAACTGAAACTCCATACAAACGGTGCCGTTGTCTAAATTCTTCAGTTCGCACTCCACTGGATTTTCAGAAATAAAATTTCATAATGCTCAAATCTTAATTTTTGGAGAAAAAAATTTAGAAATTGGCAAAACCTAAGAGTCTAAAAAATATTCCACTTCATTGATATAGGTAACCATGTACAAGAAAGGTAATTTGTCCTACAACCAGGAGAGGATAAAATAGATGAATTGGACCTTCTAAGAATTAAATCCCTATGCACATCCAAAAACTTCTCCAGCAGGGTAAAAAGGAAAATCACAGACTGGAAAAAATATTTGGTAATGACAGGTATGATAAGGGACTTATATCTAGAATTTATAGAATACTCGAG
>NW_006399969.1:1629204-1649656 GCF_000299155.1 Elephantulus edwardii
GTTAAATATACCATGGACTGCTAGGAGAACAAACAGGTTTGTCCTGGAAAGGGTGAAGCCAGAGTGTTCCCTGGAGTCAAGGATTCTGAAGCTCCGTCTGACATATTTTGGGCATATTGCAAGGAGGGACTGGTCCTTGGAAAGGGACATCATGTTTGGCAGAGTGGAGGGGAAGCGAAGGAGAGGAAGACCTTTGGTAAGATGGATCGATTCTGTGAATGGAGCAGTGGGAATAAGTGTGTTTGAGATGGCTAGGTTGGCATAGGATAGAACAGCATTTAGAGCTCTTGTACATAGGGTCGCTATGAGTTGCAAGCGACTCGATGGCACATAACAACAACAACATATTTATTGCTGTTTTGTTCACAATAGTAAAGAGTTGGAAACAATTCAAATGCCCATCAACAAATGAATGGATAGAGAAGCTGTGGTCTATTCACACTATGGAATACTGAGCTGCTTTTGAAAAACAAAGAACTCATGAAATATTATACAAGATGGGTGACCCTGGAGGACATTGTGTTGAGTGAAATATCTCAGTCATGAAAGGACAAATACTGCATAATGCCACTGTTCTAAAACAGGACTGACATCGGGTTTGGGGCGGGGAAACTAAGGAAAAAGGAGATAAATAAAGTACACAGCATTGACACAGACGAGGGAGAGAACTGTTTAAAAGGGATATATAATTAGGTATTATTGTCATGACAAGAGTCCAAAATAAGAGTTGCATAGTAAAATGGACCAGAGACGGGGAGACTGTATAACAATGAAAGAATTTTTTTCTTTCTTTTCAAAGAGAAAAGCAAACTGGGAGGGAGAGGTGGGCAGGGAGGAAAATGTACAAGAATGAATGAATGAATGAATGGCGAAAAAAGAAAAAGATGCGGGGGGAAGTGTACCCAGGCATAGTACAAAAATTTTAAGGTAGAAAAGTCAAGAAGCCACACAGCATGTCAAGAAATTGAAATCAATTTACTATGACTTTACAATTGAGAAGGTGACCTAGTGATAAGAAACTGGGCTGTAATCTCAAAGGCTCATGGCTCAAGTCCAACAGCTACTTCTTGGGAGAAGGATAGACAATCTTGTCCCATGCAATTAAATGCCTCTGAAAACCCACTGGAGAGTCAGCTATGGAATAGCACACAATACACACAACAAAAGAGAGTTGGTATTCTGTGAGCTGTGTTGGGAGTTGGAAACAAAATCTCGACTGCAAAATAAGGATGCTAACTCAGACACTTATGACAACCATAGCAACATATAAAGCCTGGCCCTTGTCTACATTTTGGAGTCAGGTGAAGTGGTGGACTAGGTACAATGGCGCTCTTGTTTTGTTTGAGGATTTGTCTGGATTGTGTGGTTGTTTTTTTCTATTTTTTTCCCCTCTATTTGCTCCACTGAAATAATATAGAGTTGCTGTGATGATGGATAACTGGGCCATAGGTGTGTCAAACACCGTAATTTTTTATCCATCATGGGCAGTTTCTGTTGGAGCTCCAAGATTGATTCAGGTTCAGAAGCAGGCCTGGCATCCACTTCCTGAACTACATGCTTATGGAAAGTCTAAAAACTTGGAGAAGGGATGATAGTTATAGAAAGGCTTCAAGCCTTTGTTTATTTTCTGTTTATATATGTATCCTTCCCTCATGTGTATATGGTGGACAAATCATTAAAGAAGTAAGACTCCATGAAGAAACATGTGGCATCAGAATAAGAGGAGATTGAAGAAGCAGTGGAATGCTCCAAGATGGGTAATTTTGGGTGGTAAGAGCCAATGAAAACGCATGATTATCAAGGAATTTGGAATGAAGGAGCTCATGGAGTTTGAACTATGCTCTGGTTCTTAAATTCGGTAGGGCCCAAGAGCCCTTGGGCCTGTTTTTAATTGCTTTTGGTCAACCATTCTTCTATATAGCCCTGGTCATATAGCCCTGGTCTGTCCACTTGCTGTACAGAGGTAACTCGTGGTTGCTGTGAAACTGAACACTGTGACACTGATGTGTCAAATGTGATATTGGTTACCCATGGTGGGCAGTGTTTGGTGGAGCTCCTCGATTAAAACAAACTTGGAAGCAGGAGTGGCATCCACTTCCGAAATAGCTTGCCGTTGGAAACCCTATGAACCTGGAGAAAGGATGAAAGTTATATGAGTGTTCAGGTCTTTTGTTAATAGGGTCACTATGAGTTGCCTATGACTCAACGGCACTTAACAGCAACAACAACCCAGTGAGTACAGATGGCAATTGTCTCAGTAATTCCATTCACGATTAGAAAATATTATATGCTTGGAGGTGGGAGAAAAACTGTAATGGTCATTTTAAAGTTCTGGTGGCACAGTGTATTAGGCACTGAGCCACAAAATGAAATGTCAGTAATTTAAGCCCACCAGTCGAGAGATACAGTAAATCTGCTTTCTTAAAAACTGGCAGTCTTGGAAACTTGATGGAGCATTTTTCTTAGTTCAATATGGAGTTCCACTGCTGATCCAAATGTTGAACCTATCTTGATATTCAAATCCACTGGGTCCTCGGGGGGGGGGCGGGGAATGGGAATCTCCAACTGCCTCTGAAAACCCCCTGAATGGTCAGCTGTAAGTCAGTTTCAACTCTATGGCAATGAGTTTTAAGTTTGTGTTTTTGATACATTTAGATGAGTTAGAATTGACTTGATGGTAGTAAGTTTGGTTGATTTGAGAATGTTCATATTATCTAGAAAAATTTGATTTATTTTAAATAAAAAAATCACAAAATGTTTTTAAAAGGTAATTTTTTGCCTTAAATCTTTCAATCAAACACAAACAAATGTCAACAACATGTTGTTTAATGAGTTTTGTGCCATGAAAACCTATTAACATAAATATATTTTTGGAAATGTTGTTACTAAGTGCTTCTGAGTTCATTCTGACTCATAAGGATTCTTCTACACACCCATCCTTCATCATCTTCACAATCTCAGTTGTGTTCATATGTTGCAACTACTGTATCAAACTAGCTCATTGAGGGTCTTTTACCTAAAGTATATGAAACAAAGTCTTACCATCTCCACTTCTGAAAAATACTCTTATTGTGTGTCTTCCAAGTCAGACACTCATGCACAAAGTCTCCTTCAGCGTTCCTGGCTGTTAGAAGGAATCCACCAATGACTGCTGGAGAAAGATGAGCAATCTCCTCTCTGGTCATTTACAGTCTCTGAAAATCTACTGGAGGGTGGGTTTTCTTTCAGCTTTGAGTCAATTCCGGCTCCTCAGCAATATGGGAGAGAGAGAATTTTTCTTCAGTCTTCCTTATTCATTGTTAAACTTCCACACGCATGTTACTGTTTGGTGTCCCTGACGCATAGAGACCCTACAAACAACAGATCATCTTGCTCTATCTTCAGCCATCCACACAATCTTCACTGTTTTTAAGTTCATCATTCAGCCATTCCATTAAGGTAATTCAAAACACCACGGATTTGGATCCGTCACTACTAGTCTTTAAAGTGATATCCTTACTCTTTAGTACTTTAAATAGGCTTTTGACGCATTACAATACTTTCTTTGATTTCTTAACTGCTACTTCTGTAGAGGTCTTCTGGAAGACCAAAGACTCCCAGAAAAAGTATCTTGGAAAAGATGCAGCCAGAGTGCTCCTTTGGATGCAAGGATGGCAAAGCTTCATCTCTCTCTCTCACACTTGGGACATGTTGCTAGGAGATGCTCTTCTTTGGAAAGATTATCATGCTTGGAAATGTGGAGGCTCAGCAAAAGAAAGGAAGACTCCCATTGAGATGGACTGACATGGTGACTGTAGCAATGGACTGAAGCACATCAGAAATGGTGAGGCTGGCACATGATAGGACAGAATTCAGATCTGTTGTTCAGAGGGTTGCTATGAGTCATACTTGATGGCACCTAACAACAACAACAACAACACAAAGTCTATGGATGTTGATTCTGTTGTTATGTTCTGTTGACTCTCTTGAGACTCATAGCAACCCTATGAACAACATCTCTGAATCCTGCCCTATACTGAACCAACCTTATTGTCTCTGACACATCCACCCTCATTACCCCAGTCACTGAAGCAATCCATCTCATCAAGGGTCTTCCTCTCCTATGCTGTCCCTCCACCCTCCGAAGCATGACGTTCTTCTCCAAGGATTGGTTCCTCCTTGCAACATGTCCAAAATATGTCACATAAAGCTTCAGAATCCTTGCCTCCAAGGAACAGTGTTGTTTAACTCTCTCTAGGATGAACCTGTTTGTTCTCCTAGCAGTCCATGGTATATTCAACACTCTTCTCCAGTCCCACAGCTCAAAGGCATCAATTTTCCTTCTATCATCCCTGGTCACTGTCCAGCTTTCTGATACATAGCAAGTAATTGTGAAGACAATGTCCTGGATCAGGCACATCTTAGTCTCCAGATCAACACTGTTGCTCTTCAGTACTCCGGAGAGGTCTCTAACAGCGGACTTTCCCAATGCAATTCATCTCTTGATTTCCTGGCTGCTGGTACCAAGAGTGTTGATTGTGGAGCCAAACAAATTGAAGCTGTTAGCAATCTCAGTCTCTTCACCATCTATCATGATGTGTGAATCAGCCTAGTGGTGAGAATCTATTTTTTGTTATGTTCAGCTTCAATCCATATTGAAGGTTGCCATCCTTGACATTCTGCTGCAAGTGCTTCAGATGCTCCTCAGTTTCAGCAAGCAGGGTTGTGTCATCTGCATAATGCAGATTATTGATGAGTCTATTTCCAGTCCTGACGCCACACACCTCCTCATAGAGTCCAGTCTACTAGATGATGTGTTCTGCATATAGATTGAAAAAGGAGGTAGACACATCCTTTCGGTACACCCTTCCTTCTTCTGAACCATGCAGTGTTTCCTTGCTCTGTTCTGATGACTGCCTCCTGGTCCAGGTATATAGGTTTCACATAAGCACAATCAAGTGTTCTGAAATTCCCATTCTTCTCAGTCAGCCATAGTTTATTGTGATCCACACAGTCAAATGCCTTTGCATAGTCAATGAAACACAAATAGACATTCCTCTGGTACTCTCTGCTTTTAGCCAAGATCCACCCAACGTTAACTATAATATCCCTAGTACCACAGCCTCTTCTAAATCCAGCCTGCACATCCAGCAGTTCTCTGCTGATGTGCTGTTCCAGTCATTTTTTTATAATCTTCAGCAGAATTTTGCTTGCATGTGATATTAATGATATTGTTTTATATTCATTGATATCAATAATATTACTAAATTAATAAATATGAATATGTTATATTAATTATATTGTTCAATATTCATACTCTGTTGGGTCACCTTTATTTGTTCGCCAGCTTGTCGTCCTCCAGATTTCTTGGCACAACTTGGTGAACACATCGAGGGCAGCATCTGTTTGTTGAAATGTGTCAATTGGTATGCCATTAATTCATGGAGCCTTTTTTTTTGTTTCTTTCAGAGCAGCTTCAACGTCTTTCTTCATCACCACAGGTTCTTGCTCATACATTGTTTCATGATATTCTGTGTTAGGCAATTACTTTTGGTATGGTGACTCTATATACTCCTTCCATCTTCTTTTAATGCTTCCTGGATCATTTACTCTTCTGCCCGAAACATCCTTAAGTATTACAGCTTGAGGCTTGAATTTGTTTTCAATTCCTTCAATTTAAGAAATGCTGGGCGAGTTTGGCCCCTTTGATTTTCTGACTCCAACTTTTTGCACATTTCATTGTAATACTTTACTTTGTCTTCCCACACTGTCCTTTGGAATCTTCTGTTCAACTCAGCAATATCTTTATGTCTTCCCTTTGCGTTGGGTTCTCGGTGCCCTAGAGCAATATTCAGAGTTTCTTCTGACATCCATCCTGGTCCTCCTCCTCTGCCTTTGCAGTAACTTTTTACCCTCTTCCTGGATTATATTCTTGATATCCTCCCACAGCTCATCTGGTCTTTGCTCACTAGTGTTCAAGACTTCAAACCTGTTCCAGAGATGGTTTTGAAATTCAAGTGGGATAGACGTGAGGTTGAATTTTGGTTCTTGTGTATTTATTTAACCTTCTTTAGCTTCAGCTTAAACTTGCCTATGAGTAATAAGTAGTCTGTTCCACAATCAGCACCTGACCTAGTTTTCACAGCTGACATTGAGCTTCTTCAGTGATTCTTTCCACAGATGTAATCGATCTGTTTCCTATGCATACCATCAGGTGAAATACATGTGGACAATCTGCATTAATATTTCTTGTAAAAAGTATTTGCAGCTGCTCCTATAGGAGCTCTTGACTCAGAGATGGGGTCTTGGGCCTCCACGTTACTGTGGCCAAAGAGCTTGAGGAGATCAAAAGGATTCTGGCTTTCCCCCCAGTCAGATCATCCACCTCTACATCTGATTCACCAGGCTAGAAAGGAGAGAACAGGGCTCTCAGTCAGGAAGATTTCCAGAAATTGCCATCAAGCCATGGGGAGACTGAGTCAATGCCTTCTTTACAGAGGGTAAGGACCAAGTAAACTTGCATGGACTCATGAGAATTTTAACTCATTTCCAACCTATTGAAGATAATGAAAAGAGCAAAGATATGAATGGACCAGAACTACTCAACAGCTAAATGAACTAACTGCATTTTGTTTTTCGACTTTGTTGATAAAGATGACAAGATATCCTGTGAAGAGCTGTTATAGGTGCTAGACATGACGGTTGGAATAAACATTTCAGATGTGCAGCTGGGCAGCATTACAGACAGGATCGTCCAGGGGTCAGATCAAGATGCAGATAGCGCCATGTCTTTCTCAGAATTTGTTAAGGTTTTGGAAAAGGTGGACACAGAACAGAAAATTAGCACCCTATTTCTTTAGTAAAAAACTGAAACTAAATTATCCCTTGTTTTCTAGTATTTAAGAACTGGAACTTTAGACTCCTCCTGTCCATCAGCCCCACCTTGGCCCCATCAGTCCCATTCTCCCAAAGTACTACGATTGCATGGTCCCCAACTATGTTCTGTCAACACAAACTACTTTTTTTTTTATAAACAAAGCATTGTTGTTGTTCTGTGCCATTGAGTAGCCTGCGACTCATAGTGACCTTATGGACAACAGTCCTAAACTCTTTTCTATCCTGTGCCAATCATTTGCTTATTGCTTAGGAATAAAATAATGAACTCCTGTTCTATGCCTCAAAGTAGTGATTCAATTGTGCTCAGCACCTTTTTGGGACCTGTATCCTGAAATACTAAATAGAACAGCCATGGATTGCTGATAGTGCTAAAACTCACCTGTTTAAGAGCAAGAATACAGATGAGAATTTTATTGCTGTTCTAGTACCACAGAAGGAAAAGTGAATCTGACCATGAACACCCATGTCACAGGAGTTCAGTTAGAGGGTGGTTTCCACAGGGCTGTATTTCAGTGTCACATGGCATCAGCTTAGTGGCCTAGACACCCCTCAGGAAATCTTATGTGTTCCTATACAGCCTGTATTGGAACACATTAGACCTTGACCTTGAGAAAGCATCTGTGAAAAAGAGGAGACAGTGCTGATAATTATTGCAATTGCCCTTTCCACTACTTATACCTGGATTTAAGCTTTGGTCTTTTGAAAATGGCTGTATTAATCTAGGACATTCAGTAGATTCAGCTGTAGATTTAACACAGAAGCCTAATATGGCACAAACTATCTGGCTGCTCAACCAAATGATGTCTTTCTCTTCATAGGCTAGACCTCAGTCCTTGACCTGCCTTGTACTCAGGTGGCTAGTGGCACTTGTTGTTGTTATCTGCCATCGAGTCGCTTGCGACTCATAGCGACCCTATGTACAACAGCCCTAAACTCTGCTCTGTCCTGTGCCAATCGCACTGTCTCTGACACTCCCATCCCGATTACCCCAGTCACTGAATCAATCCACCTCATAGAGGGCCTTCCCCTCCTGCGCTGTCCCTCCACCCTCCCAAGCATGATGTCCTTCTCCAAGGACCAGTCTCTCCTCACAACATGTCCAAAGTATGTTAGATGGAGCCTCAGAATCCTTGCCTCCAAGGAGCCACCCGGTTTAACCCTTTCCAGGACAAATCTGTTTGTTTTCCCAGCAGTCCATGGTATTCTCAATACTCTTCTCCAGCACCACAGCTCAAAGGCATCAATTCTCCTTCTATCCTCCTTGGTCATTGTCCAACCCTCTGATGCACAACAAGTGATTACGAAGACCATGGCCTGTATCAGACACACCTTAGTCTCCAGAGAGACACCATTGCTCTTCAGTACTTTGGAGAGGTCCCTAACAGCAGACTTTGCCATGGCAATGTGCCTTTTAATTTCCTGGCTGCTGGTGCCAAGAGTGTTGACTGTGGAGCCAAGCAAACTAAAGCTGTGTACAATCTCAATCTCTTCACCATCCACCCTGATGCTGCCAGTTGGCCCAGTGGTGAGAATCTTTGTCTTCTTGACATTGAGCCTCAATCCATATTGTGGGCTGTGGCACTTACACCTGGGAAATGTGAGTGGAAGTGTTGTGCTCCTAACTTTCTGTGGGCTATGCCCATGCATACCCTTGGTCAGTTAGATGCTGTTATGATGTGTAGAAAGTGTCAGAATTTGGGAGCACTGGTGGCTTAGTGGCAAGAATCCACCAGATGCTCCACTGGAGAAGGTGGGGCAATCTTCTCATGTTCTAGTCAGATCCTATTTGATAAAGAAAAGAGAAGAGAAGAGAGAAGAGAAGAGAAGAGAAGAGAAGAGAAGAGAAGAGAAGAGAAGAGAAGAGAAGAGAAGAGAAGAGAAGAGAAGAGGAAGAAAAGAAAAGAAAAGGAAAGGAAAAAAAAGAAAAGAAAAAAGAAAAGAAAAGAAAGGTCAAGTCAGAATTCTACCATGAAAGAAATCTGAGCCCTGAACTAATTTTATGAGACCTCCCTACAAGTTAAACTTTGTATAAATGAGAAGTACACTTCTATTGTTTCATGCCAGTTATACTGTGTTAGTTAGCAACAAGAACTATCTTAAATATATTCACATTATGGCTATGGAGTTTTAGTGTTATTACCACAGTGTTTTGACGCTAGTTAATCTTTGATTCTCACACTAACTCATTGAAATAGTTGGAACTGGCATTTTACAAAGGAAGATGACTTAGAAAATTTACACTTGTCTGAGATGAGATAGTTTGTAAGTTTGCAGAGAGGATTTGATCTTAAATGTCTTCAAGGCTCCAAAGCACAGTTGTGTTCTTGGAATGAATCACTCTGTACCTTAAAAGGAAAGTCCTGTGTAAACTGCACTCTGTGAGCAGGCTTATTCCTTTATTAATTTGCTTATCATTCATACATCAATATGTTAAACCAGTATTAATTCTGCACCTACTTTATGTATCTCTTATTCTAGACATTGGAGATAAAACATCCTTTCTATTCAGACAGTGAAGTAATTTCATTTTTGTTACCTCATGAGGCTCCATCTAGCATACTTTGGGCATGTTGCAAGGAGGAACCAGTCCTTGGCGAGGGACATCACGTTTGGGAGGGTGGAGGGACAGTGCAGGATAGAAAGATCATGGATGAGGTGGATTGACTCAGTGACTGGGGTAATGAGGGTGGGTGGGTTGGAGACGATAAGGTTGGCTTCGGATAGAGCAGACTTCAGAGCTGTTGTACATAGGGTTGCTATGAGTCGCAAGCAACTTGATGGCACTTAACAACAACAACAACAACATGACTTGTAGGAGCTCTAATGCTGGAATATTAAAGTACTAAATTACTAACTGAAATGTTAGTGGTTTGAAACCAGTATTGGGTCCTTTGGCTCACATACTTTGGGCATATTGTTAGGAGAGGCTATTCTTTAGAGAGGGACATTATGCTTAAGAGGGTGGAGGGTCAGCAAAAGAGAGGGAGATCCCCAACAAGAATTGACACAGTGATTACAGCAGTGAGCTTAAGTGTATCAGAGATGACAAGAATGGCACAGAGCAAGACAAGGTTCAGATCTGTGGTTCATATTGTTGTTATGAGTTGTACTTGACTTGAGGGCACCTGATGACATCTGATCAGATGTGGCGGTCAGCTCCCATGAAGAATTACAGCCTTGCAGATGCATTCAGGCAGTTCTACTCTGTTCTAGAGAGCCACCCGTGTCAGAATTTGACTCTCAGTCAATGGATTTTGAATGACCTGTGATTCTAAATGTACCTCTTAGCTTAAATCACTAGCAGAATATTGTGGAAATAATAACAACTATCTCTTGGCATCAAATGTCTTCACTGGGAGGGCTGGTGGGAGAGACTATAATGAGCTGCACAGCTAACCCATAGGCTAACTGTTTATAGTAGCTTGAATCCAGTAGCAGCTCCAAGGGATGTGATTTATAGCTTAAAAGACGAGATGGAGGGTCCACTATGAGTTAGAACTGAGTCAAGTGCAGTGAGCTAAATGAAGCCCAAATGATCAACAAGAATTTATAATTTACTGCTACTGAGAAGAATTAGCTCAGTTATGCCTAGTGTCATGAAGAATGAGGACTTTCTGAAATTGAGGATGGTCACTGCTGCTTCCATGGTACTGAAAAGAGATGAGAACAAGAGTACAGGGTAGCTACCACACACTTTGAACAGATTGTGGTTGGCAGATTCTATCAAATTCACAATGGCATGCCCTCACAGAAAGAACTGTCATATTTATTTATGCAATAATAATATGAGCTGATGGGTAGTACAGAAATTTATGATAAATATTGTAGTAGAAGAGCAAGATAGAGCAAAAATAAAAGTTCACAGTTTCAAATACATGAGGATTGCAACTCTCTCACCCTTTCTGCCATTGACCTGAGAAAATGCTTAAGATGAAGAGTAGAGGGATGTGGAGTAGGAGGTTCTGAAGTTCCATGACCATACTCACCTTATAGAAGATGAAATCATGGATCCTGCCAATTATGAGGAGTTGTTTCAGAAAAGAAATCAAGTTGATAGGAAAGCTGGTAATCCCAGTGGAGGGGTTGTAACCATTCAAACAAATAAGAGCAAGATGTCTCTAACTTTCAAACTGCTTTCCCCCGCCCCCCCCAAAATCCCCAAACCATACACAACAAAACATTTAAAGAATGATCTATATGATTGGTAACAGCAAAGGGAGTTATGGATTATACTACTTTCAGCTTGACCAGGACAAAAATGGAATGAGCATTAAAGTGTATCTGGAATATTTTGTATAAATCCTTGACTAAAACATAGGAAGAATAAAAACAAAAATACCCTTGTATAAAATCTGTTGTAGCTTTAAAACACGTAGTGCTAGGAGTCAATCCATTGACGAGTTACTACAGTCTAATGAGATCAGGAGATATGCTTTGAGGTAGTGTTGAGTCATACATCTTTTGATGTTAAAGTTGGGAGGAATTGAAAATCTCTATTGAAAAGAGATATGCTGTAATTCAGAACAGCAAAACAACTTCTCAGAGTTCAATCTTTAAAAGTGTGTTGGACACAAAAGAAACTATTTTTTTTAAATTGATTAAGTTATTTTAGGATCCAAATCAATCCAGTTTTTGTATTTAATCACAAGCAATCTGTAACTTGTATGATAATTAGGGGACTAACATATGTACATTTTACACATAGGAAACTCCGCAGAATTAGGACATGACTGTTTATTAGTCAGTTCCTGTCTTAAAGAGAAACAAGGGGAAAGGAAGGGCAGCAACCAAAGACTTCATTCTCAGATTTGTTTCTTAAAATTGCGCATTTAGTTCTAGAATGGTCAGAAAAAAGAAAAGTTTCCCTTACAGATAGAGAAAATAGACTTTTTAAGGAAAATGTTTCATTTTTGAAGTGAGGTGTTGCCCTCTTGCCGACAATCCAAATCAGATGTCCATTTAATAACTCAAGAAATGCAGGCATATATGTATAAAGACAGCTCACAGCACAAACTATAGAAATGGTCATCATCATCATCGAGCTATCATGGAAGTATAGCAGAAAGAGGTGTTTTAACCCTGATTGTGAGCTGGAGGACACAAAATAGCAGAGAAGGAAGTTCCTATTAAAGGAAGTCGCATCTTCTACAGAAATCCCAAAGTATTAGACAGTAACTTTGCCCTGGGGAAGAAATATTATGGACTATCAAAACTAGAGAGACATGGCTAAATTATATGTGTGTGTGTGTGTGTAAAAAGAAATTAACAATTGATACTGGAATGTGAGAAGCATGAATGTAGGAAAACTAGACATTAAAGAAAGGAATGGAAAGCATAAATATTGACATATTAGGTATTAGTGAAATGAAATGGTTTGTCATGGGACATTTTTAATCCCATGATCCTAGGATCTACTATGCTGGAGATGAAAAGATGAGAAAAAATGGGGTCTCTTTCATAGTTAAAAAGGTCATTTCTAGATGCATCTTGAAATACAATATTGTGAATGACAGGATAATATTCATAAGCATACAATGAAGACCAGTTTATATAACTATTATTCAAATTTATGTGCCAAAAACCAGAGAGAGCCAAACAGGAGGAAATAGATGATTTCTATCAACTGTTGCATTCAGAAATCGATCGAACATGTAACCAAGATGCATTAATAATAATGGGAGACTGGAATGAAAAAGGTGGGAACCAGGAAGAAGGATCAGTAGTTGGAAAATATGGACTTGATGACAGAAATGAGGCTGGGGATAGAATGATAGAATTCTATACAATCAATGATTTATTCATGGCATATACCTTTTATAAGAAACATAAACACAGGCTATACACACGGATTTCACCTGATGGGATGAACAGGAATCAGATAATTTACATCCGTGGAAGGAATCATTGGAGAAGTTCGATATCAACAATGAAAACTAGGGCAGGCACTCATTGTGGAACAGACCATCAACTGTTCATATGCAAGTTCAAATTAAAGCTGAAGAAAGTGAAACCATATCCACAGGAGCAAAAATTTGATTTTGAATCTATCCCCTGATGAATTTAAAAACCAACTCAGGAATAAGTTTAAGGCCTTGAACAATAATGAAGGAAGACCAGATGAGCTGTGGGAAGATATCAAGAATATTATTCATGAAGAATGCAAAAAGTCATTACAAAGAAGGAAAAAGAAGAAAATATCAAAATAGGTGTCAGAAGAGATTCTGAATATTGTACTAGAGTGCCAAGAAGTCAAAGCAAAGGGAAGAAATCAAGAAGTTAAGGAGCTGAATAGAAGATTTCAAAGGGCAGCTTGGGAAGACAAGGCAAAAAATTATAATAAGATGTGCAAGGGGCTGGAGTCAGAAAAATCAAAAGGGCCATACTTGCTTAGCATTTCTTAAGCTGCACGAACTAAACAAATTCAAGCCACAAATTGCAATTCTTAAGGATGCTATGGGCAGAATATAGAATGATACAGAGTCATTGTACCAAAAAGAATTGGCTGGCACAGAAGAATTTCAAGAAACGACATACGATCAAGAGGCAATGGTGATGTAGGAGGAAGTTCAGGCTGCTCTGAAGGACTTGGCAAGAAATAAAGCCCCAGGAATTAATGGATAGAATACCAACTGATGTATTTCAACAAACAGATGCTGCCCTGGATGTGCTCACCAATTTGTGCCAAGAAACCTGGAGGACAATTATGTGGCCAGCTGACTGAAAGAGGTCCATATTTATTCCCATTCCAAAAAAAGGTGACCCTGCAGAGTGTAAAAATTATCAAACAATATCATTAATATTACACACTAGCAAAATCCTGCTGAAGATTATCCAGAAACAACTGGAACAGTACATTGACAGAGAACTACCAGAAATACAAGCTGGTTTAGAAGAGGTCATGGCACTAGAGACATTATTGTCAATGTCAGATGGCTCTTGGCAGAAAGCAGAGAGTACCAGAAGAATGTCTATCTGCGTTTCATTGACTATGCAAAGGCATTTATTTGACTGTGTGGTTCACAACAAATTGTAACTAACCTTGAGGAAAATGGGAATTCCAGAACACTTGATTGTGCTTATGTGAAACCTATATTTAGACCAGGAAGCAGTCCTCAGAATAGAGCAAAGGAATACTGCATGGTTCAAAATCAAGAAAGGAGTGTGTCAGGGTTGCATCCTTTTCCCATCCATACCTTTTTAATCTGTATGCAGAACAGATTCTTTGGGAAGTAGGAATGTGCCATGAAGATTAGAGGAAGACTCTTCAATAACCTATGATATGCAGATGATACAACCTTGCTTGCTGAAACTGAAGACCTGAAGGGATTACTGCAGAAGGTCAAGGACTGTAGTCTGCAATATGGATTGAAGCTCAACATCAAGAAGACAAAGATTCTCACTACTGGGCCAATTGGCAGCACCATAATAGATGGTGAAGAGATTGAGGTTGTTAGCAATTACAGCTTGCTCTGCTCCACAGGCAACACTCTTAACACCAGCAGTTGGGAAAATCAGCTGTCAGGGACCTCTCCAGAGTGCTGAAAAGCAATGATGTCAGTCTAGAGAAAAAGGTACACCTAGTCCAGGCCATGGTCTTTGCAATTACTTGTTATGCTTCAGAGAGCTGGGCAATGACTAAGGATGACAGAAGAAAAATCAATCCCTTTGAGTTGTGGTGCTGGAGAATAGTCTTGAACATACCATGGACTGCCAAGAAAACAAATAGTTCTGTCTTGGAAAGGGTAAAACCAAGTTTCTTCTTGGAGGCTAAGGTTTTGAAGCTCTGTTTCATATATTTTGGGCACACAGCCAGAAGAGACCAGTCTATGGAGAAGGATATAATGTTTGGAAAGGTGGAGGGACAGCACAGGAGAGGAGGACCCCAGATGAGGTGGATTGATACAGTATCTGGGGCAATAAATGTTGATGTGTCAGAATTAGTAAGATTAGCTAAGAACAGAGAAGGATTCAGAGCTGCTGTACATAGGGTTGTACAACTACAGGTTGCAGGCAACTCAACAGCACATAACAATAACAACAATATACTGTATTGGTTGTTTTTTATTTAAACCTTTTGTTTAGAGTCAACAAGACCTTGGTGGGGGGAGGGCCTTTGTATTTAAAAGTCAGTTGCTATTATATTTTGGAGGAACATTCTTCTAGTGGTACAGCATTCTTCTGTCAATATGCTGTACTGAGGTAGTCTGGGATTGCTGTGATGCTGAACCTTGTGCCACTGGGACATCAAATGCCAAAATGGTTACCCATGGTAGACAGTGTTTGGTGGAGCTCCAAGTTTAAAACAGGTTTGGAAGCAGGAGTGACATCCACTTCCTAAACAATAAGCTTCTACAAACTCTGTGAACTTTATGTAACGATGATAGCTATAGAAAAGCTTCAGGTCTTTTGTTCAGAGGGTCCCTATGAGTTGTGCTAGACTCAACAGCAATTAATAACAACAACTTTTTTTTTCTGGCCAGGTATCTCCAATGATGAGAATACAGGGTCTTAGATTGTCCCCGCAGCATGGAGACTGCCTCTGCCCCTGCACCAGGAGCACCAATATCACAGGGGAGTGGAGAGGAAATGGGAGGACACAGGTGGTGGGAGGACATAGGTGAGCCATCAAGTCAGAGTTGGCTGGGGCAGCAGATTCCGGATGCTGGAAGGGGAAAGGAGGACTTGAGCTGGATGGGTTTAGTGGACCAACACCTTATCTGTTACCTGCATACTCTCATCAGCCCTTTGGGTAACATGCTTGGCTATCAAACATTTTTCTAAAGCTGAGCACCCAAATTAAGACAGAAGAAGAAAAAAGATTGGCCATCCACTTCCAAAAATAACAGGCCTTTGAAAACCCTATGTACCAGAGAGTACAGTTAGATTAGACTAACAGATGTGGCACCAAAGGCAAAACCTTCTCACTGGGAATCACAAAGGAGGAGGAACTGTTGCAAACACTAGTGATTGGAACGTTGAATGTGAGAACTATGTATGTAGGAGTGTTGGACATTGTTAAGGAAGAAATGGAACACATAAATATTGACATCCTAAGCAGTGGTTAAATGAATTGTGTTGACATGGGATATTTTAAATCAGTTAATCATATGCTCTATTATGCTGGAAATAAAAAAGTGAGAAAAAATGGAATCACATTCATGGTTAAAAAGACCATTTGTCGATCCATTTGGAATACAATGCTGTGAGTGACAGGATAATATCTATACATATGCAAGTTAATACCACTGTTAATATCACTATCGCTCAAACTTACGCACCAACAGCCAGAGCTAAAGAGGAAGAATAAATGACTTCTACTAACTGTTGTAATCAGAAAGGAACTGAACATGCAACCAAGATGCATTAGTAATAATGAATGATTGTAATGCAAAACTTGGAAATAAGGAAGAAGGATTGGTATTTAGGACTTGGCAACAGAAACAAGGCTGGAGACAGAATGGTAGAATTCTGTAAAATCAATGATTTATTCATTGCAAATACCTTTTATAACAAACACAAATGGTGACCATACACATGGACCTCACCTGATGGCCTACATAGGAATCAGATGGATTACAGCTGTGGGAAAAAATCACTGGAGAAGTTTAATATCAGCTGTGAAAACTAGGCCAGGTGCTGATTGTGGAACAGACCACCAACTACTTGTATACAAGTTCAAACCAAAGGTAAAGAAAATTAAAAACCCACAAGAGCCAAAATTTTACCTTGAGTCTAACTCTCCTGAATTAAAAAACCACTTCAGGAATATGTTTCAGGCCTTGAATGCTAATGAGAGAAGACCAGATAAGCTGTGGGAGGATATCAAGAATATCACCCATGAAGAATGCAAAAGATCATTACAAAGACAGAGAAAGAAGACCAGGATGGATGGCAGAAGAGACTCTGCATATTGCACTAGATTGCCGAGAAGCCAAAGCCAAAGGAAGAAATCAAGACGTGAAAGAACTGAACAAAAATTTAAAAGGGCAGCATGAGAAGACAAAGTATTATAATAAAATGTATTAAGAGCTGGAGCTGGAAAATCTTCTTAAGATAAAAGAACTGAAGAACAAATTCAAGCCTTGAGTTGCAATACTTAAGGATGCTGTGGGCAGAATGTTGAATGACCTAGGAAGCAACAAATAGAAGACAGGAGTACCTCAAGTAACTGCACCAGAAAGAATGGGCTGACACAGAAGAATGTCATAAAACAACTTATGACCAAGAGACAATGGTGATAAAGGAGGAAGTTTAGAGTGCTCTGAAGGAATTGGTGAAAAATCCCCAGGAAATGATGGCATACCAACTGACATCTTTCAATACACAGATGCTGCCCTGGACTTGCTCACCAGATTGTGCCAAGAAATCTGGAGAACAACTACCTGGCCAACTAACTAAAAAGATCCATATTAACACCCATTAAAAAAAAAAAAGGGTGATCCAACAGAGTGTGGAAAATATAATTAATATCACATGCAAGACAGATCCTGCCGAAATCATCCAAAACCCACTGGGACAGTACATCAACTAAGAACTGTCAGATGTGCAGGTTGGGTTTAGAATAGGTTATGGCACTAGGAACATTATAGCTAATATTAGATGGATCTTAGCTGAAAGCAGGAAGTAACAGAGCAATGTCTGTGTTTTATTGACTATGCAAAGACAGTTTACTATGTTAATCACAAGAAATTACGACTAACCTTGAAAAGAATAGGAATCCCAGAACACTTGACTGTGCTTATGTGAAAACTATATTTGGACCAGGAGGCAGTCATCAGGACAGAACAAGGGAACACTTCAAAATCAGGAAAGATAAAAAAAAAAAATCAGGAAAGGTATATGTCACGGATGAAGAGATAATTTGGACTTTACGAAGAGGACTGTGACATCAGGCTTGGAAGAAGATTCATCAACAGCCTGTGATATGCAGATAACATAACCATGCTTTCATAAACTGAGGAGGACCTGAGACATTTGCTGCAGAAGGTCAAGGACTGCAGCCTTAAATACGGATTGAAGCACAACATCAAGAAAACAAAGATTCTTACCACCGGGTCATCAGCAGCACCATGATTGTTGTTGTTATTGTTATGTGCCATCAAGTCGCCTGTGACTCATAGCGACTGTATGTACAACAGCCCTAAGCCCTGCTCTATCCTATGCCAATCACACTGCCTCTGAAACACCCATCCCGATTACCCCAGTCACTGAATCAATCCATTTCATAGAGGGTCTTTCCCTCCTGCGCTGTTTCTCCACCTTCTCAAGCATGATGTTTCTCTCCAAGGACTGGTACCTCCTTGCAACATGGCCAAAGTATGTCAGATGAAGCTTCAGAATCCTTGCCTCCCAGGAGCACCTGGTTTAACCCTCTCCAGGATGAATTTGTTTGTTCTCTTAGAAGCGCATGGTATATTCAATAATCTTCTCCAACACCACAGCTCAAAAGCATCAATTCTCCTTCTATCATCCCTGGTTATTGTCCAGCTTTCTGATGCATAGCAAGTGATTGCAAAGACCATGGCCTGGATCAGGCGCACCTTAGTCTCCAAACTGACATGGTTGCTTTTCAGTACTTTGGAGAGTCCCTAACAGCAGACTTTCCCATTGCAATACATCTTTCAATTTCCTGGCTGCTGGTGCCAAGTGTTGATTGTGGAGCCAAGCAAACTAAAGCCGCGAACAATCTCAATCTCTTCACCATCTATCATGATGCTGCCAGTTGGCCTAGTGGTGAGAATCTTTGTTTTCTTGATATTGAGCTTCAATCCATACTGAAGGCTGCTGTCCTTGACCTTCTGCAGCAAGTGCTTCAGGTCTTCCTCACTTTAAGCAAACAGGGTTGTGTCATCTGTATAATGCAGATTGCTGATGAGTTTTCCTCCAATCCTGATGCCACATTTCTCCTCATAGAGCCCAGCCTCCTGGATAATCTGTTCTGCATATCGATTGAAAAGGTATGGAGATAGGAGATATCCTTGGCGTACACCCTTCCCAATTTTGAACCATGCAGTGTTTCCTTGCTCTGTTCTGATGACTGCCTCCTGGTCCAAGTATAGGTTTCAAATTAGCACGATCAAGTGTTCTGGGATTTCTAGTCTTCTCAGAGTTAGCCACAGTTTGTTGTGATCCAGTCAAACACCTTTGCATAATCAAACACAGATAGACATTCCTCTAGTACTCCCTGCTTTCAGCCATGATCCATCTAACTTTAGCTACAATATCCCAAGTACCCCAACTCCTTCTAAACCCAGCCTGCACTTCTGGTAGTTCTCTGTTGATGTGCTGTTTCAGTCCTTTTTGGATAATCTTCAGCAGAATCTTGCTTGCATGTGATATTAATAATACTGTTCAATAATTTCTACACTCTGCCAGATTGATGGGGAATGAGATTGTTTACAGCTTTAGCTTGCTTGGCTCCACAATCAACACTTTTGGTACCAGCAAACAGGAAATCAAAAGATGAATTGCATTGGAAAAATATTTTGTCAGGGACCTCTACAGAGTGCTCAAGAACAGTGATGTCATTCTAGCGATTAAAGTGCACCTGATCCAAGATATGGTCTTCGCAATTAATTGCTATGCATCAGAGAGCTGAATAAACAATGTCTTTGAGTTGCAATGCCAGAGAACAGTGTTGATCAATCTATGCACTGCCGAGAGATTAAAACAGGTCAGGCTATTCCTTGGTGGCAAAGATTTGAAGTTCTGTCTCACATACTTTGGGCATGTTTACAGGAGGAACCAGTTCTTGGAAAGAGACATCATGCTTGGGAGAGTAGAGGGACAGCACAAGAGAAGACCCTGAGTGAGATGGATTTACTCAGTAACTGGTAGGTGTGTTGGAGACAATGACATTTGTTCAAGATAGAGTAGGGCTAGGAGCTGTTGTACATAGGGTCGCTAGGAGACTCAACAGCACGTAACAAGGCAAAAAAAGTAGTTTTTTCTCGCCCAACTCTCTAGTGCACGGTGCATGGGAAAGAAATAGTGACCATTTGCTAAATTCAGGGAAGATACCGTTTCTGGACCACGAACTTGAAAAACTAGCAAAAAAATGTTGGTTTTGGAGGTATTAAATTATGGCTTCCTGAACGTCAAGGTAAACCCTGTCTCTCCAGGTGGAGATTGACAGGGAGGATGGCGACCTCGCTGTGGTCCATGGGTGTCACCGGCGAGCGGTGCTGGGGACGGCGGACCAGTATGAGGAGAGCGCCCTTTCTAAGGTCAGCAAGGTGGGGACTCCCGCTAGTGTCCGCAGGTGCCGGCTGGGCGCCGCCCTCCCATCGCCAGGGCTCTGGAGTAGCGGGTCACCGCCGGCCCCAACCGCGGCCTCCACGTCCCGCGCGGGCACGCGGCCCCCACGCCCGGCACAGGCTGCCGGGGGGATCTTCTCGCGAGAGGAGCCGAGGGGGCGCCGGGGCGCCGCAGGCTCGGGGGGCCCGGCTGGGAGGGGAGCCGAAGCGGCGGCTGGGCCGGGGACGCCGGGAAGCCGCTCGGCGCGTCGCCGCGAGCCAGGCCTGACGTCAGGAGTTCTCCTCAAAGTCAACAACAAGCCCCGCGGCAGCGGCGGGAG